>NC_138230.1:15785071-16385071 GCF_964197995.2 Scardinius erythrophthalmus
AAATATTCTTTTGGTTATACTTTATTTTAAGGTGTCTTTGTTACACTGTAATTATACATTTAAGTACTGAATATTATTATGTATTTACTAGTTAGGATTAGGATTAGGGTTTGGTTTGGTTTGGTTTGGTTTGGTTTAGGGATGGTTGCATGTATTATCCATGATTTATTGTTATTACTATAGTAACTACATGCAACATATAGGTTTACAATCAGAATGAAGCTATATGGTGTTCAGGCTGTGCTTATTCTATTTTAATGTGTTAATATAGTTTATAGGCAATCTAGCATTAATATAGAATTGAGACAAAAAAGCAGAGTTGTCCAAGACTTTTTGTTGTACAAAACATCAACACAAATCTATATAAAAACCTACTCCTCAATATCCTAGACTAATTCTCAAAAACATCAACTGATTCTGACTGTATGTCACATAATCTTTCAACAGCATTAGTGCTATGGAGCCTGTAATATTTGTAACATTATTACTTTTTTTGATTTCTTTGATGTCTAAAAGTTCTACAGATATGCATGTTGGTGACGTGCTTGTAAAGAAAGTGACATTTCCGTTCGAGGGGTTATTTTGAGCCTGACTGCACTACTGTTATTCTAACTACATCTAAACTTCTTAAGCTCACACACTGACATCTGCTATGTTCATATAAAGAATCTGAATGTATTTACAGATAAATAGATTTGAAAGGAAATTCAAATCAGCAGGCTGAAGGATTTATTAAGATAATCACACAAATTCAATCTGTTTCATGTTCATCTTTTTTATTTACTTTTATTTACGTTGATGCTTTAATGATCAAACTGCCCTTATTTTGTGTGAGAATGAGTAAATGTATTGCTGTACAGATGCTGAATCTCGGCAGAGAGAAGAGCGACTGAGCGCTTTTTCTGTCCGTCACCCAATACCAAAGCCCCGTCCATCTGTAGCTCCAGAGAACAATCCCACAACCAAGAAACCTCCAGTAAAACCCCGGCGGAGCATAAAGTGTCGTCCCGCAGCACAAGAGGCCGAGCAATTACACCAGGGCCAGCAGAAGGAAAATGAGGTGAAGATATGTAGACATGACTTAAAAAGTTTGAAAAGCCCTGTTCCATGAAAACCTTTAAAAAGTCACAATATTGAATTAAAAAATTTAAATAATGCTTAACATACTTAAACAACCCGCAGTCTGTAGTACCTATCATTTATATATTAATATAGTATAGATTTTCTTAATTATTTTAAATACAACACTTCAACATCTCATATTTAATGCATAGCCTATATATATATATATATATATATATATATATATATATGCATTTACATATGAGATGTTAAAGTGTTTTTTTAATTTTTTTTGTATATAGATGCATTTGAAAAAACATATGAGGTTTGCAAAAAACTTACAATGCCCTCAAAGATAAAATATGCATACGCTACAATTTCCTCAAAACAAGATGACGTCTGTCAGCGGTTCTGCTGCTCTACATTATCTCTAAAGAGCCTTTTGAAGCAAAGAAATAGTAAATTGGTCAGTACAGCATACAACAAGGTCAAAACCAACCCTTTTAACTTTTAGGCAAATATATTATATACAATATTTGTTTATGTTTTGTGATGTTTAACGTCTATCGTGTGCAGTTGACATGAATGTTTTCTTTAATCACAGAGCGATATGCCCTGTAAATATTATTTGCATATTACAACAATATGTGGGGACTTTTGAAGCCATATTACTTTAGTTTCGTTTGAATTTTTGTAGCGCACTTCTTCACACTTCTTCATCTTTAGGTCTATTTACATCTCATGTTCCTCATGCAATTTTTTGTTTATATACACAGTACTCACTCTTAAAATATAAGGTTTTATATTGAAACTTAAAGGGTTCTGTCAGGATCTTCAGGTTCCCATCATGTGATCATTTTATGGATTTAGTTTTAATTAGATAATTTTGTTTTAATTAATTTGGTTAAATTTTATGAATAAGCCTACTTTATCACTAGAAAAAAAATGAAATAATTTGTTAAACGTAAAAGTATTATGCAATAATTTATGACATTTTATAACCTTTTTGAGTCAAGAACCCTAGGGTTCTATATATAGCTTTTTGAGCCTATTTTCTAAGAGTGTGGTATTAAATTTACTTGTATAGCAAAGGTACATGTAAAAGACATTTAAATGATCTAAATCACATCATACTTGGATTCTCTATGTTAAAGCCGACAGTGAAGCGAATGGATCCTGCTCTGGTTTTGGGTCCCGTGGGGCCCCTGGAGGCCCTGACTTCATCTCTGCGAGCTCACACTCTGCTGTGGTTTGAAAGGACGCAGCTGCCTCGACTGCACTCACCCGGACTGCCTCTCCCCTGCTGGCTCCATGGTTTCGCTACACGCAGGTTACACCCACATTGGAATATTCTGTAAAAAATATTACAGAAAAAACGTGCACAAGCAAAGTTGCACACGTACAGGTGTGAAACAGTGTCAAACACATACTACTCGGTTTACATTTTCACACAACCTGTCTTTCTCACCATCTCAGGGAAGCAGAGCAGCTGCTGGAAGATAAGCCGCAAGGCTGTTTCCTGTTGAGACTCAGCGAGTCAAAGATAGGCTTTGTGCTGTCTTACAGGTAGGCCTACTTTCACGCATACGATTGGTTGTCTGATACGTATTTTGGACACTGAAAACCATTCTTAAAATGTCATTCTTAAGGCCTGTTCACACTATGTTACTATAAAGATAACTATATCAATAACATCTCGGCTCCGTATGTAACCCTCGTTCCCTGAGTAGGGAACGGAGACGTTACGTCAGTGACTGACGAAATTGGGGTTTCGCTTAGAAGCCTATCACATTCGAGTTCTACACAACGAGCCAATGGCATGGGAAATGCCATGGGTCTGCGGAATTTGCATGAGGGACGTAACGTCTCTGTTCCATACTCAGGGAACGAGGGTTACATACAAAACTGAGACGTTCCCTTTCGTACGGTCACTACAAGTTACGTCAGTGACTGATGAAATTGGGGGTCCCAGTATAATCACGCCACATCGGCTGTCTTCCAGTGCCCTGCGCAAGACTGAGCTCCCTGTCGTGGGACTAGCACGGACGAAGGGCTAGGCTTAATGCAGGAATACCAAGGCCGGGGTCTCAGGATCACGTGAGAGTTAGCCGGCCCGAATTCCAGGCACACTTCATCAACCGCAAATGCCTGCAGGTCCCCTACCCTCTTGATGGAGGCCAAAGTGTCAGGAGCGCTGTTGACAGGAACTTAAGCTCCACTGACCATCCATTTATAATCACGTGTAACAACACAGAATAATTGTAATTTGACCATCGGGTGCAGATACTTAAATCAGAGAAAATTATTGGGGCGGGTGGATGATTTATTTTTGGCTGCGGATTCGGGTGACGTTGGACAGACTAAGGAAACCGCACGGACGGATGACAGTCGAGTCGTTGCAGAAGGGCCTCAGTCTGCTTCTGGGCGGTCGAAAACTGTTGGACGCAGTCCTCAACCACACCGCCGAAGATGGCGTTCCTGGACCACACACATGTGGACATCACCTGGCCGAGGGATCACGCAGTGACCTACGTCGCCCGTAGAGTAAGCCAGGGAAGGACGAGCTTTCCTCGCCGCCCCGGGCTGACAGAAGTCCCGGGTCAACACTTCCTCACCCAGGGAGAAGCACACACACTATCAGCAGATCACTGCACAGATCAGCAGCAGGCAATGTGATCTCACTAGAATGCGCCGTTGCACCAACACACTGCGAGCCACTCGTCTCGTAGAGTAAATATAATTCCGAATGGCTTGTGGGAGTGAAGAAAACTCTTGGCTCCAAAGCGAAAACATAATGCGAGATTGCCGGCGCTCCTCCTTTATACCCACGCGGTGGAGCGGAGGTGCGCCATGCAAATTCCGCAGACCGATTTCCCATGCTATTGGCTCGTTTTATAGAACTCGAAGGTGATAGGCTTCTAAGCGAAACCCCAATTTCGTCAGTCACTGACATAACTCATAGTGACTGTAGTACGAAAGGAAACTATATTACATAAGATACAACATAACGGTTATTAAAGCGCACGCTGCAGTCATGTTGTTTGCCACTTTTTAAATGCTCAAGCTCTTGGGGTGGGGTGGGGTGGATTTTGATTGGTTGTCAATGTATTTCATCATTTATCAGCTGAGAAGTTCTGAAAGTGATTCCAAAGATTTCGTTCCTCTTTGTCATCAATGGTGTAGTTTTAATTCCCTATTAGAACAATTACCAAAACTTTATAGTTGTAGTTATAATTGTTCTTGGTGTGAATGGGCTTTAATAATGTGGATTTAAAACTAGTTCAATAAACATATAGTAAATATTGAGTAACTTACATTTTGGACACGGTATTGTCATTTGCATTGTCTATTTATGCTCTGCTTAAAATGGTTCTAAACAAAGCCAAAAGCAGAATCATCCATTTGCCCATTAGTCAAGTCAAGTCAAGTCAAGTCAAGTCAAGTCACCTGCATTTATATAGCGCTTTTAACAATGTAGATTGTTTCAAAGCAGCTTTACAGTGATCATAGGAAATTAAAGTAACAGAGATTGTTTTGGCTTTATATCAGCTCTAGAATAAAGTTATTGTCCAGCTAAAGTTAGTTTTGATTGATTCACTTCCGTAGCAAAGATCATTAGTTATTAAGGGGCCGTTAACATGGCACCGTTCTAACAGAAAACCCTCAATGCACTCCGGCCAGCTCATTTGCACAACAGCAGTGCCTGGTGGCTTGAGAACGCAAACCTTGAAATAGGTTCCAAGGTGCAAGCCTTGAAAAAAGGACTATAATGCGTTAAGAGCTCACTCAAGTACTGCGGATCTAAACCATTTAGTGCTTTGTAAGTGATCAGCAATATTTTAAAATTTAAACAATGTTTAATAGGGAGCCAATGCAGTGTTGACAGATCTGGGCTAATATGGTCATACTTCCTGGTTCTAGTAAGAACTCGAGCTGCTGCGTTTTGGACCAGCTGTAGTTTGTGTATTAAGCGTGCAGGGCAACCACCCATAAGAGCATTACAATAATCTAGCCTTGATGTCATGAACGCATGAACTAATTGTTCCGCATTAGTCATTGAGAACATATGACGTAATTTAGATATATTTTTAAGATGGAAGAATGCGGTTATACAGATACTAGAAATGTGACTTTCAAATGAAAGATTGGTATCAAAGAGCACACCCAGGTTTCTAACCGACGACGAAGACTTGACAGAGCAGCCATCAAGTGTTAGACAGTATTCTAGGTTATTACGTGAAGATGTTTTTTGTCCAATTATTAGAATCTCTGTTTTTTCAGAATTAAGTTGTAGGAAATTACTAGTCATCCAGTTTTTTATATCAGCTATGCATTCCGTTTATTTTGTGAATTGGTAAGTTTTGACAGGGCGTGAAGAAATATAGAGCTGAGTATAATCAGCATAACAGTGAAAACTAATGCCATGCTTCCTAATGATATCTCCCAAGGGTAGCATGTACAGAGTGAACAGCAATCTGTTCTGTTCCTTAATAATTAATAATAGTGGTGTTTAATAATAGTGGTGTTTTTGTTCCTTAAAAAAAATCAGCATTTTTGAACGAATTGAGTAGCCTACATAATCCAGTGACTCACTAATATAATACTAACTTATTTTGTTCCTGTCTGAATCAGTGTTGGAATAAATTGGTTGAGTGAATGATTCAATGACTCTCTAATAAAATAGTCCCTTGGGGTGCTTCTCAAATGTAAGGCTGCATCCTAGTAAGGCTGTGTCCTTCCTAGTCCAGAATGAGAAAGTCTAGTAAGTGTGCATGGCTACGTCACACATGTTCCAGCCCCCACGGCATGAAAATATTAATAAGATATATAAATGTATAAAAAAAAATACTGTCTGTGGTCTCCCAATGGCTTATATTATATTTCAATTATATTTTAATTAAATATATTATATTTATATTATATTTTAATTAAAATTCGATCTGAATTTTTTATGACGGACGAAAGTTCCAGAGGCAGTGTGTAAACAAGACTGACACAACGTGAGGTTGTATTTATTTTTTTTACGTGTGAAAATTTTCGGACGAGAATTTCGGACTGGACTCAGTGTGGCCATTGTTTTGTTCCTGCAAGAAATCAGTGTATGAATTAATCAGTTGAGTCAATGATGATAACGAGTAATAAAGACAGTTTTTTGTCACTTCCTATACTGGGTTCCAATGTTTCTTTAATCTTTAAAAAGCTGCAGGTGTCATCAAGTGTCATCTGCTCACACTTCCCTTTTCTGAGCAATTTTTTTGGAATTGCAATACTTTTTTTCTTTACTTTATCTATTGTCTTATCATTTAAAATCTAAAAAATAATTAAATCTCCAGAGGAGAGGACCGATGTCGTCATTTTATCATTGAAGAGGAGGAGAGTGGAGCTTCTGGTAGTCTATATCTAATTGCTGGAGAAAACAGCCGTCATAAAAGCCTGGACAACCTAATCAGCTACTACACCCATAATCCAGTGGGGCCCTTTAATGAGTTGTTGACTGTGCCTTGTATGCAGGTACACACACTTTTGTATGATTTTTAATACAGAGAGGGGGAAATTTAATGATTTTATTTTTGAATTTTCTTGTAATCCCACTTCATATACTGTATTTTTTGCTATCTAGCCTAGTGGTGGCTTTGATGAAATTAATAGGTGGAAGGTGAAGGACAGGGAAGCAGAGAGAAATGGAAAAGAAACTGATCAAGAGGAGCTGACAAAACTGCCCATGGCCATCGGTCCAGCTGTTCTGATCCCATTACCCACAAACCTCTCCAATCAGATCCCTTCTGCTACAGGAGAGACTGTGCAGTATGCAGCAGTGAGAAAGCCACTAAAAAAGAGCTACTCATTGCCAGAGTGCACAGCGCCTCCTGGCTTAGAAGTGAGTAATTACTTACAATGAAAGCTAAAACTTTTTCCTCTTACATTTCTTGTATTAAACTCTGCAGAATGATACAAAAGTAAAAATAAAAAAAGCAAACAAACTTAATTTAAATTCATATCTGGGGACATTAATATCATCATAAAATTGGGCTTATTTGTCAATTAGGCAACCTTTTTTATAACCAATTACCTTACAAACCGCCTAGTTATACCTTAGCAACCAAACCAAATCACCATAGAGACAACATAACAACAAACTAACTGATTGACTCTGATTCTTTTAACCCCATAGCTGTCACCACCAGTGAACACTTTAAAATGCTATGTAAGTTACCTACTCACATTTTCTAGTTAACACAGCTGTTGGGCAAAGTTTCTATTGTCCTGTGCCATCTTCTCATTATTACAGTTGTCTCTGTGATGTGTTACACAAAGCTTGACTAACAAAGGAGGAGTTTAATGGTGGCTTGTGCTCATGACTTTTTTCATTTGTAACTTTTAAAGTGTTTAATGGGAAAGTTATTATATTATACACTAACAAGTCACACTATTTATTTGCCAGAATGACAGTTCTGAGCTTGCTGAAAGACCCTCAGATGATCAAGCTCCTCCTGTGGATGCCCCATATGCCCGAGTTAACAAACCCCCCAGAGCAGTAGGCCCATCAGAAAATACCCCCAACTTCAGTGCCCACCCTCACCCAGACCAACAGGGAGCGACAGCTGCTTTTACCTCTTCATCCATCCCAAGCTTTGACACAACAGCAGCAGACCATAAGTACTGGAAAATGGAGCCCATGCACACCTATGAGGAAACCCCACACATACGTAGCCGTCCTGAGGAGATTGACTGCTACGCCATGGGGTGGAGGAGGCAGGTGGAAGGAGATGTAGGTAAGAATGAGAAAAACAGGCATCAAAACTCACTCAAGACTTGCTAATTTGAATCAGTTCCTGTTATGTAGTTCATACTTAAAGAATGATCGGAATTGGTTTCAAAAGAACCACATACTCAATAGAGTCAGTGAAATAATAATATACAGTATTAATCATATAAAAAAACATATATTAAACATACTTATTTGGTTTTGATAAAGCTTTATCTGTTTTGATCCTTTCCTCAGTGAACGTTCCAAATAATCATCTGTATTCAGAGGTGAACATTAAGGGCGCCCAAGAAGGCGGTGCTGTACCAAGACCCGGGCCTAATCTTCCTCTTAGACCACCCCCAAGATCTCCTCATGGTCCTTTGCGACCAGAGATCACTGGGCAGGTAAAGTTATGTGCAATATTCATTCAGTATAGTATACAGTGTTGTCTATTATAAAACAGATCAAATTTATGATTTTTCCCTCAGAGTTTTGGTGTGCCCCCACTTATGGCTCAGACCCAGTGCTCTGGTTTCCATCCTTCAGAGCAGCCACATCTGGATGAGTCCTCCAGCTCTATTTATGAGCAGATTCCACAGAGACCTACCAGCTCTAGACCATCTCTGCCCCCACCTCCCCTCAAACGCTGACCTCAGGGTTGTATAGACCTCTAAAATCACCAAAGAAGCATTTAGTTAGCATATCCTTGATAAAATATATTTAGAAAAAAGCTTAGTGATAAACAATAGGATGACATGCATATATGTACCAATTACTTATACCCTGTATATACATTTATAACTTAACTTATATATAACTGCAAGCTTGTGAATACGGTTGTTGGCATGATCTGCAAACATCAAGAGATTATTTAAATTGATTTTATGAAAAATATATATCCAGATTCAGTCACTCATTCAAATATGCAATTACACAGCAAATATTTTATATTTTGATTAAACAATTCAGATTGCTCACTACTGTTTTAATTTGTTTCTTATGAATGTATATGGATTGCAGTCCTCTCTAGTCCTTTGTAATCAACCCAATGTTTGATGATAGCCTCAAGTGTGTTTAATAGAATTTTTTGACCAATGATAAGACCAAGAATGCACTAACCACTGCATGAGAAAAACATCACAGAACACGGATGAAAGCATTTTTCAGCAAGTGACCAGACACACAACAGCATCTCTGTAAAACCTTTTTATTTCCACAAACTAGCCCTACATTGATCATGAAGGGCTGTAATACAGTTCCGTTGAGCATTTGAGCATCATTACAAATAAAACAAAACAAGATGGTGCACCTGAGGCCGCCATGGAATGGCCACTTTAATGTCAAAAGCAAATGTCATTGATCCTACTTTATGCTTCCATCCCCAGATCTCTTAAACAAATTATCTGATGAAGACCAACATCACTTAAAATCTGGTTAAATCATTGACTATTTACCCCAATATGGGTAATTAAATGTATTCAAAAACAACATTTTAAGCCCACCATTAATTCTCTCAACACCCCCCTCCCTCCACACTCACACAATGATCCCTGATCTGTTTTTGTACTGTAATTGATATCTCAGTTCTTTTTGCTCTTCGGTGAGTCGTACTTTCTCTTGCTGGAGTACCACAGGAGCAGAGGAATGCCAATGGAAGGAAGGGTCATGACACCAAAAGCTGCCCAGTCCAACTATTAGATAGAAAAAAAAAAAAAAAAAAGAATTAAAGAATTACACTTAGATATCATAACAGGACAGGATACATTGACGGCCACTTTCCATATTAAAGTATTGATGAGTTACTTACGTAATGTGGAGAAAAGCGTCTGTCAAACTCTCTCTGGGCGAGAATGCCTCCCTGACCCGGAGCACTTGTGTAACCAACCTGAGAGATGTGAAGAATGAGAAAGACTTAGCTAACATCCAGTAACTATAATGCAATAGTTTGCACAATTTTAAGTTAATTATTTTTGTAATACTGTAATTTTAAAGGAACACTCCACTTTTTTTGGAAATAGGCTAATTTTCCAACTCCTCTAGAGTTAAACAGTTGAGTTTTGCCGTTTTCAAATCCAAAAATATGACCAAAGAGTTTTGATATTTTATCTATTTAAGACTTGACTCTTCTGTAGTTACATCGTGTACGAAGACTAACGGAAAATGAAAAGTTGCGATTTTCTAGGCCGACATGGCTAGGAACTTTTCTCTCATTCCTGCGTAATAATCAAGGAACTTTGCTGCCGTACCATGGGTGCAGCAGGCGCAATGATATTACGCAGCCCCTGAAAATAGGCTAACTTCCGTCAACATAACCAACCTGACAACCTGCTTTGTCAGCTGCAACTACACAAACTTAGTGCTAGTCATGTTGGAAGTTACCTAGCTGGGGACTATTTTCAGGTGCTGTGTAATATCATTGTGCCTGCTGCACCCATGGTATGGCAGAAAAGTTCCTTGATTATTCTATATATAAAAAATGAATAATGGTATAAGTAATTAATATATTTAAAATATTTTGCACTATTTAACAATAGAAAATGCTATCATACCATTTATTACCATTCAATATTATGGTCTGGTGTATCTAACTTATTGTAATTAGAAAAAAAATCAATGGTCAGATTAATGCAGAAAAATATTCAATGGTGTAAAAAAAAGTCTCACTGACTTGCATTAGAATCTGACTGAATAAGATAATTGTGTATTAAGCCACAATCAAGGCCGTTTTCATATTATGGCTAATTGAGGCAGTGAAAAAAAAAAAGTCTTCCTTATGCTGGCTGTGTATATATATATGAAAGGTATCGGATGACTCAACTTACCACAACCTGTCCACCTTCCTGTGCCAGGTAACTAACTGAAGCAGAGGTGAAGTTGAAGTATCCAGCTTTCAGTGGCCGCAGAACCACTGTGTGAGAAACATTACTGGCACTATAGAGAGGAAGAGTTAGGGAACAATCTACTAAAGAGCAAGAATAAATAAAGCATCCGGACAGTTTCTGATGATGTTAAGTACTATCAGTAAAGACAGAAGTGATTGTTTAAAGGTTTAATGGGATTACTAACAGAGTGTAAAGTACTTAGAATGCACCTAAACTGTAAAAAAAAAAAAAAAAGTGTAATCTTTATACTAAGCTTATATACACATACATTTATTATATTCCACAAAATGTGTGTGTGTGTGTGTGTGTGTGTGTGTGTGTGTGTGTGTGTGTGTGTGTGTGTGTGTGTGTGTGTGTGTGTGTGTGTGTGTATATATATATATATATATATATATATATATATATATATATATATATAGAGAGAGAGAGAGAGAGAGAGAGAGAGAGAGAGAGAGAGAGAGAGAGAGAGAGAGAGAGAGATGAAAAGTTTAAAAAAGGATAAACAGAACAGCTATTGAATTTAGGAGGATACGGAGCAATACGATCCCATTTCACATTCAGCATTCCTGAGACAATGCCAAAATCTTCAGGGGGGAAAGAGTCATCTGACAACTCAACCTCCAGGGCAGCACTAGGCAAAACAACAACAACAAAATATTCAATACAGTTAACTAGATTATAAATCATTCCATTAGCATCTGTTGAAAATGATGTGCTTAACTTCTGAGAGAAACAGGACAATACCTGGTGCCCACATTGTAGATGCTGTACTGCAGGGTAAGGTCTCGTCCTTCTACAGCGTATCGGTTCAACAGGGACTTGGAGGCCAACAGACGAGCCCCTTCTTCTCCTGCCACCAGACTCACCGCAGCAACCAGAGCAAATATACACAGCTGTCTCATCTGTGGGGGAAATGGCATATTTAATATACATAACAGACCAACTGCTAACGAAATACAAGGATAATCAACATTTAAAGGTGTTGCATAAAAAGACACAACAAAAATGCCATCACTAGTGCAATATCCTACATCTGTATGTAGTGGTGAGTAACATTAGAGAAACAGGGAAATATAGAATGAAGTCACTTGATAAAACAGCGATTTATATTCAGTCTTACAGTAGGTTGAGCTATAATAAAGTGTAGGCTAACGTTAGTCTATGAGAGGCAGCATTAGCATGCAAGGAACGATGAATGAAATGTCCAAATAAAAGGCACACGTTGTCAAATAACGGTTGCATAATACAGAGACCTGTTCTTAAATACATTACACCTTTTAAAACTGGCATTTAATATTTTTAAAATAAAGACAGTTCATTTTGTATGCTTACGTGTACAACACCAATCACACACACAGCCCCTACAAACTACTGAATTTAACCGGCATTACTGTACTGAACGCGGCTAATTGTATTTAATGCACTAAAATAAAACTATTACACAAATAAATTAAATTAGTGGAATGATGCAATTCTTATTTATTCATTTAAACAAGGTGACAAACGTGATTACGTGTACTTCGCATTCGTCTTAAGACTATTAACGTTATACAGACAACGTCTATTGTTTACTTATATACAAATACAATCACAGACCAAAGCGTTTTCATAAGTCATTCTCAGCATATACATTTTTTTTAAATATAAAATTTAGCAGACACTTTACCTTCGTCCGCTGGTTTGAGCCTCAAAATTACGAAGACAGATCAACGCACGCGCAGATGATTTTAGTCTTCCGCTAGCATGACGTGTCCACTGTGTGTACGGATACGCGCTGAATCCCACAGCGCCGCCTATTGCTTCGGGTGGGACTTTGTTTCAAAATAATTAGCCTACTTGACCATACATGGCAGCAAAAACACACTTTTATTAATACTTTAATAGTAATAGAGTAAAAATGAAAAATAAAGGGAAAAGTCTGCATCTAAAGAAATATAAAGGTATGAGACATTTGCATTTTAAATGTTTGTGTAGGCTATGTATGGGATAGTAGATACATTTGCATGAACACAATTGTAAGTATCTCAGTTACTAAATACATGTAGCCTACATGTAAGTAAAGAGAAATTCTAGAGTCCTCAAACAATCAACCAAAATCTCCAGAGAGGGAAACATCCAAACATCAACACAGCAAGTAAAATACAAAATATGTAACTGCAGTTTCCTATTTTTTTAACCAAATTAACAGTTGTTAATGATGTTTAATCAATTTGAGAATTATGATATAAACATATCATAAATGTCTATTTTTCAGTTTTGTATAATTGGCCTAATCTTCCGTCTCCAGTGAAGCCATTAGCACATTCCTTGCATCTTCTGCAATTTCATTAAGAGCTTTTTTCAGTACTCTTGAGACAGTCAAAAAAGACAATGGCGCTCCAACCACAAAGCCTATAATGGGTAAATTCAAAATAAAATGCTCAATTGTCTCTTGTTTTACAAACAGAGATTCAGCACCCAGTAGTTTAGTAACTGAACTTTGATTTATCCCCTGATGAAGAGACGACTTCATCAATCTCTTGATTTCTTCTACGGTTTTCCCAGATCTTTCACAGAGCTTCTGTAGGGATGAATCATCCAAACCAAATGCACTGCAGTACTTTTTTAGCTCAACGATTATGATAAGAAGATCCAAAGTAATCCAAACCTCAGAAACAGGCAATGTAGTGAAAAAAACAGACCGGAAGGCTACTCTTCTAATGTTTTCCTCCAGAGCTTTCTTCTTTTTCTCATTAATCTCAAGAGTGATATTTAGCAATACTAACAGCAATAGATGATTTTTATGCTGTGGAAGCTCTTTCTCCATCCTCTCCTGCAGCTGATTGAAATCATACTTGCCGAGCTCAAAGCTAGAGATCAAGAACACTACAGGATCTTCTTCACCAATCTTTCTTAGCCCTAGACAGAAAGATTCATAATAGCGTGAATATTAGTACAATAATAATGATTATTATTAATTACACAAGCAAATATGCATAAAATCCAGAGAGTATAATTTTCATAAACCAACCGTTTTCACAGTCCTCTCGAATGGTATCCAGTGCCTTTTTCTGGTCAAAGCTCTTCTTCCTCTTTTCAGCATCAATGCTTGAGTCAATCTTGGAACGAACAAAATAAAACTTTTTCCCCATGTTCATGATCTCTTTGGCCAGCTGAGTGTGGCATTCTCTGAACCGATCCGAAGCAATGATGATGAAAAAATCATACCGTTCAAACTGAACCAGTCCAAGATACTCGCTGGCTTTGAAGTTTGGTGTTCCAATGCCAGGAAGATCCCACACTTTCACATTTTTGTATTTTGGGTGTAGGTAAACCTCAGGTTTCAAAGTTGTCTCCACAAGACCCGTTTTGGCAGAACCCTCTTCTTCATCTCCTAAACCCCTAAATGCATTAACAAATGTGGACTTTCCAGAACCTGACTCTCCTGTCACACCAATATTTAACTCAATGCTATCTTGCTGTTCGAGGTAATCCTTCACAGTATTAATGGCTGTTTGCAGATCTTGAGTAGATATGAATTCTTTAAATTCATCCAGTTCCTTCTGTGTTATTGTAAAGTCATCATCAGATGTAGCCATCTAAAAAAAAAGAAAAGAAAAAAAAGACCTGTCAATTATATCAAGGTAGTAACTGCTATAAAATTGATAGGCCCTATCTTTCACAGTAAAGTGACTGTATAAACAACCAGAACTATATATCAAAACAACATAATTTAACACCCTTTTACCTTGAGAGCAAGCGGTGTAGCAGATTCAGCTTCTTTTTTCCACTTTAAATCAAACACACCTGAATCAGATAAAGGTTGACAATTATTTTTAAAGTTGGACATAGAGACTATACAACAGAGGTTGTTTTGTAGATTTAATAAATGTTAGCACAGTTTGCACAAATGTTTGTTATTGCATCATTAAAGGAACACACAACTTTTTGGGACCTTAGCTTATTCACCGTATCCCCCAGAGTTAGTCCACATACGCTTTTCATGTCCATGTATAGTTCCCAGTATGTATAGGGTTAGAAGATGTCTGTGTCTCATGTGACCTTGTTATTTGTACACGCTGTGACTATACAAATCACAACATGTAAATAGGAAAATGTTGGCGTTATTTTGTCACTTATTGGGAGCAGTATCCTAGCTGGAGCCGTTTGGTATAGGTGAGGTTACATTGACCATTGGTTCGATCATAAAACACACAGTATCAAAAAAATAAAAGAATAAAAAGACACTACACAAGACAGTAAATATTTCACACAATGTTCTGGGACGCATGTTCATTTATAGATCAGTTCGTCTATAAATTAATGCAGGAAAGTCTGTTTTAAGGTCTGTTTCTGTCTTTCCTATGTCCTCTGTCTTGACAAACTTCCACATTTTTAACAGCAATAAAACCATCTTATCTGATGGTAGTCATGGTTCTTGCCTTAGTTGGGAGGATGAGACCATAGATCCCAGAGTGAGTTTTAAAGATTATTTGTTAAATAAAACAAATAATTGTGTCTGATTTGTCTCAGTCAGCTAAATGGACTTTTCGGGTTGTGTTCACAAACAACAAGGGTGCTTGTCTGCGTGTTTCTGCCTTCGTGTACCAGATCTTCTCTTGTCTTGAGGCAGGATCATGACAGACCCATGTTTTATGTGTTAGCACATGGCCATTTGTTTGGGCTGTGTGCTTGCGTTGTCTCGCCATGTAACCCCGCCCACTTGTTACCCTCGTTTAGTCTTCATTGCTTTACCCTTGACACCTGTGTCCCTGATTAGTTTGCTCCCTATTTAATCCCCTCATGTTTTCTGTCCTGTGTCGGTACATTTTCAAAGTGTGTGATACGCTGCATGTTAAATGCTGTGAGTACTTTGTCAGAAACCTGTTTAATCAGAATTGTGAGTTTGTTTCCTGTCATCGTCAAAGTCTAGTCTTTGTTTATTATATTGTCAAAAGTTACCTCTCCTCAGTCCTGTTTTGCCCCCTCGTGGGTTTTGTTTTCTGTTTTGTGTCAAAATAAACCTTTAGTGTCTGCATACCGTCTGCTTTTGGGTTCATTCCTGCCATCCCATGACACCTTGAAAGTGGACAATAACGAATTTTGTGACAAAACGTGTTTAGGGTTTGGTCAATATTGTCAGGCATCTATTTCAGCTGAGAAAAGTTGCGTGAGGATGTGGAGATTGTCAAAATAAAGGTACCATTGATATTTTATGTGTGGCATCAATGCATCATATCATTAGACGTTTGATCGATGCATCGATCAATATCGATGTTTTCTTAGACCCCTAATCTATATTGCTGCATTTCATCGGCAAAGATACGTTTGATATTTACAACAGCTTCCGAATACCAGCAGACGAGTTTAAATTGCAAACCGTCATGGCTAGATTTGAAGAGTAGGCCTACTTTGTTCCCAAACATAACGTTACATTTGAAAGGTACAAATTCTTCTCTTGCAACCAAAAAAAGTGAGAAAGCTTTGATCAGTATTTAGCAGAGCTTAATACCTTGAGTAAAACCTACGATTGTGGCGACTTGCGTGAATCTCTGATAAAGGATAAAATAGTGTGTGGCATTCTAGACAATCTGGTACGAGAGACACTGCTGCGCAAGAGTAGAAGAAGAGACGACTGAGTAAAGATGAATGGGTTGTACCATTAAAAGTGAATGTAATAGTGCCATTTAAGCTACACACAGTCAAAATAAAGGTCACATGCTATACAGGATTAATGTGCCTGTGACAGGGAGCTGCATAGCAAACATCCTCCACAGAGAAAAGCACCACAGAGTACAGTTGCTGGTTGTTAGCAAAGAGGTGCAGCCAATTTTGGGCTTAACAACAATCTGGTAAAGAAGGTTTTAGTGGCTAATGTGCACAAACACAAACAAAGATACACTCTTCAATGAATTCAGAGACATTTTTGAGGGCTTGGAATGCCTCCCAGGTTAACATAAAATCCACATTGACAACCAGGTTGCTCTAGTCATACATGTATGTTGGAAGGTTCCCTTTGCTTCAAGAGGAAAGCTTAAATAAGACATTCTCTGCATGGAAAAAATGAGTGTTATAGCAAAAATAGAGGAGCCCACAGACGGGTAAGCTTGTTGTATATAGTTGAAAAGAAAACCGGCCAGCTCTGAATCTGTCTCAATCCAAAGGGGCTTTCGCACCAGAGAAACCTTTTCATAGTTCCTAGAACTATTTGCGGAAGCACCCGTATTTTGGCATGTTCGCACCACAGGTACTAGGAACGATTTAAGTTCTAGGAAATCCTTTTGGAGGAACTAATTTAGCTTCGTAGTTAGCTAATTTAGCTTCGTAGTCTACTGGAACAAATAAATGAATGGATCCATAAAAAAGAAAGCTGCTGGAAAATTAAGATCCAGAAAGAATTTTAGCTGATGCATCGTAGTGCAGCATGGGAGCTGTGCTACTTCAGCAGTACAATGATGAATGGGAGCCAGTGGCCTATGCGTCCAGAGAGTGCTATCTGATACATAAGCAAGATACGCCCAAATAGAAAAGGAATTGCTAGCCATTACTTACGCATGCGAGAGATTACACCAATTTGTCTATGGTTGATCATTCACAAGACTTACCGCAAACCACTGTTTCCCATTATGGCCAAGTTGCTGAATGATTGTTCCCTAAGAATACAAAGAATGCTCATCAGGCTACAAAAATATGTGAATTCACTGTACATGTACATGTTTGATGCTGACACCCTGTCCCGTGATGTAGATAGACAAGAGAAAACAGAAACATGCAGTGCTGAAATTAAAGCTTATGTGGACATGGTGGTAGCCACGGTCCCAGTATCTGCAGACAGGACGGACCAGATAAAACAAGAGACAGAAAAGGATGATACAATGACTGAACTGAAGGTGGCTATTCAGGAAGGATGGCTGGAGGAAAGAAAATGACTGTCCAGTGAGAATTAGGGATTACTGGGCTTGCAAATCAGAATTAACTGTAGTAGATGGCATTGTATTCAAGGACAGCACATTCATCATTCCAATGAGGAAAGAAATGCTAACAAAAAAAATTATAATCACGAAGGGGACTTGGGGGAAGAAAAGTGCAAAAGGAGAGCTCAAGAAGTGATGTTCTGGCCTAGGATTCATCAGGATATCTCACAGTCATGTGAGCTTTGTTTGACCTTCAGGCCCAAACAGCAGGCAGAGCCACATCTTCCACGTCCTGTGCCAAGTAGGCATTACTACAAGGTTGGAGCAGATTTTTTGATTACAATGGGAAGAGCCACATTGTTGTAAATGACTATTATTCCAATTATTCTGAAGTGGCCACATATTCTATGACCAATAAAGCTGTCATTACCTTTATGTAGTCCACGTTTGCTCGCCATGGCATCCCCTGTGTAGTCTTTACAGACAACAGGCCACAGTTTTCAAGTAGTGAATTCAAGAAGTTTTCTGAGGACTGGGCTTTTCACCATAATGAATCCTAATTACCCCAGATCAAATGGAAGAACTAGTGAAAGGATTCATGCGAAAGGCACATGCTGGTAAAGAAGACTTTCCAAAAAGTCTCATGATCTACAGAAGTGCACCACTGGAAAACAGATTTTCCCCGGCTCAAATGCTCATGGGGAGAAGAATCCGAACAAACTTGCCCGTTAAAGAGGATCTTGACCCTCCACATTCGAGTCAAGTAAAATGCTTTAAGCAGAAAAAAAACTCAAACAAAAGAGACTATGGAACAGAAAAGTGAAGCCACTGACAACTCTGAAACCTGGTGCCACTGTCAAAATAAGAGACAATACCACTGGTATTTGGAAAAATAAATTGCTCCAAGGTCTTATAAGATTTTGACGGAGGGTGGATCAACACTGCGACAAAACAGAATTGACTTAATAGGCCTAAGCAAAGGTCTGAGACTGATATACTGTATTTCATATGTAGTAGTAGGGGATTTTCCTTTCCCTTTTGGTGTTCGTTACCCTTATGGTAATGGGTGGATGAGGTAATTAGGGCCGGTGTATTTAAGTGTGTAGACAGGAACACGGTTCGTGTTGTTTTTCAAGTTTTCTGGATCTTAGAGTATGTGTTTATCTTTGAAGTGATTGCTGCAGCCGTCTCGGCGGCGTGCCCTGGGAGTTGCGTCAAGCGCTCATGGAAAGCTTTAAGGTATGTCGGCTATCGCAATGTATTGTGGTTTCTATGGTGTTAGTCAAGTTTAATGGGGGTTATTGTGTGTTTTTAGCGGAACGTTCGCGAGTGCATCCTGACATCGTGATTATGTGATTTCTCGTGTGGTATGTATGATTTAGTGAATGTTTTGTATCTCTTGATTGGAGTAAATCCTTGTCTGATTGTTATGTTTTGTTTTGCAGTCTCTCGCGTGCCACCTGATGGTTAACTCGGGTTGCGCTGCTGTTTTTCGTGATTAGGTTATTTTCTTTGTCTTTCGTGAACGGATACTATCCTCAGGTTCTCATAATTTCACTATTTTTTGTGTTTTGTTTCTTTTATCTATATGGTTTGGGTTATGTTACTTATTTCTGCATGTAAGTTGATTCGACCAGTGTGATTTGGGCCGTAGTGGCCATGGTGTAATTATCTAGCAGCGTGTAGTGCATCCATCTAATCGTCACCCATTGAGTATTTTGGGGTCCTCAATGCTGTCGAGGTAGGACGGGTTATCCGTGAACCAACTGATTTGGTCAATCATCATAATTGTGTCTAATGTGATTGTGTTGATTTGTATTTGTAGCGCACCCACTAATTTTTTTTTTGTCTCTTTTGGTTCGAGTCAAGGCTGAGTGCGCCGAGGGGGAGGCTAGTCACCTGGGTGAAACACATTTGCTGTGAGTTTGGAGCACCAGGGTTTGAGCACCTCTTCCTATTTTGTTTGCTGTGCACACATAAGTGGTTGAGAGCACAATTGATTACAGCTAGTTTGCCACCCCTAAGGTAAGCTTTAGTCTTGCAGCTTCTATTCTTTTTGTTACTAATTCTATTTATTTGGTGGGAACGGTATAGTATTTCTATTATGTCTGGTTTGTGATTCAGTGTTTGAATCGAGCAGTCTGGAGGAATGTTCTTTTAACATTGTGATACTCCTAATTGTTATAATAACTTGCCTATACCATGATTAAATGATGCCAGTGAAATATTCTTCCTTTTAAATAAAATTATTCATTTGTTTATTGGACGACACGACTCTTTTCTCTGCACCACCGAATCTGTGTTCCTTTTATATTTCCTTGGGTGCCAATTCCCAAGGTGGCGTAGTCCATTCTGGGTTTAATCATATCGAAAATACCACTCTGGTTACACAAAGTACATATAAAAATGTACTAAAGTCCCATTTTGTAATGAACTCAGGCTTGGCGTTTGTTGAGAATCCATATGCAGAAGTGTTATTGAAACCAAAGATGTGATATCCAAAAGGCAGGCAAATGGTCATAACTAGAGGCAAAAACAATGGCAATGGATAGAACGCTAAGTAAGGCAGGTAAAACTGGCAATTCTTCGCAAAGTGTTAGTGGAAAGCATGGGTCTTTATATCAAACAAACAGAAAGTGACTGTAGAAGAAATGGAGTGATGTCAGTATTCAGTTGAGGGCTCCCTCTGTTGGTTGGAGGGAGCAGATGTTACACATTTAAGTGGTTAAAAAAATAAATCAAAAGTTCAACTAATTGCATTTAATATGAACTTAATCTGTGATATATTTGAAATGAATTACAAATAAAATGCACTTAAGTGGCAAAAACATTACATTTAAAGGGTTGGTTGATTATGATTTCATTTTTCTAACTTTAGTAAGTGTGTAATGTTGCTGTGTGCATAAACAACATCTGCAAAATCACGACGCTCAAAATTCAGAGCAAAGGGAGATATATTCTTTTACAGAAATCACTTTATAAGGACAATAACAAACGACTGATAGGGATTACAACAAGCTTCCTCCTGGATTAGTGACATCACAAACCCTAAAATTTACATAAACCCTGCCCCAGGAACACACAACAAAGGGAGTGAGGCCATGTTGAGAAGAGGAAGAGTTTTTTGCCCTGTCCCAAATGGAACCCTAAGCACTCGCAGTCTTCCTCTGAGTCCGCACTTTCGTGACGTAATGCCACTTTGACTGTCGGGAAGAAGTCTGCTGCGGAGTCCGCATCAGCACGGGCTCGGCAAAAGTGCGCATCAAGGCCGCAAATCGACCACATGGGAGATCTAAAAATGAGAAATAGGACACACTGCGGTCTCGCGGACTTAACGGACACGCGCACGCGGCAGCCATTGTAAGTCAACAAGACCGAAAGTGCACATGAAGTGTGCCATTTGGGAAAGGGCCATTGTCGAGCACATTTGGAAGTCTGCTCAAGCTGTCGCATCTGTCTTTTCACATTTATTGCAATGCAGTACGTAACACAAATGCAATAGCATGTCACACTGTAGGCATCTTACAACAGTTCCCACACAAGCAATTTATTGATTATCATGACAGAACATGCTAATATGACTTGAAGATAGTTAAATCCACATCATGCAGCTACATAAATTCATCAACTAACCATTCAGAAACATCCTGTTGCATTCTACATGTTGTCACTTCTTCGAGTCTCTCCATCAGTGTCCGACTCCGGTTTGAACATAAAAGGCAGAACAGTTTCTGACATTTTAGTGTGTGTCTGCAAGCTGCTAAGAGCTGTTGAAGCTCCGCCCTCTGTGCCGGCAGCAGCAGCTCATTTGCATTTAAAGGAAAACACTCAAAGCGACACATTTTTGCTCACCCTCAAAAAGGGACAATTTTAACATGCTATAAAAATGATTGGTGAGGTATTTTGAGCGTAAACTTTACATGTGTGTTCTTTTAAGGTATATTTGCAAACTAAGTACACTTTATAAAAGTCTAGGCTACTAAACTGCACTTTTTTACAAGGGTTTGAAAAAAACTGTTATTCTGAAAATATAATTATATTTTCCTTAAATAACATGTTCTCCTTAACTACAGGCCTTACTATTCTCATATCATAATTGTGATGTTCTGCAAAACAAGCTTTAAAACACCTTTTTTTCTTACTATTAAATATCACTTAACATGACATCCATCTTCTATCAGGTAGCCTACATCGCCATATAGGCCTAAGCTTTACAGCGAATACTTCTTCATCACTCTTGACAAAGTCCATAGCAACAACAAAAACGTATCTTTATCAAAACGACTTAGTAACAGTAGAGGTACCCCACTCTACCCTAAATTATTTTCAGTCTCACTTTGCCTCCGATGACAAGATACAGGAAGAATTAATAGACCAAGAATAGAAGTGCGTACCCAGCAAACACATTTACGTTGTGGCAATGTCTGTGGCACGCTGCATTTCTAGTATGGCAACGCCGCTGTCTACGAGCTTGCAACATTGTAACAATGTAGAATTGTAAGATGTGACTGGGCTCTAGCAACGTTGCCATATTAGTCATATGTTAGATAATTATATACTTTTTAAATATTGTTTATCCTTATTATTATTTATGGGCCTAACAGTAAATTAATCAAAATCAACACATGCAAGTGTACACCCTTTACCTAAGATTTACCTTTATCTACTTATCTAAGATATCCTCCTGAGATTCAGACATATCTAACCTCTGTAGAGTAGGAATAAACATTTTAATATTCATCTGACATCACAATTGTTACATTTGTAAAATCGATTTGTCTGACATAAATGGTCAGTATATTTTATAAGCTTTATAATATTTATATAGCCTACTTATTATATATAATATTTAGGCATACAAAAGCAGATAGGGTTGTGGTTCCCTTTCGAGAACGGTCACTTTGTATTGTATTGCTAATACGCAGTGGGGAAACTCCTTTCCTCGAGAAATATTGAAGCCTATATTTAAAACACAGTACAGCTGCACAGCGAGCACAGCAGAGCATCTAGCTCGCCCATTGGCTGTGCTGCAGCAACTGTACACCCTATGGCGAAGCGCCTCTGATGCGCGAACCAATCAGGCGACAGCGCGCCAGAGCATGTCAGAGCCCACCAGAATGGGTGGGACTTATGGCTATAAAAAGCCCATATTTCGCCATAATATCAGATTGTATCTCCTTCAGCGACACTTCATGGCTCTGTCTCCTCTGAAGCCTTTGCCATGGAAACAAGCTTTTTACAGCAAGAATGAGCCTTGTATACATCGAACAGCGCCTTCTTCACTCACCTAGAAGCCGCTTCTCTTCTGTTGCCGTTCTCCTGTGGCCATCCAGCAAACTACGCATATCCTTTTTGCTACTGTGTGCTCGCTGCTGCAACACTCAGTCTAAAAGAGCAATTTCGTGGGCGTTGTTCCAAATGCCTCGCTCTTCATGCACCTCGTGCAGATCCCTTCTGCACAAGGCGGACGGGCACACGGAGTGCGTCACATGCCTGGGAACCGCCCATGCTAAAACTACACTCTATGCCGGAGGCTGCTCTCATTGCGAGAGCCTGCCTATTTGCGGAGGCGGTTAGCTCTCTGTAAAGACGGCAACACCGCTTCTCCTGCTCTTCCTTTTCCCGCTCTACTTCAGCCGCGGAAGAAGCAGTGCAGCCCGAGCACATGGAGGTAAGCGAGCCCACGCCGGCCACGTCCCCGCGTGCCTCGCTTTTTCCATCACAGTTTCCTTCACCGGTCCTGTTCACGCAGGCAGACCAGCGTCCCTCTTTTCGAGCTGCGGGTCTCGTCTCCTTCGGCGGATCGGATGAAGAACACGACGACAGCCTCTCCATTGCTGCATCTGAGGAAGAGTGGTTGGGCTCTGCTGACCCCGCCCTCCTCTGACAGTCAGGTCCTAGTGCTACTGCTACCAGGACTAATTCAGAGGCTGAGATGCTGAGCATCCTCACCGCGCCCGTTTCTGGAGTAGAAGTAATTTTCCTCTTTGAAGTCGGTTGGATAATTGGTTTCTGCCAGGGCGCCAGCTGGCCCCCCGTCACAGACCAACGCCTTTCTTTCCTGATGTTCACGATGAACTCACAAAGTCATGGCGCGCCCCCTATTCAGCACGCACAAACGCTTCCAATTCTGCAACGCTCTCATCTGTTGATGCGCAGCAGATAAAGAATATAAGAAGCTGCCGTCTCTCGAGGAAGCTGTCGCCGCTCACCTCTGCCCGCCCACTGCTGCTGGTTGGAGATCTAGAGCGGTTCACCCCTCAAAGCCCTGCCGTAACACTTAAGCCTTTGCCGGACGCGCTTTTTCGGCTTCTAAATCTCCCAGATCCCTGTCCAGCTCAGGTGGCTGGAGATTTCTGTACTGTAGACAATGGGCCTGCTGCACTGCGCCTCTACAAACAAACACTGTTTTTACAGCGACCCAAATAAAGCACACAAAGAGTATGTTTCAAACACACAACACCCAGGTAACCAGTCCCCCTTCACTAGGCGGCCCTTCCCCAGTTGTCACTCTATCTCTGTCCAGGGCTCAGGCCTGTCAAGCCAGCCCCAAGGAGAATATGTGCACAAAACACAACACAAGAATATTAGGTCCCCCTATGTTAGGTGGCCCAACCCCAAAATTCATTCAAACCCTAGCCACAAGGGCCAAGGCCTGGCAAGCCATCCCCGATGTGTCGAGTTGGGTTATGAACACTATAAAGCGAGGTTACTCAAGGTTTCAGGCGGTCGTTGAGACTTCGGTAAGAAGCAGCGTGGTTCACGTGCTTCGCACCGAAATATAAAATCTACATGCAAAAGGAGCAATATAGTTTGTCCCCCCCGCGCTGAGTCAATCAGGGTTTTACAGTCGCTACTTCCTTGTACCAAAAAAGGACGGAGGCACCAGGCCCATTTTAGACTTGAGACATCTGAACAAAGCCCTCATGAGATGGCCATTCAGAATGCTAACTACCAAACAACTCCTCGAGCAGGTTCGCCCAGGGGATTGGTTCTTTATGGTGGATAAAGCCCCATCACAGGCCATGCTTGAGATTCGCCTTGGAGGGGCAGGCTTATCAATACACGGTTCTACCGTTCGGTCTGTCCCTGGCACCCCGTACATTTACGAAGTGCATGGACGCAGTGCTTTCACTCCTGAGGCAACAGGGAGTGCGCATGCTGAATTATCTCGACGACTGGCTCATTTTGGCTCTGTCGAAGATCGAATTATTGGCACACAGATCTTTGCTCCTCAGCCATTTGGAATGCCTAGGGCTCAGGATCAATTTTCCCAAGAGCAAACTGTTACCCTGCCAGAATGTAACCTTTCTGGGCACAATTATCAACTCAAAACGGATGCGAGCTCAGCTCACACCAGAGCGCGTTCTCTCTAGTTAACAGCTGATAGCCTCCTTCAGCCTCCTCAGATGATGGACAAAGTCCCCTGGTCTGTGCCAGTGAGGAAGGATCTCCTCATGCAGGCAAGCGGGACGATTTGGCACCCTCGCCCCAACTTGTGGGCCCTCCATGTGTGGCCCCTCAACGGGTATCCGGGGACCTCCCTGAGAAGGTCTTGAACACTATCACTGAGAGAGCTCCGTCTAACAGATGCCTCTATGCCCTAAAGTGGTCAGTGTTCACCAGCTGGTGCACAGCTAGAGACTTCAAACCCCAGTCATGCAAAGTATCAGTGGTACTCTCCTTCCTACAAGAGCTGTTGGATGCAGGTCACTCCCCATCCATGCTCAAAGTATACGTGGCAGCCATAGCAGCCTACCATGCTCCTATGGCTGGCCAATCACTGGGGAGAAACAACCTCATCTTTGTTTTCTCAAAGGAGCCAGGAGGATCCCCCCCCCCTCTCTCTCTGTGAGCCCTTCCTGCTTGGAGTTTGGGGTTGGTGACTCACTCAAGCCAAGGCAAGGATATGTGCCTAAAGTACTCTGAACTCTTTGCAGGAGTGCAGGTTATTACATTTTCAGGTCTTCCACCCTCGGAGAACGATGGGGAGGCTAATTTGCCCTGCCCTGTCAGAGCTCTAAACATTTACCTGGAGCGTTCTGCACCTTTCAGGCAATCAGAACAGCTCTTTGTTTACTTCGGTGGCCACACCAAAGGGACTCCGGTCACGAAGCAGTGACTATCTAGACTATCTGGATAATGGACGCCATCTCTCTAGCATACCTCCCCCCCTGGTGGGTCAGGTTTGCCCCATAGGCGCTAGAGCCCACTCTACAAGAGGCATGGCCTCTTCGTGGGCCTGCTCTACTGGTGTACCAATTCAAGACATATGTGCGGCGGCCGGCTGGTCCTCGTCGTCCACATTTGTGGGATTTTATAACATGGAGGTTCCTTGCCTGCAGGCTTTAGTCCTCTCAATATGATAAATAGACCCGACGGTGTCCGGTCTAATCAGTCTAACATATTACTGTCCATAAGCACAATTGTCCTGGGACCTATGTTATAGAGATAGCCTGGTTCAGGTGCTCCAGCACCCTTATTCATGAAACCCGATTCAGGTCCGGTTACTTTCACTTATGTTTTTTTATTTTTTATTATGGCTTGTTTCTGTGAGCCTCGGGGTATTTCCCTAGGCTCCAGTGTATTCAGCCAGTTGCTAATAGTGCGGCGTGTTACATTGCTTATAGCTACGCAATACGAAGTGACCGTTCTCAAAAGGGAACGTACTCGGTTACTAACGTAACCTTGGTTCCCTGAGAGTAGGGAACGAGTATTGTGTAGCCTGCCGCACTATTGCAATCTGTCAGAGTTTGTCGCTTCAGTCGATCTAAACCTGATATTATGGCAAAATATGGGCTTTTTATAGCCATAAGCCCTGCCCATTCTGGCAGGCTCTGACGTGCTCTGGTGCGCAGTCGCCTGATTGGTTCGCGCTTCGCCATAGGCTGTGCAGTTGCTGCAGCACAGCCAATGGGCGAGCTAGAAGCTTCGCTGCACAGCGTTTTAAATATAGGCTTCAATATTTCTTGAGGAAAGGAGTTTCCCCACTACGAATTAGCTACGCAATACTCGTTCTCTACTCTCAGGGAACCGAGGTTATGTTGGTAACCAAGTACGTTTTCGCTGCATTAGAATGTATGGTATTATAAAACGTATTTCTATAAAATATGAGACATTGTCTGTTCCTGAAATTTCTGTTTTAGTGGGAGATGGAGAAAAATTTCGGATTTTTTTCTGAATTAGCCGTCAAAGCATGCCTGGTTTGTGAATAATAGCCTCTGCTATTTTATTTAACTTTAATAATACACCGCATAACTTTCTAATTTGGCCATTGCAATAATCAAATGTGGACTAGTTAGAGTATACAATCAAAGCATAAGAAGTTAAACTAAGGTAAGAAAAACATAAACGTGTTACGTGTCTTCACACATAAACAACACATTGGGAAGACGATCAGTTACTCGGACTTCCGACCGGTCGCCATAGGAACACGTAAGCACATGTAGGAATGTGTTACATATGATTTTATGAAAATTATCAATAATTTTGTTTTTGCTCATTGTTTATATGTGGCAGACATGAAAATCAACGAAATTTAATTACAAAGTAAAGTATATTCAGCTGACCACTTTAACATTTATGATGTTTATTTGTGAAAGATTATGATAATTTAGTAATTTTATGACAATTGAGTCAGTGTTGAGATCTCTTAGTTCTTGAAATAAAATATTTTAGATTTTATCCAATTTTTATTTGTTTGTTATTTGTTTGATTTTGCCTGTCTCTGTTTAGCATTTTGAAACATAAGTGCAGAGTTTTGCAAAAAGAGTGCATGAGATTTGCAAAGAGTGTTTTAACTACCGGAACTTGTTTAATGTTTTATACATAGAGTGATTTATTCGACAAATTGGTTTAGGCCAGTGGTTCCCAAACCTGTCCTGAAGGCCCCCCAACACTGCACATTTTCGTTGTCTCCCTAATCAAACACACCTGATTCAACTCATCAGCTCAATTAACCCATGTGATAATGAGCTGATGAGTTGAATCAGGTGTGTTTGAGTAGGGAGACAAAGAAAACGTGCAGTGTTGGGGGGCCTTCAGGACAGGTTTGGGAACCACTGGTTTAGGCTATTGAGAATTTGGTTCAGAGAAAGGGGTTTTGTGTTTTAGCAATTCAGAAAAAAGTACTCGGTTACCTAACGTAACCTCGGTTCTCTCTAGAAGAGGGAATGAGTATTGCGTAAGTTGCTTACGCTACGGGTAAAGTCATCTTTTCTCGAGATCTGAAGCCAAAAATTATCCTTGATTTTGAATTTATTGTCAACGCAGTGCGGCAGCCAGCAGACTATAGCAGGCTGTATAAGCGTGCTCATTGGCTGTCCTGCGGCAACTGCAGCAGCCTACCGGTGAGCCCCGCGTGACGTTGCGCCCTCCACGTGTCACAGCCCGCCAGAATGGGTGTGGCTTAGCGTATATAAGGGAAGGGCTCACAGGCTGAACTCTGGTTTTCATAGACTGAAGCGAATAAGCTCGTGAAGCGAGCACGGCAGGTTACGCAATACTCGTTCCCTCTTCAAGTGAGAACTGAGGTTACGTTAGGTAACCGAGTACGTTCTCTTACGAGAGGTTCTCTCGTATTACGTAAGTTGCTTACGCTACGGGAACCCCTTGTCAACGGCGTGCGCACCGAGCATCCACTGCATGAGTCCCGGGGAAGCCCGGGGAACACAACATGCGGGAACAGGCGGCCAGCAACGCGGGCCAGCACATGTAATAAGCACTTCATAGGAATACAGAGCGGCTCTGCCGGTCTATGTATAAACATGTAGAGAAAAGGCGGCCAGCAGCGAGGGCCAGCACAAGTACATAAGCACATCATAGGGAGAGTATCACCCCCTTGTGCAGCTGTGTGGAGAATAGGCGGCCAGCAATGCGGGCCAGCACAAGTGCACAAGCGCGTGATGGGAAAATACAGAGTGGCTCCGCCGGTCTATGTATAGAGAATCTCAGCCCTTAGTGCAGCTCAACCAGAAGAGCTAGTAGTACATGAGAGTAGCCTGCACATGAACAACTGGGCAGAACCAAGGGGCAACATTCTAATCTGAAAAATGAAGCCTACCCGGAAGTGCGAAAAACTGCAATACATTGAAAATCCGCTAGGGGCAGGTCCCAAAAGGGAGCATATGTCCATAGACCCCATGTTAAAATGTCCGTTTTCACAGCATAAATTCATGTTTTTACAGGTTGGTCCCATGGACTTTTATTGTATTTTTCGATAGGTTCCGAGTGCCTGACAACTGTGAGGGGGGTGAATTTTTTTCTAACTCATTAGTTTAGATAGTATTTAGATATAAAATGTATGACAAATAAGGCCGTGGTTAACTTTGATTGACAGCTTGATTGACAGCTGATAACGAGCATAGGCTGCGCCAAGGAGAATGACAACATAAGAAGCGCCATTTTTTAATATACAGTTGAAATATAATACTCCTGTTTTTGTCTCATGAAATGTAGTTTTAAGAGTTTTTCAGGCGAGAATGTAGTTGTTTAAAGCTCAAATCTGTGGTTTATTTATAAAGATTTATGAAAATTTTATCCAGGTTGTGAGATGCAGGCGATCACCGGGCGCTCGGCGCTCATGTACCCCGCCGGGAACAGCCTTTCCTCGGCTAGTCATTCTGACGTTTGCCGCTGACTCTGGCGTCTCTGTAGTGGTTAAACATGAGATATAATTCGTCTTGTGTATATATCTAACGGGCGATTTTTGGTCTCGTGAATCTATAATTTGTTCCCTGGCCAATCGTTTTGGCTGAGGGCTAAGTGAAGTTTCATAACTTTATAAGCTATTTAACTTTACCGTTGTATGGTTGGTTAGACTAGAGCGCTGACTTTGTATGTTTGACTGAATTGTTTGCTTTATTTGTATAGCTTCTTGTACCTTTTACTTATACTTTTATAATGGCTAATATTGATAAAACTGAAATTTAACAAAAAGAGACTGGGTTGAGTTTTGTCATTTTAAATTTTAATACAACGAAGATGATCTGTAATGTTGTTTACTGCAACATCTGTTGTTTAGTACAAATGCACATATTGCCTGGACCATATTAAAATGTTTAATATTTTTATATTATATTTAAACGAAATGAGGCAGGGTTTTGTTTTATATTTCGTTTTGTTATAAATAGGCTAACGTTATGCAGTGAATATAATCAATACGCGTTGCCTGAACCACATTTGTATGGCTATAATGTTTAAGATTTCTTTAAATTAAAACGAAAAGAGGCAGTGTGGTGTTTTATAACATATTTCGTTTTATTGTTGCCTAAAATATACATACAGAGATAACCGGAGTAGCCGAGCGAGCGGAGTGACGCAGAATAACCGGACTCGCGTCCTCGGGACTCATTCTCCTGAGTCGGACTTGGCAATTAAGTCCGAACTTTGCGTACTTGCTATCGAATATTCATATTCACGCGAAAATGACATCGTTCCAGTCTCACACAAAGCCCGCCCTTTTACCCATATATGGATTGGCCAAAAGGTGGGCGGGGTTAGGATTTCCCGAGATTTTCCAAGATGGCGTCGCCCATACCCCCCATAAACGGCTTCAAACCCGTTCTTCAGAAAGTCTATGGGTGACGTCACAGATGCTTTGTCCATATTTTTTACAGTCTATGGGCAGAACATACACATCACTTAGACTGATAACAGTTTAGCCTGCAAGGCGTGAATAGAAATCCCGCTGGACCAAGCCCACGATGAGGCCATGCCTCTAGTGGAATGGGCCCTGATGCCCATAGGGCACTACAGGTGTTTGGACGCATAAGCTGCTGCGAACGCGACAGGCTATGTTTCGAGGCGGCGAGACCCTTGGTGCGCCCACCAAACGAAACAAAGAGCTGCTCAGAATGCCTGAAGGGGGCGGAGCGTGTGATGTAAACTCTCAGCGCCCTGACGGGGCATAGGAGGTTATCACTGTCCTCGCTATCGGATGCTGGCAGAGCCGATAGGGAGATGATCTGCGCCCTAAAGGGAGTGGCAATCGCCTTGGGGACGTAACCGTGTCTCGGTTTGAGGATGACTTTAGAGTCATTTGGTCCGAACTCGAGACATACGGGACTAACAGGTCCCCCACACGTTTTACTGATGACAGAGCTATCAGAAAAACGGTCTTGAGCGAGAGGTATTTTAGGTCCACGGATTCTAACGGTTCAAAGGGAAACGCTTTCAGGTCCTCTAGGACCAAAGAAAGATCCCAAATAGGAACCGAAGGGGGCCACGGGGGGTTCATCCTCCTGGCTCCTCTAAGGAAGCGGATGATGAGCTCGTTCCTTCCTATCGTACAGCTTTGCCGAAAAGGCGCCATAGTAACTGGACTGTCTGAGGGTGCAGGGACCATTCTCCCGGGGGAATGTTGTCTCTGGACAGTCTGTCTGGGCCGACATTCATGTAGCCCGGCACGTGCACGGCTCTCAGTGAGCGCAACGAGAGATGAGCCCACACGAGAAGACTTTCTGTCAGATTGCAGAGATTTCTGGATCTGACACCGCCCTGGTGGTTCACGTAGGACACCACGGACATGTTGTCCGAGCGGACTAGAATGTGGTGGCCCCGTATGTGTGGGAGGAAATGCTTGAGCACGTTCTCGACCACTATCATCTCCAAACAGTTTATATGGAGGCATTTCTCCTTGTCTGACCACAGGCCAAAGACCGGTCTGCCCTCGAAAAGAGCGCCCCAACCTAAGTTGGAGGCGTCTGTCGAGATAACCTTGAGGTGCGAGACGGCTCCCATTGTCACTCCCCGCTGGTACCAGTCGGCCGCTAACCAGGGTCTCAGTGCTGAAACGCAGCTCTGAGTCACTCTGATTCGTATGCCGCCGGACGCCCAGGCTCGGTGAGGCACTCGAGCGTTCAACCAGCGTTGTAGCGGGCGCATACACAGTAGACCCAGCTGAAGCACTGCTGCAGCTGATGCCATACAACCCAGCATCCTCTGAAATGTTTTTAGAGGTGCGGCGCTACCCATCTGGAAAGACGTGGCCAGGCGTTGAACACGGCGCGCGCGCTGTGTCGACAGCCGGGCCGTCATTGCCACAGAGTCCAGTTCTAAACCCAGAAAAGAGGCTGACTGACTGGGCAGTAATGAGCTCTTGGTCCAGTTGACCGTGAGACCCAGGCTTTCCAGGTGGCTGTTCTGTGAGAGATAAGTTCTTCCTCTGACTGTGCTAGAATCAGCCAATCGTCCAAATAGTTCAGAATCCGCATGCCCTGACTTCTCAGGGGAGCGAGAGTATGGGGTGCTAAAGACAGGCTGAACGGCAGGACGGTGTATTGATATACCTGACCGTCGGAGGCGAATCTCAAGAATGGCCTGTGACGGGGTACTATCTGAATCTGAAAGTAAGCGTCTTTCAGATCGAGGGAAATAAACAGTCTCCCGGGAGAATCTGCGCGAGGATCTGTCTGGTTGTGAGCATTTTGAACAGTCTTCTCATAAGAGCTTTGTTCAAATATCTCAGATCTAAAATTGGTCTGAGAGCTCCGTCCTTCTTGTGCACGAGGAAGTAACGGCTGTAAAAGCCTGACTCGCTCAGAGAAGGAGGCACTGGTTCTATGGCCCCTTTGCACAGAAGTTTCGCTATTTCTGCACTAAGTAGGTGTGCTACTTCTCCATTCACTCTCGTCTCGGTTCGTGCCTGAAAGCGCGGGGGACGGCGAGCGAACTGCAATGAATAGCCCTGCTTTACTGTGCTCAGCACTAGGGCAAAAAATATTGGAAAAAAATTGCATTGCAATATTTTTTTCCCAACGATATATATTGCGATATTGCGAGCTATCAATCCAGGCTAAATAATCAGTCAATAATTACCATTCCATGATATTAATAATTTCACTAATAAGCAAGCTTATTACAAGTGACAAAAAGGTCACTTAATATTTTATTCCAAAATTAGAACATATTTCTGTAAGAATTCGGTGAACGATCCAACGTGGCGCTCTTAACAGATGTTTGTTTATAATTCCTCAAATTCTCTCTCTCTCTCTCTCTCTCTCTCACTTTCTCTGTCGGTGCTGATGTGAATCGTTCATGTAAACGGCACCTAAAAGCTGTCACTAAGAACCAGCGAAAGTAATGTGCAATGAAACATTTTAATTGTTTATTAATAAACAAGTGTTTTCTGTGTCGGCTGCAAAGATGAAGTTGACGATAGGCTACTGACTTGCGATCTTCGCAGTAGTGAACGCGCCAGAGAGAAATGCACATTTCATACAAATCATAATTTTTTGCGGTGGATCCTCTTCGTCGCCCATTTTTAGCTATAAGATTGCCAGTGAATGTTGGCTGTGAGCGGTGAGCAGTGGCACAGCGAACCAATCACTGTGCAGGCACGCGGAACGTGCAAATGTCACCGCAGCAACAAGCCATACAACAAACTCGTGTTTACTGTGTGCTACACTGGTTCTACCGTTCTCTTAATACACCATGAGTGCTACTACCCTTCACATCGCATGTTCCGGCGATGTGACTATCGCTCATGCGCACATCGCGATGTCGATGTTAAAACAGAATATCATTCAGCCCTACTCAGCACCCATTCTGACGCGCCTGGAATAGCTTCCCATGCTTTTGCATGTACAGCTAGGGGCAGAATGGCCTCCGGGTTCCGATCGCCGCATTCCGCAGGCTCGAGAACCTGATTCAGAGTGCGCGCGCTCTTGGTGCTCGAATGCGGTGGCTCGCAGACAGCAATGGCTGGCTGTTTTAAACACGATGTCCCGGTGGCTTTGGACGGTGAACATATTGTGCAAAGAATGGGGCGCGTGTGAGCGCACGTGAGCGGGCACAGGACTTACATCTGTGATGTGACCGGCAGGGAGTGGCCGTGTAACAGAGCGGGCAGTGAGTAGGAGTGGGCACAGGGTTGTGGGCACATGACCTACATCTAACACTCAAGCGGCTTTTGCCAGCTTTATAAGAGTGGGCTCTGTGAGAGACACCGGGGTTATAGTGCTTGTGTGTAGGGGTGAACACGGAAATGTGGGCACATTTTCTACACTTAAAACACATGCGGCGTGAGCCAGACAACCAGACATTATGCTCTTTTCGAGATTTCTCGGGGCCGCCGTTAAAACGGCGGTTGTATGCAGGCGAGCGGGTTGTATTTCCGGCTCGTTGGCAGTAGCCATGACTACGGGGACTGGCAGAGCGGGAAGCTTTGACGGTGGTCCGGCCGCGGCGGGACTTAACCGTCTTTTCCTCCTTTGAGCTGCTAGCGGGCTCGGGTTTCAGCGTGATCTTAGGCCGGGGTCCCCGCGGGGGAGGCGGCCTGTGACGGCTGGTCGAGCGCGATCTAGGGCGGCCGCCCTGTCGTCGCTACGAAGACGGAGGCTGGGCTGGACGCTAGGCGGAGCTTTGCGCAGGCTGGTCCCGAGGGCGGCGTGCGGCTGAGCTCGAGCGTCGAGGCAGGAAAAGGTTCATAGCCTGCGTGGTCTTTTGTACCTCCGAGAAGCGGTCTACGATCCCGTTAACCAAAGAGGCCGGTGGGGGAGAGCGGGGCGTTGAGGAAAACAGCCCGCTCGGACTCCCTCATGTCGGCGAGTGTCAACCAGAGGTGCCTCTCTGTGACGATCAGCGAGGACATGCACCTTCCAAGAGCCTGGGCAGCGGATTTTGTAGTGCAAGGGAGAGATCCGTCGCGCTGCGCAAATCCGTGATGGAGGCAGGATCCGAACCTTTCTCATCCAGCTCACGGAGAAGATCGGCTTGGAGGATTTGCAGAACTGCCATGGAGTGCAAGGCTGAGGCATGTCCAGCGGCGGCGAAAGCGCGGCCGACAAGGGCTGATGTAGTCCTGCAGGTTTTGGACGGGAGGGCAGCCTTTGAACGCCATCCAGAGGGCAGGCAAAGGTGCGCTGGGGGGATGGAATTATACCCCTTCTTGGCAGCGCCGTCAACCTGTGAGAGCGCCGAGGAGAAATAAGAGTGGACTCTCGCGGAGAATAGAGCACTCCACGATTTTGAAAGTTCAGCGTGGAGCTCTGGCAGGAAGGGTGCAGTCCTGGACATGGGTGTTCGGCGGCGGCGATGCAGAAAGCAGCCGTCGAGTCTGTTCGGTGTGACCACTCGAGGCCAAGTTGGTCGACGGCCTTGGTGAAGAGGCGCAGAAGTTCCGCATCCTCGCCGGCTCGAGTACGGCCGGACTCCTGGACTGACGAGGAGGCAGAGTGTGATGACCAATCCTCGCTGTCAGAGGCCAGGATGGAGCAGCTGTCAGCGGCGGCGTCCTCATCCACTTCATCCGCTTCGTCCCCTGAAGCGGCGGCGCGGGTGAGGGCCGGCGGCTGCGCATCCGGGAGGGGGGGTGGAGAAGGAGAGAGAGAAGCTCGAGGGAAGGGTTCCGGCGAGCTTTTAGGCGCCACATCGGCCTCCGGTAGCCTCTGGGAGCGGCGCTTCTTTCTGCGCGGCCCGGCAGAGACAGGCGGAGTGACAGCTTCGTCATTGAAAGCTTCAAGTCGAGCCCGCAGGGTCGACATTGAAAGCTCCTCGCACTCAGGGCAGCCGCCCGAAGAGAGCGTGATGGCTGCGTGCTCGCGGCCCAGACAGAGAGCGCAGATGAGATGGCGGTCTCCGGTGCTGAGCGGGGCTCGGCACGAGCCACAGGAAAAGCGATTTTAATAAAAACACCTCGCGCTCTTTCAGATAGAGAGAGTGTGTGTTGCGGCGGCGAACACACACAGCAGAAAAGGATATATGTCACCAGATGGCGTAGCAGGCACGGATGGCTGAAGGCGGCGAAGACGGCCGGCTTCCTCAGACGCTTCCTGGGCTTGCTGGTCGCTTGATTCGACGGCGGCGGCTCTCAAGATCCAGCGATGCGAAGAGTTTCGCTGAAGACATGAAAATCAGAGTTCAGCCTGTGAGCCCTTCCCTTATATACGCTAAGCCACACCCATTCTGGCGGGCTGTGACGCATGGAGTCACGCAGGGCTCACTGGTAGGCTCACAGTTGCCGCAGGACAGCCAATGAGCACGCTTATACAGCCTGCTATAGTCTGCTGGCTGCCGCACTGCGTTGACAATAAATACAAAATTAAGGATAATTTTTGGCTTCAGATCTCGAAAAAAAAATGACTTTACCCGTAGCGTAAGCAACTTACGCAATACAAGAGAACCTCTCGTAAGAGAACTGTAAACACAAATCCAAATTTTCAAACTAAACTCACAAAAACATTGACTCTTCTCAAAAAGTCAAACAATTGCTGTACTAAAAATCAAAAAATGCTTTCAGATCATGAATATTTGAATAAATCTTTCATTGTGCATTATTTTATATGGTGTATTTTGTTGCTTTAATTTTAATTTTATATTGTGGATTATTTTATGTGGTGCATTTTTGTTTTATTTGTTTCTGTAAAGCCCTTTGAGATGTACAGTTAAAGGAGCTATAGAAAAAAAAGGTTATTATTATTATTATTATTACTTGCATACTGTAAAAATACTGCAGTTCAACTGCAAAAGTCAAAAAGGTCAAATAAAACTCTAAATGAAAAGCAATACTGTAAGTTGTATAACTACAAAATCAAGGACAATGAGAGATTGATTCTGCTTCAACATCATGTCTTCTTGCTGGCTCTGGCCTAAGGACTTTGTCCATTTCACAGACAATGTTATCTGCTGCCAGACGAGGGAAAAACCTTCTAGTCTAACACATCCAGCCTTGACAACACTGTCCACACCTTGCTCTTTCTCGTCCTCAAACTCTTCCTCTCCTCTCAGATTGTTTCCATATATTGTTCATATCATCAGTGCACCTGTATCACCTGTACACTCTGAACTGGTTTGATCATAAGAAATCAGTGGGAACAATTTTGAATCGTTGTGAAGTTTTTCCTCTTGTGTTTAGTGTTTTGCGACACAAATGTATCTCATGATATGTGTTTTAATAAGTGAGAATGTGTTTAGAATTTTGAAAAAAGACTGCAGGAGATTTGCAAACAGTGTCTAACTGCCTGAACCTGTGTAAGGTTTTGCAGAAATTGTGATTTTTTCGACAAATTGGTTTAGGCTATTGATTTATTTGGTTAAGAGAATGGAGTTTTAACAATTCAGAAAAACTGTAAAAGGCTTATTCAAGTAGGCTACATTACAGCAGGATGCAGTTAATATTTTAGTGTTGTTTTAGGTGTATAATATCTATGTATTGCCTTTAATGTCCATTTATAGTGTTTACACATCAGTTTGGATACTTGCATGGTTGAAGCAAATAGCAAAACTGTTAATTTCAAGACGCTGATTTCACGTCAGGTCGTCACGTGGGTCACCCGTTCAGTTAGACGCTCAAAAGTACAAGACGTTCGGACAGACATCGGTCGGTCGGTCGTAAAATACGTCCAATAGCCACCCAAACACAGCCCTTGCATCAAAGCAAAAACAAGGCAAAATTTAGGCTGTCAGTGAACATGTATTAGACGTCTAACCATAGCCTAAGAAAAGATTAGTCATAAACGCACAGCTGCCTAAACCATGTCAAATGAAACCAAACACATTCGAATCACTATTGACTTTGCTTACATTTTGGCAAAAATGACACGTAACCAAATACAAGGTTAATTTGGCTAGAAGTGGTTGGGCCTAGCCTACTCATAGCCGGACTATCGGTCTAGTTAACCTAAACGGGGAATTGATGGCTATTGCTTGCTGGGGATATCATTCTTACCTAATTCTTCTGAGCAATCCACGCAGCAATAATGCACTTACAGTATATAATCTGAAATGAAAAACGAATTGCGCAAACCTAAACTTTTCCACCGGAAAGAAAACAGAAAAAAGGGCTGTATACTTTCACTTTCGCTATAAATCACCACAGTGACAACCTAGCTAATGTAGTAGTGTAATAGTGAGTACAGGCCGTTTGTGTTTGTACATTTCTTTGTAATATAGTGTGATGTTAATTTTACAATACTTTTAAATATGGTTTAAATGTTTATTTGTGCTTTATGTTTAAAAAGGAGTGTGTGTTATGCGCATTTATTCATATAATTATTTTCGCTTGGCATACCAGCGTGATGACGTCATCGCACGCATCGCATAGTAACCCGCGCGCTAATGATGCTAGTAGATACGTAGTAAATGCAGAGATGAGAAGCCATCACAAATGCGTTCTTCTCTTCATTGTCTTGTTACTTACAGGTAACTGCAAAATATAATGCAAAACACACTTCCGATTTAAGCATAAACACTGTTAATAATATGAATGTGTTGTGCGCGTGTTTAACGCAGTTGTTTTGTTATATGAATAGTGCGTCATGAGTTTGTCATGTTGAGCACATGGTTAGCATAAGTGCTCCGCGATTAGCGCAAAAGTCTGCCAAATAACTGGTTAAGGTATAAATACTATTTGAATCTCTATGTATAATATTGTTTAGCGTTATAAATTATTTCTAATTCACATAAGTGGTCGATAATCGGTGGTGATGTCTGTAAACTGTGTTATGCTTTACATTTGAGTGAATGTAGTTGATTGAATTTCACATGTCTCGTCATTCAATGTAATACATCAGACAACGAACTTGTATGTGCTCTAAACTGAGAATAGGGAGTGGATTCTTAATGTATTTTACATCATCATTTTCATGTTATTATTTAGATAAAGGGTAAATGCTAGTTAAAGTGTTTTATAGCCTATATATAAATTATCCATTAGAGTGTCACTTTGGCAATTGTAAACCCCTGAATATGCAAAATGTTAAAGTTGTAATGTTTTATTCAGGCATGCTATGCAAAAGTCGTATGTGTGTTGACCATGTAGTGTCCTGAACAGTTGTAATATGCATATACTTTTATTGATTCAGTCGTAGTAAATGCAGAGACGAGAAGCCATCACAAATGCGTTCTTCTCTTCATTGTCTTGTTACTTACAGGAGTACTACAAATTACAGTGACAACCTAGCTAACACAGTACGTTGTGACAACGACATCGTCAGTTATCGTCATTTGGTCAGCGTGACATTACTTTTTGACAACATTATGAGGACGTCGTGGTAAAGTTAAATTTTTTAGAATCTTGGCTAACGTTCCAGAAACGTTGTGGGCACATCCTCAAAAGACGTCGCTAGTTTATCCCATATAGAAGGTGAATTGCCCTAATGTGGGACATTTTTTGCACTTCAGACTTCTGTGACATATTGCGATGTGTAACCAAAACATTAAATCCACACCCAATACCATTTAAAAAACCCAGGATGTGTCCTAATCAAATCAAAAGAGAAAATTCAGATAACACATTCATAAGAGAAATTATAGGCATATTAGTGCTCTTATTGCAAGTCTCCCGAGACGGGGTCAGCCTTATGTTCCCACAGCCCTATGTTCCCACATTTCTAAGAATTTTTTTTTTTTTTTTTTTTACGATTTGTCTAAACCCCAGTTATGGGTAGGTTTAGGGGTGGGGTCAGGGGTAGGCCATTTGTGGGAACTAAACCCCAGTTAGGGGTGGGGTCAGGGGTAGGCCATTTGTGGGAACATAGGACTGTGGGAACATAGGCACGCTCCAGATGAGACAATCTGCAGCTTCCTAATGTGGGACAGCTGTGTCCCCAATGTGGGACACTGAAAAATCTATGATAAAAGACCAAAAATCACATGTAGAATAGTAAAATCTTATTTAATTTTAGATTCTCTTTTAAATCTTAGTTAGTAATTCTCTTGGTTATGGATGGATGAAACATGGATAACTGAACATCATCAGACCGATAATACAATATTATCTAGTTCAGTTTACTTAACAACAAACACAGCTTGAACAAACTTTAATTCATAAACGTGCTGTTAACTCAAGTTGAAAACGTTTCCAGTCGTCCCTGTCTTTCTCACCTTTGCCATTGTGATCTGAAATACATTTCATTGAATTACTCAGATGCATGAAATAAAGTGGAATGGCTTTATTGATTTTCTACTGCGTTTTTAAATTCTAGAGCTATTTTTCATTTTAAGTCAACTACCTACCTTTTACACACACACACACACACACACACACACACACACACACACACACACACACACACACACACACACACACACACACACACACACACACACACAGAGAGAGAGAGAGAGAGACACACACATATACACACTAAAAAAGAGCCTTCAAACCGCCCTCCAAGAATAAAAAATTCACATGACTGTAAAAATCTGCATTAACAGTATTCTTATATTGCATTACAAGACTAAAACCATGTAAATAACCATGTTTGTCCCACAAACCATGCCCCACCACACATTTTGACTCATTGAAGTACTGTCCCACATTAGGCTGATCATGCTGTCCCAGATTTGGAAACCACATTTCCTAATGGTGGACTCTAGGAAATTAGATAAAAATACAAAATATATAGTTTATACACACAAAGGTACACTTTTTTTTTTTTTTTGATGGACAAACATTTCATAAGCATATTAGACTAAAAAGTAGCAGGATTGCTTTTTTTATAATGTATTTAACACCTTATATCAAATTTGTTAAAACTTTGTCACTAACCTTCGGATGGCCTTCACACAAGGTGCCTTCTGTTTGATGATTGCTCCACCCTCAAATATGATTAGACATTTGATAGGTCTTGTGATTTTGATCACATGACACCACAGCTTTGTCTAACCCATAGTTTCACTGCCACAAACACTAGACCTTAGGTGAAATACTGTATAGAGGTAAAAACTATATAAATACTGTTCGTTTTCTCACACAAACCGCTCGTTTCGTGTCTTAGGCCATCAATGTGTACTTACGATGGGGAATTGTTTAATTTGGACTTCTCTGTGCATGCTTTTTGAGGTGGTGACCATAGACCTGCATTATATGACTGACAGACAAGAACGGTTTGACCTAAAAATATCAAAATTTAAACTACTGCGGAAACAAAGACACCTACATCTTGGATGCCCTTGAGGTAAGCTAAAACATACCAAAATTTAAAGGGGTGGTATAATGCCCTTTTCACAAGATGTAAAATATATCTATGATGTCCCCAGAGTGTGTGTGTGAAGTTTTAGCGCAAAATACCCCACAGATATTTTTATATAGCAAGTTAAAGTTGTCACTTTTTGAGGGTTTGGAAAAACGCACCGTTTTGTGCCTGGCCCTTTAAATGCAAATGAGCTGCTGCAGAGGGCGGGGTTTCAAGAGCTTGTGTCTGTTAGCAGCTGCTATTACCTCACGCAGACACACTAAAATGACAGAAACTGTTCTGCCTTTAATGTTAAACGGAGTCAGATAAGGATGGAGAGACTCAAGAAGAAGTGACAACATGTAGAATGCAACAGGACGTCTCTGAATGGTTAGTTGATGAATTTATGTTGCTGATGTGGAGTTAACTATCTTCAATTAGGATATTCTGTCATGATAAATCTATAAATTGCTCATATGAACTGTTGTGAGATGCACACAGAGTGACTTTCTATTGCATGTGAAAAGATGGATGCTAAAGTTTGAGCTGACTCACAAATGTACTCTTATACAACAACTTTTCCTCTTCTCAACATGGACTGCGTGTTCCCGGGGGCGGGGTTTATGTAAATTCTAGGGTTAGTGATGTCACTAACCCGAGAGGAATGTCATGTAGTCCCAACCAGCCGTTTGTTGTAGTCCTTTTCTTTAAAAGCAAATATCTTCCTTTGCTTTGAACTTTGAGCGTTGTAACTTTGCAGATGTTGTTTATGCTCAAACAGCAACATTACACACTAACTAAAGTTAGAAAAGTGAAATCACACTCAACCACCCCTTTAGTTTCAAAGTGAACTATCCCTTTAATTGAATCAAATGTTGATTATGAAAGTGAGCATGCAGCATGAGAAAGATATGAAGCCTAGCGCAAGTTCTGCCAGGAAGACTCAATCGTTCACGTCATGTATTACCTTCTCATCTATCCAATCATATCCTAATAGCCAGTATAAAAGGGTGGTACTTACACATGTATGAGTTCGCAGATGCTATCGCTTCAACCACCTCCATCCTCCCCATCCACCACCAAGACGGGACTTTTCCTTCATCTCCCTAACATTTCTATGCTGGGTCCTCCCCTCCATCCTCCCCATCACCTCCAGACAGGCTCTCCCCTCTACCCTGAAGACGCCAGGATGTCCTCTCCTCCTTCCAGCCCACCACCACCAGATGGCCCCCTTCCTTACTTCGCAGGGGGTGGGCTGCACCCCTGCCTTCGTCTTCAGGTAGGATATGCAGATTCCGTACCCTCGGAATGCGAGTTACGCACGGGGCCTACGCCAAAGAATTTGATTGTTTGCTGAGCTCTTAAATAAATGTTCATTGTCACAGTATTAATTCTCCCGAGTCTTTCTAGTAGAAATGATATACATCATGAGATGCGCAATATGTCTGGAGAGATGGAGTGGGTAAGACATGATTTTGAACACTTCATTGAGTTTTGTTTTGTAGAAAGACTCTTTTTAAAAGATTTGTTTTGTATAAATTGTATCTTAATTTTTATCAATGTTTTATCAACCAATTGCCTGCATTTAATAATTAAGAAGCAAATATATAGCAGACAACGTAAGGTGCCGGCACAATCACTTGCATTGCATGTGAACTGCACTGTAAAACCGGATATGTTAATATAACAAAAAAAAAATAGTTGAAACTGATTACATCGAAAATTTTGAGAGATACTAACTAAATTTTATAAGTTAAAGAAACATCCTTTTTTAAGTAACTGGTACTAGGCAATTTTAACTGATACTTAATCTTACAAGTTACTATAACATTATTGATCAAGTCATTTTATAAGTAGTTTTTGGGTTCACATATTAAAATTAATTAAAGATAACTTAATTTTTTTGTTACATTACAATTTTTTACCTTCATAAAAAGTTTTAATTTCTTAGTAACAAATTACTCTATTAATTTTTGTAAGTTTTTAAATTTACATTATCAAGTAACTAAATTGCTAACTATAAAAATTGAATTTAAATTCAAGTTACTCTTTTATTTAGAAACCACAAAACATCAACAATAAATTGTTTGTCAAATGGAAATTCTCCAAAACCGTGCAAGGCCCTTTAGAAATGTTTGAATGTTTTAGAAATTTATTTTGCAGCCAGTGTAGTCTAGCAATTCTCCGTTGACTTTCGAGCTGAAAAAAAACAAACTCTAGTCAGGCCAATCAAATCGTGTATAGAGTCGGTGGGCATTACTAACCCTGCAACCGCTGATTTTGCAGCGGTTTCTAAAATGGCAGAGCATGGCTACTTGATGCCGGTGTGGTGAACAAATGAGTCCGAGTTTAGGACCCCATTAGTATGCCTGATCTAAATCTGTTCTTGCGATAACTTGTAGCTAACGTGAGCTGTCTAAACTGTTAATAAGAAAAATAGTAATATACACAAATAAACATTATTTTATGGTTCTTTTCATTTAATTTTTTTATTTCTTCGCTTTTTGCTCGCGGGTTTCTCTATAGAGCTCCCCCTACAGCTTCGGAATAGATATTTGACAACACTGTCGTCAAAACTTGTCGGCGACTCGCTCCCCTCCCATCTTCTCCCGCTGGTCATGTGCATTTGTTTTCAAAGAACCCGGCGAACGCACCTAGCCATGTCCACTGAGGTATGTATGATACACAGAAGGCTAGTATATAAATGTTTAGATAGTGTATGTGTGCAGTGCCGTAAAGCAATTTGTTACATCGTGAGACCTGATATCACGCGATACTTCCTGACGCTGAGGCCGGCGGCCCGCCGACCCAAAGTTGCAAGGGTGGTTTTTCGGCTCATAGGCGCTCGGGGGGTGCGAGACGACCACCATTCAACCCGAAAACAGTCATATAACCCATCCAATGACTCCGAAGCTGTTCGGTTAAGGTAAAAAAGTTATTTAGTTCACCTTTAAAAGTGTACTTGTAACATATTGCACTGATTATTATGATAAAAAAATTATGACATAACTATAATTGCATTACGAATTGCTGTGAATACGGTAAGGCAGTATAAGGGCAGTATAAGCTCAGGTAAAGCTCAGCTAGCACGATCATCAGATAACGTTAGCTGTATGCTATGCTACTATCTAAGCTATCCAGCAGCCATGTCACCCTGTAGCCCAAGACTGGTTGCCCACTGAAGCTAAGCAGGGCTGAGCCTGGTTAGTACCTGGATGGGAGACCTCCTGAGAAAACCAGGTTGCTGCTGGAAGAGGTGTTAGTGAGGCCAGCAGGGGGTGCTCACCCTGTGGTCTGTGTGGGTCCTAACACCCCAGTGTAGTGACGGGGACACTATACTGTTAAAGAGCACCGTCCTTCGGGTGAGACGTAAAACTGAGGTCCTGACTCTCTGTGGTCATTAAAAATGTAACCCCGGCATCCTGTCCAAATTTGCCCAGTGGCCTCTGTCCATCATGGCCTCCTAATCATCCCCATATACTGATTGGCTTCATCACTGTCTACTCTCCACCAGTAAGCTGGTGTGTGGTGGGCGTTCTGACGCAATATGGCTGCCGTCGCATCATCCAGGTGGATGCTGCACATTGGTGGTGGTTGAGGAGATCCCCCCTTCTATGTAAAGCGCTTTGAGTGCCGAGAAAAAGCGCTATATAAATGTAATGAATTATTATTATTATTATTACTAATTAAAAAAACACACTAACAATGAGATGTTTAATTTCACAATCTATAGCTTTGGTTAAATACTAGTATATGAAACGTATTAGTTAAAATACATTAATGACTCATTATAACGTAGTACAAACGTCTTTTTGTAACCAGGCACTAAAGCGATTACCCATAAAACGTGCTTTGAACCAATCGGATGCTTGGGTCCTAAGCTCGGACTCATCTCTTCAGTAGGACTCATTTGTTCACCACACCGGCTGTTGAAAAAAATGCTCGCGGCCCATCTCACGCCGACTTCAGCTCCGGCTTGGAGTCACGGCCTTGCCATCCAAACCATGCAGGATTACTTCCGCTTTGGTTGGAAAATCATCCATGGCCGCTGGACATGCAGCAGCTTCTCTTCACTCCATGGCTTTACTCCAGGCTTATCAAGCAGAGCTACTGGAGGTGTTCTGACATGCTCTGACATTTGTGCTTATTTCTGTTACTTGTGACATTTTCATGGCTAAAGTCTGATTTCACTGTATTCAGCACAAACTCTGCTACAATAATATGTCAGCAACATGTATGTAAAAGTTTGTAGTTTTGAGATAATGACATTTATGCGACCAGTGAAACCCACTGTAATGACAAATCACTCGATGTAGGATCCATTTGCAGGCTTTATTAAATAACAGTGTCAGACAGGCAAGGGTCAAATACCAGCGATATCAGCAGCGCAGAATACACACAATCAGAGTCCAGGAACAGGCAAAGGGTCGGGGCAGGCGGCGAAACAATCAGAGTACAGAATCCAGGCAGAGAGTAAAGCAGGCAGGCGGCAGACAGCGAGAGGTAAGGTCCAGATCAAGTCGTAACAGGTAGACAAACCTGTGCTTAAAAAACCCCATTGACGAGCTACAGCTGGACCTGATGATCAGTTACAGCTGGACCTGATGATCAGCTTCAGCTGTGGGACTGCTGGGACTTGTAGTGCACACGCGGAAAGAGTCAATACTTGGGCCAAGGCGCCCTCTGGCCATCAGAGGAGGGAATCACGGAGTTCCTCCCTGTGACACCCACACTGATTATTTCTTCACAAGACTTTTGAAAATTGTATCACGTAGCCTAGAATATTTGCTTCAAATCTATGTGAAAATCATCCTGTGTACTCATTCAGATAAACAATATATTAATTTAAAATTTGTAAGACATGTTTTGTGTAAGAAAGCTTTATGCGAGGTGACGTGAATCATCATGAATATTTATGTTTCACACCTGAGATAGACAAAGACCCTCCCATAATGGCCCTATCAGGTGCTATCAGACCCTATCATTTATGAGGAACCTTGCACAAAGAATGAGGAGAGATTTTAAAAATGGATGGCTATTTGATTGTTTAGATTAGGGGTGTCGCAATATACCGGTGTGGACGATAATCGTGATATTCAAAGCATGAAATATCGACATCGTGTTAATTTAGAGTGTGACAATATACCGGTATTGGCAATAACCACAATGTTTAAAATGAATAGGACTCTGATGATAACATGACACGTAAATACTCCAGCGCCAGTACCTGGTTGACCTCTCAGGTGGCTGTATTGCATCCGCGGACACCTATCAAATAAGACGACGACGCGGCGCTTGCCCGCGCTCACGCAGCTAAAGTGAAACACTCTGTCCACACCCGAAAAAAGTACGTTCGCCAGTATGGAGTTCTTCGGCTTCAAAGAAAACAGCACCTTAAAGGGGGTCGCACACCGGACGAGAAGCGCAGCGCTGCGTCTTTAAAATTCTAACACATTATTCTCTATGAGTGTACACACACCGGCGGTGCCATTTGGCTCTGTCCGCGGCGCCCAGCAATGGCTCAGGACCGAGCGGCATTTACATTGTTTTATATAAAATTTACATTATATTTCTCTCAAATCATCGTAAATGACTTCACCCTGTGCTGTGTTAGATTTTGGTGTATTTGGCTGAGCAGTGGTTTGGGTGGCTTGCCAATGTATTAGATTTCTCCAATACATTAAATAAGTAAGCTTGACCAGAGTTCTTGTGGGGAGAAGAATTTATTAAAGGTTTGTAGTGTAGCAGTCCTTCAGCAGCGATGTTAGCATGTCGCCCTTCAACAATCTTTAACCCAAAGTTCTGTTTGTTAAACAGAACTTTATACATGAAGACATAGCCTATGGGCTACAAACAATAGAAACCTGTTAGGACCTCCCACAGGAGATCGATCTAACTTGCTAATCCACTCTGAGCAATGCTGATTCTTTTTATTCATTCACACCAATCAGTTTCTATGGGCCATACATCTGAATGGGCCATTCATCTGTATGGGCCATTTGGCACACACCTTTGCAGACACAGACAGAGTGGATTACATCTGAGTCACAATGTAAATGAATCTGATGACTGAAAATACAGAATCTTTCAATCCCTCATCTGATCATATTTGATCACATAAAAAAAGAAAAATAAGGAACATAAAACAAATAGATAGCATGTACACATGCTGTATACAGGTTCCTTCTTAAAATTACAGTATAAGAGTTCATGGTGAAACTTTGCATCCTCTTGAATGCTTGAATCCTCTGGAAGCTTTTATTTTGGAGTTGTGATCTTTTGGAAATGGCAGATAGTGTTGTGTTCTGTGTATATTCATGAGTTTTCATCTAGGTGGCCAGTGCAGTCTAAACGTTGGACGTCTTTGCTCATCCTCTGGAATGCTGGAACACCTGCAATCACACAAAAGAGAAAAGGGGAACGTATCTTGCCAAGGAAAATATTTTAAACACATAGTTCATAACTGCCTGAAAAACTGTCCCTATTTAATATTGGCAGGACACTACTGTGTTTATCAGTGGCTGTAGGTTAATGTCTTCGTCCTCAGGCGACAAGCTAGGGCATAAAAACCCTAGTCCCGCCATATATGGACTCTGATAAACACTGCCGTCTATCCCTTGTCTCTAGGCAGATGTTTTAAATCTCAATGGCTCACGTCGGTCCACTCATCTTTTCTCTGCACCTTAACTGCTTCATCAGTTACCATGAGATCATGAAGGCTTTCCCTCCTGGATTCTAATGGTGAAAATTGATTCTTTGCATTGTGTCCTACCAGGCTGAGTCTTTCATCAGTTTGGCCAGGGCTGTCAGATGTTAGTTTTTCATTGGACATGGGCCGGCCTGTGACATGTTCAAAAGGTTACAGTCCAATTTCCTCGTGGTCATCCTTACTGCATTGCTTGTCATTGAGTTTTGTTTTAGCTTCCGTTACTGATTGCATTTGTATTCTGGATGCTTCATTTTGAATCAGTTTACATGGCAAAACTTGCTGAAGTTGGCTTAATGCCGCTGTATGTGCACCTCTCTCCTTTACGGCTTGTATAACAGCACCTTCTACTAGGACATCATCTTTGGCTTCAGTTGTTGAGACTTCTGTGTATGCTTTTACCTTTGGGGTGGTGTTTTCATTTGTCATTTTTGCATACACATGGATTCCATCAGTTGTCTGATGAGATGTCACTAGTTGGTGCTGCAGAGAGAGGCTCTTCAGTTTCCCTGCGGCTCAACAGCATTTAGCAGAATCTGTTTTTGTTTGGCTGTCAACTGCTGAAACCTCCTCAACAGGTTGTCCTCGTCATCACTTTGATGTTTTAAACTCAGCTTGCAATCACAAACCCAATGTCCTTCTTCGTTGCAATACCTGCATCTTCCTTGAGTTTTTGACTGTCTATTATCTTCATTTTCTTTATGCTCATTCCACATTGTCCTGTTGTTGTATGACATTGTCTTCGATCGCAATGTCATTCATTCATGAAAACGGATTTACAGAAATGGAGCAAGTGGTAAGTATTTGTGATGATTATCAGGACCGGTTTATATATGAAAAAGGTGATAAAGACACAAAAGCTGTGTTTACATTTAAGTCTTCACAGTTGGTTTTGCACACGTAAGCAGCTTTCTCTACCGTGAACGAGATTATAATGTATTTCCCTGATGCTGATGTACAAATAAAACGTTAAATCTGAGGTAGTAGGCATATATTTCTTTCGGTTGTTTAGTTTTCTTAACTTTGTATTGCAGAGCTTTGCTGCAAAACTGGGGAATCCCTCAATATGTCATTCTCCAGGATTCCCCTGCGGTCAGGACACTTAAAGGGATACTCCACTTTAATGAAAATTCTGTCATCATATACTCACCCTCATGTTGTTTCAAACCTGTATGAATTTCTTTCTTCTGCTGAACAGGAAGGAAGATATTTAGAAGAATATCAGTAACCAGACAGATTCTGGTCTCATTGACTTCCATAGTAGGAAAAAATATATACTATGGAAGTCAATGAGACCACAAACTGTCTGGTTACTGATATTCTTCTAAATATCTTCCTTTCTGTTCAGCAGAAGAAATAAATTTATAAAGGATTGAAACAACATGAGGGTGAGTATATGATGACAGAATTTTCATTTTAAAGTGGAGTATCCCTTTAATGCTTAATGGACCAATTCAGTGATATAAAATACCAAACCCCCACCTTATTGGGGATGTAGTCTATACTAGATATAGGAACAAGCAAGCGGACTCAGAAGTTTCACGCTAAGCGATTCGCAGTGAAATACTGACATAAAGTTGGCATGTACTGCATATTCATTATTTGCACATTTAGGGACTGTCTCTAAAGTTACATACGACATTGGTACACACATTTCTAACTTAAATAGCATTTAAAGAGAATGACTTACAGTCATAAAACCAACTGTAAAGTGTTCATGTAAGTGCCAGGCATGCACACCTTTTAGATTTTTTTGATTTAATTAAATAAACTGTCAAATTCATGTGTAAATATTGCTATTTTTTTCAGTAGGCCTACCACATAATCTCATATTTATTTTAATATCAATTATCTAAGATGTGTATTATCTCAAGTATCATGTCTGACACATACATTCAAAATTTACAGTTGTTTTTAATCCTGGAGAATGACTTATTGAGGGATTCCCCAGTTTTGCAGCAAAGTGCAGCAATATAAAGTTAAGAAAACTAAACAACCGAAAGAAATATAAGTCTACTACCTCAGAATTAACGTTTTATCTGTACATCAGCATCAGGGAAATACATTATAATCTCGTTCACGGTAGAGAAAGCTGCTTACGTGTGCAAAACCAACTGTGAAGATTTAAATGTAAACACAGCATTTGTGTCTTTATCACCTTTTCCATATATAAACTGTGGGATAATCTATGTAGTGGAACTACATAATGATGTGTTACATGGTTTAGATCCCAAATACTGTTTCTGCCCAGGAGGGGGCATTGTTGGGAGTTCAATAAATGCGAGGCTTGGAAGAGGCCACAGAAGTGTGTGTGCTTTTTACTCAAGCAATAAACAAGAGAATACAACATGGTGTCAGAGTAGGATACTCTAATAAGCTTGCGGAAGAAGTTTTGTTTCGGGGGCAAGTCAAGTTTTAATAGTTGGAAGCTCTAGGTGATGCAGCTGCCGGGGAGAGAGAGCCGCCCACGCCGAGCCTGTGTGCTACGTTTAGCATCCAGCCACCTGAGCCATTTAACTTCTCCAAACCTACCGAATGGGAAAGATGGATTCGACGGTTCGAACTTTTCCGTCAGGCCAGTAATCTCCACACTTCCACGCAAGCCAATCAAATAATTCATTCATGTACTGTATGGGCGATGAAGCGGACGACATTTTGAAGGGGCTGAATTTGAAGAACAAAAACAGTGAGTGATACGACACAGTGAAGAAGGGTTTTCACACGTTCTTTGTTGAGAAGAAAAATGTAATTTATGAAAGAGCACGTTTCAACATGAGAAAACAAGGAGAAAACGAACCAGCCGACTCCTTTGTGACGGCACTGTACTCCTTGGCTGAGCACTGCAAATATGGGACACTGCACAACGAATTAATCAGAGACAGGTTAGTCGTTGGTTTAAATGATATACGCCTGTCAGAGCGAATGCAGTTAGATAAAGATCTAATGCTGGAAAAGGCCATTGATATGGCGAGACAGACTGTGAAGCAGCAGCAGAGTAACTTGCGTGGTGAATGCATTAATGCCAAAACGTCTGACTCTGTTGATATAGTCATAAGTAAAAGCAAGCCATTTCAAAGCAGGCAGAGAGTCAAAAGTGCTCATGGAGCAAAAGACAAGTTCAAACAGTCACAGTCAAGATGTCACAAGTGTGGAAAAAGCCCATTTCATCCGAAAGCGCTGCAAATACTGTACTCTGTCACGCCTGTGGGAAGAGGGGACGTTACCAAAAGGTGTGTGCTTCATCCAGAAAGGTGAATGAGATTCAAGAACAAGACCCTGGCATATTTTTAGGCACTGTGGTTGCCGAGGGTGACCCCTGGTTGATCGATATTAAAATAAACTGTGAAGTACAGTTCAAAATCGACACAGGCGCTGTTATGCCAGACCATGTGTTCCATGAGATATTTAAAGAGGGCAAAAAAACAGCACTCCAGAGAGTGACCAAGCCTTTACTTGGACCTGGATGCTCACCACGTGATTGGAGTTTCAAACATGCTGCCTCTGAAAGGAGACTCTCTGTTAAGAGTCTTCATTCGCCATTGCTAGGTAGACCCGCCATCACCAAACTGGGTCTTGTCACATGTGTTGATGGCGTAAGTATTCACACACTACAGGAATGCTATCCAAAGCTGTGCAGTGGGCAGGACAACTTGAGAAAGCACCTCAAATCAGACAGTGTTTGCTCAAATGTCATGAAAATGTGTCAGGACGGATGGCCCGAGTCAGGTTGTTGTACAGGGACTGAGAAGCTTTACTGGTCCGAGCGAGCTTACCTATCTGTTCACGACGGCCTCCTTCTGAAAGGTACAAGACACGTCATTCCCTCTGCTTTGCGGAATAATGTCCTTGACAGGCTCCACGAAGGGCATCAAGGAGTAGTTAAATGCTGAGCACATGCACGGCAAAGTGTGTGGTGGCCGGGACTTAGCCAGCAGTTGAACGAGCTGGTTCTGAAATGCCATGCTTGCATTAAAGAGCGCACTAATCACACTGAACCATTGATCCCATCAGATCTTCCTGAGAGGCCCTGGCAAAAGCTAGGGACAGATCTGTTTGTCCTGAAAGGGAAAACCTATGTTTTAGTTGTGGATTACTATTCACGTTATGTTGAGGTGGCAAATCTTTCACTCACCAGCTCTGCAGATGTCACTACACACCTAAAGTCTATCTTTGCATGCCACGACATTAGACATTATCTAATGTCATCCCAGAGACATTAGTGAGTGATAATGGGCCACAGTTCTCATCCAGCACTTTCTCAGTTTTTGCAGGTGCTTATGGATTCAGACATATCACCAGTAGCCCGAAGCATCCACACAGCAACGTAGAAGCTGAGCGGGCTGTACAGACCGTAAAAAAAACTCCTCAAAAAAGAGCAAGATCCCTACCTTGCCTTACTGTCATACAAGTCAACTCCACTTCACAATGGGTACAGCCCAGCCCAGTTGCTCATGGGACGCTGTCTTCGTACTACGGTGCCAACCCTCCCAAGACTACTGGTCCCTTTGTTACCTGATGGCACCGCCATAAGTGTTCGAGAGAGAGAGAAAAGAAGTGCAGATATGAGATATTTCAACAAACGGCATAGAGTGCATGACCTGAATAAGCTCTCACCTGGCGATCAGGGTCACAGATCAAAAGGTGACTGGAACTGTAGTGGAGAAACATCCAACACCCCATTCTTACCAGGTGGATGTGCCTCATGGAACTGTTCGTAGGAACTGTCATTTCCTCTTTCCTATGGATGTAAAATGGTTGTGACACCCATGCTGGTTCCCAGTTGTCGGAGAACAGTACAGAGACACAAAATGCACTGGCACCCCAAACATATTATGTCAGTCCAACAGGAGCAGTAACCAGAACCAGATCTGAGAGGCCAGTCGTAAATCCTAAAAGAAGATTTATAGTCACTCCACTGTAGCTTTAGGGGACTTTTTTCACAGTAGTCAAGCTGTTTACCCCCCCCCCCCGTGTTGCTGATGTATGTTGAAAAAAAATATACATGTGTATCTGTTGATAATGTGTTTTTCATAACCCTTCGTAGCCTAGCTCTCTTTTAGTTTTCAGGTAATGTTTATCTGTACAAAAGATATTGTTTATTGCTCATTGTTGAGTTGTTTTCTAAGCGATGTCTACTAAGGAAAATATGTCATTGTTTTTTTTTTATTGTTTCTTCTGTTAAAAGGGGAGATGTTGGATAATCTATGTAGTGGAACTACATAACGATGTGTTACATGGTTTATATCCCAAATACTGTTTCTGCCCAAGAGGGGGCATTGTTGGGGAGTTCAATAAATGCGAGGCTTGGAAGAGGCCACAGAAGTGTGTGTGCTTTTTACTCACGCAATAAACAAGAGAATATGACAAAACTGGTCCTGATAATCATCACAAAAACTTACCACTTGCTCCATTTCTGTAAATCCGTTTTCATGAATGAATGACTCTCTCAGCCGTTGCTCTATATAGTTTTCTAGTCAACACTTGCTTGCACCCCCTGCTGGTGAGGTCGACTAAAAGCTATGGATATTATCAATCGGAGAAGAAGAAAGCTATACACACGTGACAATGTTTATTTTAGTACACCACCAATACCACACTACAAAAAGAATCATGTAAAACGTACTCTGTTACCTAATGTAACCTCGGTTCTCTCTAGAAGAGGGAACGAGTATTGCGTAAGTTAGCTTACGCTACGGGAAAGTTATCTTTTCTCGAGATCTGAAGCCAAAAAATTATCCTTAATTTTGTATTTATTGTCAACGCAGTGCGACAGCCGGCAGACCATGGCAGGCTACATAAGCGTGCTCATTGGCTGTCCAGCGGCAACTGCTGCAGCCTACCAGTGAGCCCTGTGACACATCACGTCAAATGAGGGGCAGGTTACGCAATACTCGTTCCCTCTTCGAGAGAGAACCGAGGTTACATTAGGTAACCGAGTACGTCCTCTTACTAAGGGTTCTCTCGTATTGCGTAAGTTAGCTTATGCTACGGGAACCCTTTGTCAACGCCGTGCGCGCCGAGCATGCCAAGCATCCAGTGCATGAGTCCCAGGGAAACTCATGAAAAACCACAGGTGGAACAGGTGGCCGGTTGGAGAAACGGGCCAGCACATGTAATAAGCACTTCATATAAAATAGAGCGGCGCTGCCGGTCTATGTATCAATGTAGGCAATGCGGCCAGCAGCGCGGGCCAGCACAGTACATAAGCACATCATAGGGGAAAATAGAGCGGTCTCGCCTGTCTGTGTAGAGAGAATAATCCCCAGCGCAACTGAGTGGAGGATAGGCGGCCAGTATGGCGTCATTTTTTAGTCAAATGTCATGAGCGTGTAAGACATGCTCACGAGCACATTATTATTTCACACGCGCAAAAATGAACCTTCAGCTGGCATGATAAAAGTACTCGCGCACAAATTCAACAACCGAGAGGTGTACAGGTAGCTGCGAGCGAGCGCCTGGCATACTCTCATGCTTGTACAGTGGAATCCTGCTCGCGCACAGCGGGCTTCTGCTCGCGGAGTGCTGTTTTGCTCGCGCAGTGGATTTCTGCTCGCTCAGCTGATTTCTGCTCGCTTGAGTCTACATGACTTTTGACAATTTGGGGGTGGAAACCAAGGAGGGCACTGACCCTCTTATGATTGGTCACTTTCATCATGGAAAATCTTTGGAAATCCTAACCCCGCCCACCTTCAGACAGCGCGAGTCACTCAGCTCGCTCTGCTACTCCGGCTATCTCTGTATATTTTAGACAACGAAATATGTGATAAAACACCATACTAACTCTTTTCGTTTTCATTTAAAGAAATCTTAAACATGATAGCCACACAAATGTGGTTCATGCAACGCGTATTGATTATATTCACTGCACATAACGTTTGCCTATTTATAAGTATATATATATATATTAATATATATATAAAACACAAACCTGCCTCTTTTCGTTTTAAATATAATATAAAAACATTAAACATTTTAATATGGCCCAGGCAATATGTGCATTTGTACTAAACAACAGATTTTGCAGTAAACAACATTAGGCTACAGTTTTAAAAATTTTAAATACAATTATTAGCCTACAATTTAAAATGACAAAACTCAACCCAGTCTCTTTTTGTTAAATTTCAGTTTTATCAATATTAGCCATGATAAAAGTATAAGTAAAAGGTATAAGAAGCTATACAAATAAAGCAAACAATTCAGTCAAACATACAAAGTCAGCGCTAGTCTAACCATACAACGATGACCGGGCGCTCGGCACTCATGTACCCCGCCTGGAACAGCCTTTCCTCGGCTATAGTCGTTCTGACGTTCGCCGCTTTCGCTGGCGTCTCTGTAGTGGTTAAACATGAGATATAATTCGTCTTGTGTATATCTAACGGGCGATTTTTGGTCTCGTGAATCTTAAATAATTTATTCCCTGGCCAATCGTTTTGGCTGAGGGGAAGTTTCATAAATTTATAAGCTATTTAACATTACCTTTGTATGGTTTTATAGAGCGCTGACTTTGTGTGTTTGACTGAATTGTTTGCTTTATTTGTATAGCTTCTTATACCTTTTACTTATACTTTTATAATGGCTAATATTGATAAAACTGAAATTTAACAAAAAGAGACTGGGTTGAGTTTTGTCATTTTAAATTGTAATAATTGTATTTAAAAATTTAAAAACTGTAATGTTGTTTAGTGCAAAATCTGTTGTTTAGTACAAATGCACATATTGCCTGGGCCATATTAAAATGTTTAATGTTTTTATATTATATTTAAAACGAAAAGAGGCAGGTTTGTGTTTTTTATATATATATATATATATATATATATATATATATATATATATATATATATATATATATATATATATATATATATTAGGGTGCATCAAAAAACACAATTCTTGAATTTTGATATGGCTGGGTGCTAAAAATGTTCCAATATATGTAGAAACAACACATGCAAAATATTTGTCCAGTACATGATGATTTAGGGGTGCCACCGCACATCTGTTTTTGTTGGATAAAGTGCTTAACAGTGCTCAATGGTCACAATGGAGATCTGAGGTAAACAATACAACAGCTCAAGAAAACTGAGATGATATTTCTGTTTGAGGTGATCTTTCTGTGTTGGGTATGTATTATTACATAATTACTATCATATCTGTAATTGTGTCTTTGTATACTTATTTATTATAAGTCATTTAAGTCATATTTATAGGTATTTGGTGTTCATTACATCTAGCTAACGTTAGCTAGCAACAGTTTGCTAACCAGTTAGCTATCTATGTTAGCTAAGCTATTAAGCTTAACATCAACAGTATTCTAGAGTGGACACTGTCATATTCAGAGTATACAGTGGGGAGAACAAGTATTTGATACACTGCCGATTTTGCAGGTTTTCCCACTTACAAAGCATGTAGAGGTCTGTAATTTTTATCATAGGTACACTTCAACTGTGAGAGACGGAATCTAAAACAAAAATTCAGAACCTGTATAAAATACACACGCTCAAACAAACAGACTCCAACCTCTCCACAATGGCCAAGACCAGAGAGCTGTGTAAGGACATAAGGGATAAAATTGTAGACCTGCACAAGGATGGGATGGGCTACAGGACAATAGGCAAACAGCTTGGTGAGAAGGCAACAACTGTTGGCCCAATTATTAGAAAATGGAAGAAGTTCTAGGTGACGGTCAATCTCCCTCGGTCTGGGGCACCAAGCAAGATCTCACCTTGTGGGGCATCAATGATCATGAGGAAGGTGAGGGATCAGCCCAGAACTACACGGCAGGACCTGGTCAATGACCTGAAGAGAGCTGGGACCACAGTCTCAAAGAAAACCATTAGTAACACACTACTCCGTCATGGATTAAAATCCTGCAGCGCACGCAAGGTCCCCCTGCTCAAGCCAGCGCACGTCCAGGCCCGTCTGAAGCTTGCCAATGACCATCTGGATGATCCAGAGGAGGAATGGGAGAAGGTCTTGTGGTCTGATGAGACAAAAATAGAGCTTTTTGCTCTAAACTCCACTCGCCGTATTTGGAGGAAGAAGAAGGATGAGTACAACCCCAAAAACACCATCCCAACCGTGAAGCATGGAGGTGGAAACATCATTCTTTGGGGATGCTTTTCTGCAAAGGGGACAGGACAACTGCACCGTATTGAGGAGAGGATGGATGGGGCCATGTATCGCAAGATTTTGGCCAACAACCTCCTTCCCTCAGTAAGAGCATTGAAGATGGGTCGTGGCTGGGTCCAGCATGACAACGACCCGAAACACACAGCCAGGGCAACTAATGAGTAGCTCCGTAAGAAGCATGTTAAGTTCCTGGAGTGGCCTAGCCAGCCTCCAGACCTGAACCCAATAAAAAATGTTTGGAGGAGCTGAAAGTCCGTATTGCCCAGCGACAGCCCCGAAGCCTGAAGGATCTGGAGAAAGGTCTGTATGGAGGAGAGGGCCAGAATTCCTGCAGTGTGTGCAAACCTGGTCAAGAACTACAGTAAACGTATGATCTCTGTAATTGCAAACAAAGATTTCTGTACCAAAGTTCTGCTTTTCTGATGTATCAAATACTTATGTCATGCAATAAAATGCAAATTAATTACTTAAAAATCATACAATATGATTTTCTGAATTTCTGTTTTAGATTCAGTCACTCACAGTTGAAGAGTCAACTTTAGAGATCAAAATTACAGACTTCTACATGCTTTGTAAGTGGGAAAACCTGATAAATCGTAGTCTGCACATGAACAACTGGGCAGAACATACATATCCACTACATATCCATACTGATAACAGTTTAGCCTGCAAGGCGGGAACTTCCAGGTTATAAAACCTCACGAATGTAGATGGGGAGGCCCAGCCCGCCGCCATGCAATTATTGTGAATAGAAATCCCGCTAGACCAAGCCCACGACGAGGCCATGCCTCTAGTGGAGTGAGCTCTGATACCCATAGGGCACTGTTTATGACCCCTTCTGGCAGGTCAACGGATATCCGTTGATTATCCGCGCATGCAGAGACCAGCGCTCTGGATGGGGATGCCAAATTGATCCACCGGCCTGAGATAGGAGATCCTTTCTCACCGGGATCGGCCATGGGGCTAATAGTCCGTGAGGCAGACCCCCAAATTTCAGAAATTAGTATCATAAGAGGGCACCAATGTTGCTCTTTTTTATTCAACAGAGGGATGTCCCTGGACCACAAAAATGCATGATAGCAATTCTTAGTGGGTAGCTTAAGGTACAAAAATCACCAATTTTATGTATGACCCTCCCAAAATTTGTCGAATTCCACGTAAAGTCAGTTATTTCTTTAATTCATTATTTTTGGTACCAAAACATTTATACTTGGTGATATCTAGGTTGGAATATTGTCAAAACTTTAACTTGTTTCAATAATATAGTTATTATGATTATTTTTCTGCATAAAACATAGTGGTGTACAGCTTTCACTCATTGTTTTAAACTGAAGACCAGTCAGTATATCCTTCCATGTAACAATATATTATACAATTATTGATTAATCTATCAAGTCAATTCATTGTATGCTAATTACCATGGATAACTAAACAACAAGTGAAGTGAATGCTAATTGCCCAAATTGTACATTTGTTGACTGTCCATGTACTGGTGCTTGAGATATCTTTATAATAATCCACCAGAGGGGTGGATTAAGAATGGCGACCTGGAGGTGGACTGGATGATTGGCCCAGCAGCTCCAGAGGCAGTACTTGCCTTCATACCATGCAAACGTACACGCACATGCACTCTTCCAAAGTGTACCTGTCTAGCTAATGGTCTTAAGTGTACAGACCTATGCAAACTGGGTTGTGACAACAGAGAGCAGAATGATGTAATGGAAAGTGACATTGACATTGGTGGGGATTAAGATAATGATGACACTCAGATAGCAACATTGTTTCGGCCCAGATCCGGCCCACATCTGGCACTTGTGGAATGTGGATCTGGCCCACATGCAGCGTGGAATGATGGCACTTGGGTGCATCACTCCTGTTTGCCAGATCTGGGCCACAAGCAGGCCATAGCAATGCCACATGTCAGCCAAAAGCAAATAAATAAACCAGAACTGGACCTTATCTGAGCCGCAAAACCTGTGTATATTAAATATGGAGTCATTTCAGCCTTAATAAGCCTGTTAACAAGCAGAATCACTGAAGCAAAGAAGAGAACAGAAAAAGAGACGAGCAGAAACACAAGAACTACAACTGACTTCAGCCACAGCCTTAGAGGAAATCCACTGAAGAGAAAAGAAGACATTAAATCTGTGAAGATCTCAGCAGAGGAGGATTAAACAACTCCACAAACAGCATTACCAGCTTCACTTATTACTAACCAGACTGACTTTATTTCTGTCAGATGTCTACAGAAGTTCTTATTGAGAATTAACAGAGGTTTAACTCTAATGTGTTTCATTTGAAGTCACCATCATGGCCGTAGCCAGCTATGAGGTCACCGAGGTCTGGACCTCGGTCATTTTTTTATATTCAAAAATAAAATGTCAAGCTCTCTGAATGATTAATTAGCCGTTTAAACCGCGTCATATGTGTGTTTGCAATTTATGTCGCTGCGAGAAGGTAGATCAGTGAACGGGGCTTGAGAGCGTGTTGTAAGCATAGACTATAAAAAATGCGGCAGAGCGCTTTATGTCACTTTATTATAATTTGTAAATAAAGCGCAAAAGAAACTACAAGCATGATGCAACAACATATAGTTGATGTCAATTTGTAATTCATGAAATGACCAAAAAGTGCCAATGAACTTTTTTTTTCTTTTACATTTCCGATAATGGAGCAAAAAAAAGACACCTTCTACTAAATAGCTACAGTTGCACGGGTCGTTGGGCGTGCGTGAGGTGCTTGAAACTCAGTAGCTTTTGAAGCGTTCGACTCGAGTTCGAATCCGCCTTTTGCCGAACTCGCTCTTCTCCCTTTTCCCAATACACATGAGATGTAAAATGTATAGCCTAACATAAAGGTCTCTAGCGTTATATTTTGCCAACGAACTAATATCGAAACCGTGATATGGTTTTGTGCTTTTATAAAACAGCACAAGAATTTAAGTATCCTATAGGCATTATGTTTGTGCTGCGTGATTTAAAGAAAAGTGCGCACTTTGCTCACGCGATCAAAGAGTTTATTTCTTGCAAGTGAAGACATTAGGACAAAAGTATTGTAATTTTCCTATAGTGTAATGTAAAGTATACTTTTGAAATATTCATTTTCATTATAGGCTATATGGATTTTAAGTCATAGGAATAATTATCTAAATCATTATTATATTATTATTATACTAATTGTTTGGCATACTAAAACACCAGTTATAATGTAATGTAGACTGAAACTCCATATCATAACTAAAAAATATGTTTGAGCCCCCTTTAATGTCCAGGTACAAGTCAATGTTTTTTCTTTGTGCACAGTTCATGGGTTGAAGCCCGTTGAAGCTCTTAATTTTGAGCTCTCAAAGAGCACCAGATTGATGCATTTAACCTTAAAATGTACAAAATTTTCTTACGGGGGAGCATGCCCCCGAACCCCCCTAGAGGGACAGAGGTTTACCCAACATAGTTTTACAAAATCCTATGGGAAAGATCGATCATTTATGAACTTTACTCCAGCATAGTACAACAAAGTTCCTTTTAAGTCAGTAAACTAAAACTCTTAATGCAAAATTAAAATGTCCTTGGACAAACTATACATTTGGCCTACCTAAGGGGGGCATAAGACATTGATTGTGGCCAGGGGCCTCTGAATTCTTAATCCGGCCCTGCACCTCACCCCGGACCTCACTAATTTTCAAACCCTGGTTACGGCCTTGGTCACCATAACAGTGATTAGTGTTTCCATAAGATGGGCTCTTAACTCTTCATATATCGTTTGTCTTTTTTGGCGGCTGTGACAGTGTGTTTGTCAAACACATTTACAGCTGCAAAGAAAGCTAAAGTGAAATGAGATCAGGTGATGATGGTTACCTGTTGATGGTTTAATAATCATCATGAAACAGCCTGATTCACTGAGATTATTATAATCTAACAATTGTGTTGTTCCATTAATATTTTCACATCACAAACCCTGTGTTACTGCAGCATGAGATCCAGCAATATTATAACAATCAGTTAAGATCTTAACAAACATGAGCATACAAAAGTCAGTTTAATATGACACACACAGACATCAACAATCAGCGTATGAATCTCAACAATGGTGACAATCAAAAGTACCTTGCTGCAATGCATGCTGGGTACCAGCATAGTACAAAACTCCCAGCATGCATTGCAACATGAATAAATTATGCAGCTGAATTGTCCTATAATTTTGTTTAATTCTAAATATGTGCTTTTATTTTTTGCTGCTGTTTTTGTTGTGAATTAGTAGCTTTTCAGTGATGTTCTGAATTGATCTGTTTATCTGAATATTTGTGATTGTCACCATTGTTGAGATTCATACGCTGATTGTTGATGTCTGTGTGTGTCAGCATATGCTTAGTTTTTGATCTCATGTTTATTAAAAGATTTAAACCAACTGTTATAATATTGCTAGATCTTATGCTGCAGCAACACAGGGTTTGTGATGTGAAAATATTAATGGAACATCACAATTGTTAGATTCAAAAGACATCAGTGAAACAGGTTATTTTATGATGATTATAAATCCATCAACAGGTAACCATCATCACCTGATCTCATTTCACTTTAGCTTTTTTGCTGCTGCAAATGTGTTTGACAAACACAGTCACAGTGGCCAAAAAAAAGACAAATGGTATAATAAGAGTTAAAAGCCCAACTTATGGAAACACTAATCGCTGTTATGGTGACTTCAAATGAAACACAGAGTTAAACCTCTGTTAATTCTCAATAAGAACTTCTGTAGATGCCTGACAGAAATAAAGTCAGTCTTGTTAGTAATAAGTGAAGCTGGTAATGCTGTTTGTGGAGTTGTTTAATCCTCCTCTGCTGAGACCTTGAGAGATTTAATGTCTTCTTTTCTCTTCAGTTGATTTCATCTAAGACTGTGGCTGAAGTCAGTTAGTTCTTGTGTTTCTGCTTTTCTCTTTTTCCGTTCTCTTCTTTCCTTCAATGATTCTGCTTGTTAACAGGCTTATTAAGGCTGAAATGACTCCATATTTAATATACACAGGTTTTGCGGCTCAGATAAGGTCCAGTTCTTCTGGTTTATTTCTTTGCTCTTGGCTGATATGTGGCATTGCTATGGCCTGCTTGTGGCCCAGATCTGGCAAACAGGAGTGGGCCACCCAAGTGCCATCATTCCACGCTGCATGTGGGCCAGATCCACATTCCACAAGTTCCAGATGTGGGCCGGATCTGGGTCGAAACAATGTTGCTATCTGGGACAGACACTGAATAACTTTGTTACCTGCATGTGACTAAGGGGTTCTTAAAGCTGCTCATTTGTACACTCTAGGATTTGATACACTTGACTTGGGGTTTAGTTTTCTTTAAAAGTTCTTCTTGGGGCTAATATCCAACTAGGTGGATGTTCATGAAAATATTTTCCTAAAAATGTTGGTATATTGAACCATATTTGCACAAAATATTATTTTGTGTTAATAAAATTTCAAAATTGCGTTATATTTTCCTTAGTTTTTTGTATATTTCCTATCCTAAAGAGCCTATATTATGATTTTATTTTACTTTATTTAATTTCACAGTGATATTTAATCATAAAAGAGATCTAAAGCAATAGATATGTCAATATAACACAGTTTGTCAATTATATTTTTTCAGCACGTTTAAATTTAAAATTAGTAATTTTCATACCTTAAGCTACCTACATGGCACTGCTATCATGCATTTTTGTGGCCAGGGGCATGCCTGTTTTGAAAAATAAACATTAGAATTGGTGCCCTTTTTGATACCAATTTTCTGCCCGCCTCACGGACTATAAGTGCGACAGCCTCACTAGCTCTGGGTACCAGATTTGGTTCTCCCATCGCAGGGCTATAAGGAGCACTGGGTGGTGCGTTTCCCTGATCCTCTTGATGACCTGTGGTAACAGGGAGATTGGAGGGAAAGCGTACAGCGGGAGGCTGGGCCAGCGCGTCCTCGCTCTTTGAGAATAACGTCGGGCAGTGAGCGTTGTCTTTTGACGCAAAGAGGTCGACTTCCGCCCTGCCGAATAGGCGCCAAAGTGACTGGACTGTCTGAGGGTGCAGAGACCATTCTCCCGGGGGAATGATGTCTCTGGACAGTCTGTCTGGGCCGACGTTCAGGTGGCGCGGCACGTGCGCAGCTCTCAGCGAGCGCAGTGAGTGATGAGCCCACGCAAGAAGGCGTTCTGTCAGTTTGCAGAGGTTCCTGGATCTGACACCGCCCTGTCAGTTCACATAGGACACCACGGACATGTTGTCCGAGCGGACTAGCACATGGTGATCCCGTATGAATGGGAGGAAACGTTTGAGCGCATTCTCGACCGCTATCATCTCCAAACAGTTTATGTGGAGGCATTTCTCCTGGTCTGACCACAGGCCAAAGACCGGTTTGCCCTTGAAAAGAGCGCCCCAACCTAAGTTGGATGCGTCCGTCGAGATAACTTTGCGGTGCGAGACGGCTCCCATTGTCACTCCCCGCTGGTACTGTACCAGTCGGCCGCTAACCAGGGCTTCAGTGCTGAAACGCAGCTCTGAGTCACTCTGATTCGACAGCCGCCGGAAGCCCAGGCTCTGTGAGGCACTCGGGCATTCAACCAGTGTTGCAGCGGACGCATACGCAGTAGACCCAGCTGAAGCACTGCTGCAGCTGAAGCTATACAACCCAGCATCCTCTGAATTGTCTTGAGAGGTGCAGTGCTGCCCGGCTGGAAAGACGCGGCCAGGCGTCGAATACAGCGCGCACGCTGTGTCGACAGGCGGGCAGTCATTGCCACAGAGTCCAGTTCCAAACCCAGAAAAGAGGTTGACTGACTGGGCAGTAATGAGCTCTTGGTCCAGTTGACCGTGAGACCCAGGCTTTCCAGCTTTCTCTGGGTGGCCGGTTGTGTGCAGGCGAGAGGGTAGATTTACCGGCTTGTTGGCTGCGAGGTAAACAACTGCAGTAGCCGTGGCAACGGGAACTGACAAAGCGTGAAGCTTTGACGGTGGTCCGGCCGCAGCGGGACTTAACCGTGGGCACTGCATGAGTGAATGACACAGGGGAAACCGTGCTTGTGTGTAGGGGTGAACACTGGGAGGTGGGCACATTTTCTACACACCATCGGCGCCATAAAAACAGTGTTTTGGTGCAGGCGAGCGGGTTGTACAACGTGCTCATAGCTGCGGAATACACATCTGCAGTCGCCTTTTTAAGGGGACTAACAGAGCGAAATGCTTGAAGGCTTGTATTTAGACGCTCAGCAAATACTCGAGCACCATCATGTGAGCGGGAGGGTGCGAGAGGCGGGTTCGCTTTCTGTATGTAAGAAAAGCTGGCCGCAAGCTCAGAGAAGCGAACAGCATAATATTTTTATCTGCCGCGAGAGCCGGGATCGAACACGGGTCTCTGGCGCGAAAGCTTGAGATTCTGCCACTGAGCCACAGGGGAGAACACATCAGCTTTCAGTTAGCGCGAACATATAAGAGAGCGTCATCATGTTTCGTGTCGGCGTTTGTTTGCAGGCGTGCGTGTATTATAACAGGCTCGTTTACTGCAATAGTAATATTTCCAGCCGCCTGAACTTAAGAGGGGTCTGAGAAATGTGTGAGAATTGGAGGTTGGTCCGGCTTCAGCGGGACTAAAACACTCTCTTCTCCTTTTTTCGCCGGTGAGTGAGGCGCGCGCGCTGAACATTGCTCGTGACCGTCCGCTCTGTCATCCCTTGTGAACGGCGCAATCTGCGCGGCTCAACAAGGGAGAGAGCGGGATGAGTGACGCACGCGAACGGGGCGAGTAGCCAGAGAGCGTCATCATGTCTTGTGACGGCGTTTGTTTGCAGGCGTGCGTGTATTATAACAGGCTCGTATACTGCGATATTAACAATTCCAGTCGCCTGAACTTAAAGTGTAAGTTGCAGGTTAACCACCACAGCCAATTAATGTGTAAATTAAAGTGCTCTATATGTATATATTTAATTATTTCTGTCTTAAAATGCGTTAAAATAACATTTATTGGGGTTTCTTCAAAGGTAGCGTGTTTTTTCAGTTACTGGGTGATGACGTCACAAGAGGAACTCGCAACCCATACTCTGCTAGATTCTTACTGTATTAAGGCTATTTGGAGAACGACTGAGGATGTGGGAAACCATCAAATTCTTTATGGACCACAGCCCTACAATTTTTAACCGGTCAGGCGTGAGAGAGGGGAGCCATAGCACTCAAAGAGTTATTAATGCTTGGTGTGAGGAGAATGAGTGGAGGGTTAGCCAGGTGTCCCGGTGAGTAACGTTAGCTACGTTAGAGCTAGTGCAACCAGGTGCAAACTTAACCCGGATAATATAACGGAACAAGCAAGTCTTTTTAAAATATTGCCGTCATGTAGAATAGCAAGGAGGGACAGCGACTGAAGACATTATTTACTTACAGTAAGTCAGTCCAAATCAGAGCTGTAACGTTAGAGATGCACACACTGCACAGGCACCAATCGCTAGTCTCGTCGACGCCTCAAACGTCATGTAGCTAATACCCTTCCTCAATCCACGCTTTAGCAATTTCTCACGATTTAATTAGCGATGTTTATTGTCAGAAAAGAAAAAGAGAGATCGATGTCCCCATCACTGTGTTTGTGTGGGCTATCAGCAGTGGAGAGTATGTGCTGCCGTGAGGTGAACGCGTTTTGTTTAGTGGAACAGCTCAACCCGCGACCATAGACCGCGACCGGCTGACCCCGTTTGTTTTGCGAATAGCTTATTCTCATTTCAGGCAGGATCACGGTCCCCTTGAAGTCAGCACACACGAGTATGTTTACAATTGATTTATTTTATCCATAATTTTTTGTTATCAAATAAAACATACAACCAACTTTTCTGTAGTTATGTAAGGCAGCTATGACTATGCCGGTAACTCTACTAGTGAGTTCCTCTTGTGACGTCACGCTCCATCTATTGGAAGGGAGCGGGAGCGGTTAAAACCACTGTTAAAAGTGCCAACTTTTCATATTATATCAGCATTTTGGTATAAAAAAACAATGGTGGGCGGTTCTTATCTTTATGTTTAATAAACACATTGCATTATCTTCGTGAAAAATTTAACCTGCAACTTACACTTTAAGAGGGTACTGAGAAATGTGTGAGAAATTAAGGTTGGTCCGGCCACGGCAGGACGAAAACACTCTCTGTTCTCCTTTCGCCGGTGAGGCACGCTCGCGAACGGGGCGTGAGGACGGAGTAGCTTTCTTGTAACGTAAAGAGAGCTCCAAGACCATCCGCTTCTGCCATCCCTTGTGAGCGGCGCAGTTTGCGCGGCTCGAACAGAGGGAGAGGAAGCTCGCTCCGAGACCGTCCGCTTCTGACATCCCTTGTGAGCGGCGCAATCTGCGCGGCTCGAACAGAGGGAGAGAGAGCGAGGAAGCTCGCTCCGAGACCGTCCGCTTCTGGCATCCCTTGTGAATGGCGCAGTTTGCGCGGCTCGAGCAGAGGGAGAGAGAGCGGGAAGTCGTGCGAGGCATTTGAAACAACGCCTCGTAGAAAATGCTCTTTTAGAAGAGGAGAGAGAGTGTGTGTCGCAGGGGCGAACACACACAGCAGAAAAGGATATGTCGCCGGATGGCGTAGCAGGCAGGGATGGCTGAAGGCCGCCGGCTTCCTCATACGCTTCCTAGGCTTGCTGGTCGCTAGATTCGACGGCGGCGGCTCTCAAGATCCAGCGATGCAAAGAGCTTCGCTGAAGACAAGAAAATCAGATTTTCAGCCTGTGAGCCCTTCCTTATATACACGCTAGCCACACCCATCCTGACGGTTAGAGGGGTGTGGAGGGTGCGAAGCGCCCTCATTGGGCGTGACGTCACACAGGGCTCATTGGTAGGCTGCAGCAGTTGCCGCTGGACAGCCAATGAGCCTTATGTAGCCTGCTATGGTCTGCCGGCTGTCGCACTGCGTTGACAATAAATACAAAATTAAGGATAATTTTTTGGCTTTAGATCTCGAGAAAAGATAACTTTCCCGTAGCGTAAGCTAACTTGCGCAATACGAGAGAACCTCTCGGAAGAGAACCCAGTAAACCCTGATATTATTACTTGTGACAATAAAACAAAATATATAGATATGAGAATGTGTATACAACATAACTAAATTAACTTACATATTTTCTAATTTCACTAAACATTTCATTAAGTTTCGTGAACATATTTATTAAACATGGACCTTTATGTTCATTAAAAATACTTTTTATGCTATTGTAGGCTATGCTCATTTTTTTAAATGTAAGCAACTCATTTAGACGTGCAAACTGGGTGCCGGTGTGGTGAAAAGTTCGAGCTCGGCCAGATTCGACTCGAAGTCGTTCATCTTCGGATGCGGAGCCGCGCGCGCTGTTACAAAAAAAGCCATGCACACCGGCAAGCGAAATGGGGTCTTGCGCACCCAACGCGCACGACCGCCCACACCGCAATGACGCCATTTTTGCCGCGCACACCTTCGTGCTCGTGCAGACGCGTCGAGTATAAACCTAGCTTCAAAGACTCTCAGCTTCATGTATAATGTTGGGTTTGCATCTCTTCTCTTTATTCCAGAGCATTTGATGTTTTGTATTGATTATGAAATTGGCATGATACATTTACCTGACATAATAAATTGTTACATTTGATTATTCTAACTGACTTTGACATTATTTTCATTAAAGAGTTAAAAAGAATAGTCAAACATTCGCTCACATTTAATGATGCAAAGATATCATTAAAACCTTTTCATTTATGGAGTCAGATAAAATAACGAGAGAATACATATTCAAATGTATTGCATTTAATCAAAAAATAGGCCTACTTTGCCTCGAGAAAAGACCACGTAAAGACCTTCTGCAGTGGTCAGATGCCAGCTTTGGGCTGATCGAGCGCGAGCTTACACCCATGCAAAAATGTCTTTTAAAAAAATAAAAATAAAAATTAAAATATGCTGACAAATGAATACACTTTAATTGATCACCACAACCCCTTTTCATTTAAGGTTCTTCACAGCATCTTTGTTTTTGGAATTGTTCATGAAGATGCTGTCACTACTTAAGACGTTATCTGCAAAGATTGCTCTGATTGCAAGACAAAAATTTCCAGAACCTTTTGAAAAAGACAAAAACGTTACCGGCACAGACGAAGATCTTTCTCAAGACTGTTGGACATAGTGAGCATAATACCATGGTAATTAATTAATAGCTCTAGTTTGGAATTATTTGTGGTTTAGATTATAAGAATATATTTATTTTTTCTACACAAACAGACAAAATTTCAAGCTATTGAAGCCATTATCACATTTCTGGCATCATTAATTATAAATGCTGCTGAATATACCTGTCATGTTTTAAGTCTACACATTAGTCTCAAGTGAAGCAATTAGCACAATTCTGGCATCTTCTGCTATGTCAATCAGAATTTTTCTCAGCATTGTTGAGACTGTCATATAGGACATCCCTCCTCCCACCACAGAGCCAAGAATGGGTATGAGGCTCACAACAAACATAAATACATCTTCAGTCAAACCCACGGATGCAGAACCCAGTAAGGCTAATGTTGAATTTGGATTTATCCCACCACGCAGAGGTGACTTCATCAGACTCTTCAGTTCCTCAATGGTCTTTCCAGATTTCTCACAGAGCTTCTGCAGGGATGGATCATCCAGACCAAATGTATTGTAGTACTTTTCAGTCTCTTTTGTGACACTGGCTAAATCCACAGCAACTGAAAGACCAGGAAGAGGAATAGCAGCTATACAAGCAGACAGGAAAGCAACTTTTCCAATGTTTTTCTCTAGGGCTTTCTTCTTTTTTTCAATAATCTGGAGTGTAATAATCTGCAAAGCCAACATCAGCACACGTCTCTTATGCTCTGGAAGCTCTTCCTCCATCCTCTCCAGCAGCTGATTGAAATCATACTTGCTGAGCTCAAAGCTAGAGATCAAGAACACGACAGGATCCTCTATACCGATCTTTCTCAGACCTATAGACAGAAACAAGAAAGGAATAAATAGATGACTGCTGTGTATTATATAATTATCAATGTCTCTTAATACATTATTATTTGGCTAACAGGCTATATTGTATACCTAAATCATTAACAGTATAATAATGACTATTTTTGAATAGACAAAATGTTTATTCAGTACAGCAGTTTTAATAAAAATTTCCTCAATTTAATACATTAATTATAAAAGAACTACTAGAGGTATCATAAGAGAATATTGCAGCATTCCTATTTGCAGAACTGCTTTAAGATTTTCTGTTACAGCATCTAAAGAATGGAATTTACTGCCAGTGCATTATAGAAATTACTTACTGTTCTTTTTATTGGTTAGTTGAAGGTCAAAGGTAATCATAGGTGTCAACACTGCTACAACTCTTTACAGATGTTTTACTTTTTTGTGCTTTTATATTGTGGTTTGCGGTGTATTATTATTATTATTATTATTATTATTATTATTATTATTTTGGTGGTACTGGTTTGAGTATGTATAACTTTATGTGACAACATGTTTTATTTTATTTTTAGATTGCTTTTTAAAGAACTGGCCAGGGACAACAGAAGAAAATTTGCGTATATTGGCCAACTCTGGCTCATTTATAGTTATTGTTTCTGTTGACTTATAAGCACTGTCCCTGTCAAATAAATATATATATATATAAAAAAAAACTATATTAGAACGTGCTCTCTCTGCCAAAATATTGTCTTGTCATTTAACTAAATTAGCTTACCATTTTCACAATCCTCTTGAATGGTATCCAGTGCATTTTTCTGGTTAAAGTTCTTCTTCCTCTTTTCAGCATTAATGCATGAGTCAATCTTAGATCGAACAAAATAAAACTTTTTCCCCATGTTCTTGATCTCTTTGGCCAGCTGAGTGTGGCATTCTCTGAACCGATCTGAAGCAATGATGATGAAAAAATCATAGCGTTCAAACTGAACCAGTCCAAGATACTCGCTGGCTTTAAAGTTTGGTGTTCCAATACCAGGAAGATCCCACACTTTCACATTTTTGTATTTAGGGTGAAGGTAAACTTCAGGCTCCATAGTGGTTTCTACTAAGCCAGTTTTAGCAGAGCCTTCATCTTCATCCCCTAAACCCCTGAATGCATTGACAAACGTGGACTTTCCAGAACCTGACTCTCCCGTCACACCAATGTTAAGTTCTACAAGATCCTGCTGTTTGAGGTATTCTTTGATTGTGTTTATCGCTGATGGGAGATCCTGAGTAGATATGAATTCTCTGAGATCTTCCAGTTCCTCCTGTGATACAGTATTGTACAATAATCATGCATGTTTTAAATCATGTTTAATCATGTTGTAAATACATGTTTTATAAAGCTGACAAACAATATTTAATTATCTTTTCATTAAAATGTTTACATTTGCATCACTCAACCAGATTCCTGTAGCCAATTCTGTAACGACCTAGTGTAGACAAATTATGCATTTTTAACATTTTAAACATGTATCATAATCAAACATGTGATATCTTTGACACAATTATATATTATATTTAATATCTTTGTTTCACAAGATATTTTGGTCACCTTTGTATTGTAGAAGTCCTAGAGTAGTGAGCTCAGGTAAAAATCACCACTTTTGGATAAATCATCTAAAGCAGCATTAAATGTCTTTGCATTTCCAGACAGATTATTTAGTGTTAAATCGGATATCTTACCTGCTCTCCTCTGATCCTTGTAGTCCTCTGAAATAAACATGACATAATAACTAACATGCTTAAAATTAACAATAACTTAGTTAAGTTGCATATTACCGGATACATATATTACAAATGAATACTGTTACAAAGTGGCAGAATTGTATTGTGATAATTTGTGATCATTCCCTTTCGTCTGATATTTTATGATTGATCATCATACCTCTCTGATAACTCTGATGACATCACTGTGCACGTTGTAGTTCAGTTTCCCCACTGCTGCACATTTAATCTCATACTCAGTGTCTGGACTGAGATCTGTCAGAGTAACTGTATCTTGACTCGGCAGCACAGGCTGAGAATTGTAGCCTGTCTCTTCTTTCATTCTGTACAGCAACCTGAGCTCCACTGTAGCAGGACATCGTGGAGGTACCTTTAAAACCACATGGCCATCTCTGACCTGTTCAACAATTGGAGTGGCTGGTTTTGATGGAGGAGTAAAGCAAACAGCTTCATCACATCCATTTTCATACAGGAGAATGCAGGAACCTGGATTATTCCCCATTTCTTTTGATGCAATGATAAACCTGGATGGTTTTCTGTCTTTTGAATTGATCAAGCTTTTAAACAACTTCAAGTTGCTCCTCATTGTTTTTTTTATTTCAGGAGTGAGACATTTATTTTGCTTGGATTTAATGGTGCTCTCATTGTAGTTTCTCCTTGATGAAGGACTCAGGTAGTCATTTTGTTTAGAAAGGAGAACATCTGACTTCTCAAAGGATGTAAAAGTGTAGCAGACCAAATTTTCAACTTCCAGATCCATCAAACATTTATCTAGGTTGATTTCTACCTTTGCCCCAAAATCATTCAGTTGTCTGAGCAAAGTTTTAATCACATCTGATTCCTTTTCTTTCTCTTTCATCCATTGTTCCAGATCACTTCCACTGAATGGAGACTCCTCATGCTCATGCAGCAGATCAATCAGAGCTGTATCCTTTTCCACGTCCCCACGGATTTTTGGCAAAAGAATCCCAAGTTTCTTCATGAAACTCAACTTGTAGTTGCAACAATTTTGCTTCATGTTTTGTATTTTGTCATTAAACGCAGCAAAAGTCAAAGCAGGTGTGTCTTTTAGAAGGTCATTGCATTTCATCTCAATTGCACTTAATCTCTCAATGACTGATTCAAAGGTTTTCATTAGATCTGTGCTGATGTTTCTTTGAGGTTTTGCAGCTCTCGGATGTAGTTTATCCAAGGGATAAAGCCACACTCTCAATGGCACGACCAGTTCTTTGTTCTCTCCCAATAACTTTGGAAGTTCAGCATAAATCTTTAAAGCATCTTCAAGAGAGGATGGATTAGATGGTAACTGGAAGTCACCATAAAATGTGCAACTGAATTTTTCAACTGCAGTTTTCTGATTGTCATTCATGTTCAGATTGATGTTTGCGCCTACTGAAATGCCCTTTAGTTTATCCAAGGCAACTTGTACTTCTCCTGCTATTGTCTTTTCATTCTCTTCTGATGAAACTTCTCTATCAAACACAAAGCAGGCATCTGCCCCATACAGCACTGCAGTCACTACATGTGTTGCTGCATCATTCTCAAAGACCTCATGGTGAGTTATATTTGCAGACGCCAAATGGTTCATGCTCAGTTCTTCAAACTTAGAGGTTGAATGATAATGCAAGGTCAGTCTTTGCTGTTTGAAGGACGTCTTGGTGTCATTAAGGTACTTTGCAGCTCCACTAACATGAAGGAGTCCACCTAAAAGACTCAATTTCAGACAGCTGTCAATGTTTAGTATGTTAGATTTGTCTTCAATGGAGTCTGAAGCTGTGACTTTAAAATCTGTATTGATTTGGGGACGAGTGCGTATGCTCTGCTGCAGCTGCTCTTTATCCCAAAGTGTGATTCCTGTAATAAGAAAAAGGAAAGCTTTCTTACTTTCAACAATTACAAATAAAATGTATGTCTAAAACTCAAAATATTAAAGAGACATGATCTACTGTATGAAAGCATATTTCTCTACATCTTTCGATTGATTGTATGTCTAAAACAATAGTTACGTTAGCAAACTATAAATATGTTAAGACACGTGGTGGTGAACCTTACTGTCTATATTTTGTCTAAGATTTGTTTTTATTGTTGTTTACTTTCTTTTCTGTTTGAATAATTGTGTCAGATTTTGCCTCAGTTTTCTTAATAAAACGTACTCGGTTACTAATGTAACCTCGGTTCTCTCTAGAAGAGGGAACGAGTATTGCGTAAGTAGCTTACGCATCGGGAAAGTCTTCTTTCTTCGAGATCTGAAGCCAAAAAATTATCCTTAATTTTGTATTCATTGTCAACGCAGTGCAGCAGCCGACAGACCTAGGCAGGCTAAATAAGCGTGCTCATTGGCTGCTCGGCTGCAACTGCTTAAGCCTATCGGTGAGCGCTCTGAACGCGGCAACCAATGAGGGCGCTTCGCGCCCTCCACACCCTTCTAACCGTCAGAATGGGCGTGGCCAGCGTGTATATATTCAGCGCTCACAGGCTAAAATTCTGGTTTTCGCAGTCTGAAGCGCAAAAGCTCGTGGCGCAACACGGCAGGTTACGCAATACTCGTTCCCTCTTCTAGAGAGAACCGAGGTTACATTAGTAACCGAGTACGTTCTCTTACGAGAGGTTCTCTCGTATTGCGTAAGTAGCTTACGCATTGGGAACCCTTTGTCAACGCCGTGTGCGCCGAGCATCCAGCCCATGAATCCCAGGGGAACCGGGGAAAACACTCTGCTGGGAAATGTGGCCGGTCGGAGAGACGGGCCAGCGCAGTACATGCACTTCATGCAGCATATGAAATAGAGCGCCGCGGCCGGTCTATAAACATAACAGTACAAACAGTAGGGCCGGCGGAGCGAGCCCATACAGCACATAAGCACTCATAAGGGTAGGAGAAAACGACATAGTCGGTCTCACATGAAGAGAAAAATTCCCGCGCGGCAGAGAATAATGCGGGCGGCCAGCAGCGCGGGCCAGCACCGATAACAGCGCGTAACGGGAAATAGGAAACAGAACGGATCAGCCGGTCTGAGTCAAACACTTCACCCTGAGTAGTTACCAGAATAGCGCCAGCATATGAACGTAGTCTGCACACGGGAGCTGGGCAGAGCATACATGTCACTTATACTGACAATATTTTTGCCTGTAGGGCAGGAACTTCCAGGTTATAAAACCTCACGAATGTTGACGGGGAGGCCCAGCTCGCCGCCATACAAATGTCGTGGATAGAAATTCCGCTGGACCAGGCCCACGACGAGGCCATGCCTCTAGTGGAATGGGCTCTGATGCCCAGAGGGCACTGCAGGTGTTTGGAGGCATAAGCTGCTGCTATCGCGTCCACTATCCACCTGGACAAGCTCTGCTTCGAGGCGGCAAGACCTTTGGTGCGTCCGCCGAAGGAAACAAAGAGCTGCTTTGAACGCCTGAAAGCGGCGGAGCGCGTGATGTAAACTCTCAGCGCCCGGACAGGGCATAGGAGGCTATCACTGTCCCCACTATCGGATGCTGGCAGAGCCGAGAGGGAAATAACTTGTGCCCTAAACAGGGTTCCAATCGCTTTGGGGATGTAACCGTGCCTCGGTCTGAGAATGACTTTCGAGTCATTCGGCCCGAACTCGAGACATGCAGGGCTAACAGATAGCGCGTGCAAATCACCCACTCGTTTGACTGAAGACAGAGCTATCAGAAAAACGGTTTTAAGCGACAGATACTTTAGATCCGCGGATTCAAGCGGTTCAAAGGGAAAAGCCTTTAGGGCCGCCAGGACCAAGGACAGATCCCACGAGGGAACCGAGGGGGGCCGCGGGGGATTCATCCGTCTAGCTCCTCTGAGGAAGCGGATAATGAGCTCATTCCTTCCCATTGCCCGGCCGCGCGTCGTCTCAGCGAACGCTGTAATAGCGGCCACATATACTTTGAGCGTGGAAGGGGATCTGCCCTTTTCCAACAGCTCTTGTAAGAAGGAGAGCACCTGCGGGACCCCGCATGCGCGCGGATCCAGGTTTTGAGTAGCGCACCATTTAGAAAACACCGACCATTTAGACGCATAGAGCCGTCTCGTGGAGGGGGCTCTCGACTGTGTGATCGTGTTCACGACCCCTTCTGACAGGTCAACGGGTATCCGTTGATCACCCATGCATGCAGCGACCAGCGCTCTGGATGGGGATGCCAGATCGATCCAGCGGCTTGGGAGAGGAGATCCTTTCTCACCGGGATCGGCCACGGGGGTGAGTGCGACAGCCTCACTAGCTCTGGGTACCAAGTTTGGTTTTCCCATCGCGGGGCTATAAGCAGCACTGAGTGGTGCGTTTCTCTGATCCTCTAAATGACCTGTGGCAACAGGGAGATCGGAGGAAAAGCATACAGCGGGAGGCTGGGCCATGTCTGGGACAGCGCGTCTTCGCTCTTCAAATAAAACTTCAGGCATTGAGCATTGTCTTTTGACGCAAAGAGGTCGATTTCCGCTCTGCCGAATAGGCGCCAGAGAAACTGGACTGTCTGGAGGTGCAGAGACCATTCTCCCGGGGGAATGTTGTCCCTGGACAGTCTGTCTGGACCGACATTCAGGTGGCCCGGTACGTGCGCGGCTTTCAGCGAGCGCAGCGAGCGGTAAGCCCACACGAGAAGGCGTTCTGTCAGCCTGCACAGATTCCTGGATCTGACACCGCCCTGTCGGTTCACATAGGATACCACGGACATGTTGTCCGAGCGGACTAGCACATGGTGATCCCGTATGAATGGGAGGAAGCGCCTGAGCGCGTTCTCGACCGCTATCATCTCCAAACAGTTTATGTGGAGGCATTTTTCCCGGTCTGACCATAGGCCAAAAGCCGGTTTGCCCTCGAACAGAGCGCCCCAGCCTGAGGTGTAAGCGTCCGTCGAGATAATTTTGCGGTGTGAGATAGCTCCCATTGTCACTCCCCGCTGGTACCAGTCGGCCGCTAACCAGGGCTTCAGAGCTGAAACGCAGCTCTGAGTCACTCTGATGCGAATACCGCCGGAAGCCCATGCTCTGTGAGGCACTCGGGCATTCAGCCAGCATTGTAGCGGGCGCATTCGTAAAAGACCCAGCCGAAGCACTGCTGCGGCTGAGGCCACACAACCCAGTAGCCTCTGAAATGTTTTGAGAGGTACGGTGCTGCCCGGCCGGAGAGACGCGGCCAGGCGTCGAATGCAGCGCGCGCGCTGTGTCGACAGGCGGGCCGTGTACTGATATACCTGACCGTCGAAGGCGAATCTCAAGAATGGCCTGTGACGGGGTATTATCAGGATCTGAAAAGCACGCGTCTTTTAGATCGAGAGATATAAACCAGTCCCTCGGGCGAATTTGCGCGAGAATTTGTCTGGTTGTGAGCATTTTGAACGGTCTTCTCATAAGAGCCTCGTTCAAACGTCTCAGATCCAAAATTGGTCTGAGTGCTCCGTCCTTCTTGGGAACGAGGAAATAACGACTGTAAAAGCCCGACTCGCTCATGGAAGGGGAAACCGGTTCCATAGCCCTTTTGCACAGAAGTGTAGCTATTTCTGCTCGAAGTAGATGTGCTACTTCCCCATTCACTCTGGTCTCGATACGCGCTTCAAAGCGCGGAGGGCGGCGAGCGAACTGCAGAGTATAGCCCTGTTTTACTGTGCTTAGCACCCGTTCTGATGCGCCTGGAATAGTTTCCCACGCTTTTGCGTCTGCAGCCAGGGGCAGAATGGCCTCCGGGCTCCGATCGCCGCGCATCGCGGGCTCGAGAGCTCGAAACGGAGGGGCGGGCGCGGCGCGCGCAGCGCGCGCGCTCTTGGTGCTTAGATACGGCAGATTGCACGCAGCGATAGCTGGCCGTTTTACACACAGTGTCCCGGTGGCTTTAGACGGGGAACATAAAGTGTGAGGCGCGACGCGCGATGGCGGCGTCGGGGCGCAAATGTTCGTTAGTATGTGTGAGCGCTCGAGGGCGGGCACAGGAGTTACATTCAGGGGCGGGCGCGGCGCGCGCGCTCTTGGTGGTTAGATACGGCGGATCGCACGTAGCGATAGCTGGCCGTTTTACACACAGTGTCCCGGTGGCTTTGGACGGGGAACATATAGTGTGAAGCGCGAAAATGTATGTGTGAGCGCTCGAGGGCGGGCACAGGACTCACATTTAAAACATGACCGGTCGTGCAAGGCCGTGTGACAGAGCGGGCAGTGAGTAGGTGTGGGCACGGAGAAGTGGACACGTGACCTACTTTTAACACTAAAGCGGCTTTTGCCTGCTTCATGAGAGTGGGCTCTGTGAGAGACACGGGATGTATAGTGCTTGTGTACAGGGGTGAGCACAGAACGTGGGCACATTCACTGTACTAGAAACACATACGGCGTCAGCCGTGCAACCAGACATTATGCTCTTTTGACATTTTTCTGGGTTGCCGTGAGAACGGCGGATGCACGCAGGCGAGCGAGTAGATACCGGCTCGTTGACTGCGGGGTAAACAGCTGCAGTAGCCGTGGCAACGGGGACTGACAGAGCGTTAAGCTTCGACGGTGGTCCAGCCGCAGGGCTGCGGGATTTAACCGTCTTTTCTTCTCTCGTGTTTAGACGCTCAAAAAATACTCGAGCACCCTGAGAAGGTGTGGTGCGAGGGGCGGGTTCGCTTTCTGTAAGTAAGAAAGACTGGCCGCGAGCTCGGAGAAGCAAGCAGCATAAATTTTATTTTCCCCGAGAGCTGGGATCGAACGCAGGTCTCTCGCATGAAAGCGTATTATTCTGCCACTGAGCCACAGGGGAATCACATAGGCTTTCAGTTAGCGCGAGCATATAAAAAGCGACCTCATGTGTCGCGTCGGCGTTCGTTTGCAGGCGAGCGTGTGTTTAAAACAGGCTCGTTTACTGCAATAGTAATATTTCCAGTCGCCTGAATTTAAGAGGGGACTGAGAAATGTGTGAGGATTGGCGGTTGTCCAGCCGTAGCGAGACTAACACACTCTCTTCTCTTTTCGCCGGTGAGTGAGGCGCGCACGCTGAACGCTGCTCGTGACCGTCCGCTTTGTCATCCCTTGAACGGCGCAATCTGCACGGCCCAACGAGGGAGAGAGCGGGCTTGTTTTCTGTATGTAAGAAAAACTGGCCGCGAGCTCGGAGAAGCGAACAGCATAAACTTTAACTGCCGCGTGAGCGGGGACCGAACCCGGGTCTCTAGCTTGACAGTCTAGGATTCCGCCACTGAGCCACAGGGGAGAATACATTAGTACGCGGTTAGCGTCATCATGTCTTGTGACAGCGTTTGCTTGCAGGCGAGCGTGTATTTATAACAGGCTCGTATACTGCAATAGTAACAATTCCAGTCGCCTGAACTTAAGAGGGGACTGAGAAATGTGTGAGAATGGAGGTTATAGTCCAGGCCACGGCGGGACGAAAACACTCTGTTCCCCTTTCACCAGTGACGCGCGAGGACGGAGTAGCTTTCTTGTAACGTAAAGAGAGCTCAGACCGTCCGCTCCTGCCATCCCTTGTGAGCGGCGCAGTTTGCGCGGCTCGAACAGAGGGAGAGGAAACTCGCTCCGAGACCGTCCGCTCCTGCCATCCCTCGTGAGCGGCGTATTGCACGGCTCGAACAGAGGGAGAGGAAACTCGCTCCGAGACCGTCCGCTTCTGCCATCCCTCGTGAGCTGCTCAGTTTGCGCGGCTCGAACAGAGGGAGAGGAAACTCGCTCCGAGACCGTCCGCTTCTGCCATCCCTTGTGAGCGGCGTATTGCACGGCTCGAACAGAGGGAGAGTACGGGTATCTATCACATTCACCTCATCTCCTGACGCGGCGGCGGCGCGGGCAGAGCCGGCGGTTGAGCGGCCGGGAGGGAGAGGGCGAGAGAGAGCTCGAGGGAGAGGTTCCGGCGAGCTCCTCAGTCACAACAGTCTCCGGTGGTCGCTGCGAGCGGCGCTTCTTATTGCGCGGCCCGGCAGGGACAGGCGGAGCGACAGCTTGGTCGAAAGCTTCAAGTCGAGCCCGCAGGGTCGACATTGAAAGCTCTTCGCACTCGGAGAGTGCGGTGGCGGCGTGCCCGCGGCCCAGGCGGAGAGCGCAGAGAGGTGGCGGTCTCCGTTGCTGAGCGGGGCGCGGCACGAGCCGCAAAAACGAGGCGTTTTTACAAAAACGCCTCGTGCTCTTTTAGAGTACACACAGAAACAGTAATAATGTAAAGGATATGTCGCCGGATAGCGTAGCAGGCACGGATGGCTGAAGGCGGCGAAGACGGCCGGCTTCCTCAGGCGCTGTCCTAAGCTTGCTGGTCGCTGGTTTCAACGGCGGCGGCTCTCAAGATCCAGCGATGCGAAGAGCGTCGCTGAAGACAAAAAAATCAGAATTTTAGCCTGTGAGCGCTGAATATATACACGCTGGCCACGCCCATTCTGACGGTTAGAAGGGTGTGGAGGGCGCGAAGCGCCCTCATTGGTTGCCGCGTTCAGAGCGCTCACCGATAGGCTTAAGCAGTTGCAGCCGAGCAGCCAATGAGCACGCTTATTTAGCCTGCCTAGGTCTGTCGGCTGCTGCACTGCGTTGACAATGAATACAAAATTAAGGATCATTTTTTGGCTTCAGATCTCGAAGAAAGAAGACTTTCCCGATGCGTAAGCTACTTACGCAATACGAGAGAACCTCTCGTAAGAGAACTGCTGCTTTTAGGGTTGACCTCATAACCATTTCCAAGCCAGCGTAACCATGGAGTCCACAGAAGTAAAATGTAAGAAGTAAAATGTAAGAAATAAAATGATTTTGGTTGGAAATGAAAGTCGGGTTGACTGTCCGACGTTGGATGTTGACGTCAACTCGAATTTCATTTCCAACCAAAATCCAACATCTGTCTAACGTTGAATGTTGACGCCTATCTGACGTCGGGTTCTGACGTCAACCAGACTTTCATTTCCAACCAAAATGCAACCCCTGCAACCAAAATCATCCCCTGACTGATGTTACTACTTTCTACTCAAGGACCTAGACAGAAATGTAGTGGAGTAAAAAGTGCAATATTTGTATATCAAATGTAGTTAAAGTAAGTAAAGTTTCCAGAAAAAATAATACTCAAGTAAAGCACAGATGCTCAAAAAGTGTACTTAAGTACTCAAGTAAATGCACTTCGTTACTGTCCACCTCAGCATAAATGTAATCATTTGACTGAACTAAACTCACCTATACAGTGGTTACATGAACAAGGCTAGACAAGAGAAAATGAGAACATGAGGGCTATCTATACAAAGACTAATGACTAACAAGATACACCTGAATCTAATGAACCAATCAAAACGTGACACATAAGACATGTTCCAAAAACAAGTTAATGGAAATGCAGAAACGGCAGAACTGAAACTGCAGAAAGAGGCATCCTGTTTGTTTTCTTTATAATACAAAAGCACAACGTTTTGTTTGTATTGTGAGCGTACATAAACGTTTTTTTTAAAGTTGTTTCTGCTGTTATAAGGAGACAAAATCATTTGCCATTATGCCGATTTGTGTCGTGGAAGTCTAACTACTACAGTCCAGTGATGAAATTTGCATGTCCTGGAAATGGGAAGCCTCAGGAGCCGCTTCACTCACTCCCTCCTTGTGAAAAGGTGAAGTAGGCTCAGATGACAGATTACACTTTTTTCTTCTTCTTGCTCATCTTTCTGTGATTTCTTGAAAAAAACGTAATATTGAACTTTGTCTGTTTTCACCGCATGTTAATGAACTCTCACACGCAAATAATATAACAGCGTAGGCTGCACACAACATGCGAATGCGATATAATCAAACCAATACGTTTGAAAAAAAGCAGTTGCATTTTACTATACAGCATTGGTCAATCTATCAATTAGAGTAATAAATCAACAATTCCTTAATTTGTTAAGGTCCCCTTTTAAAGGGGACCTATTATGCAAAATTCACTTTTGTATGGTGTTTGGACATAAATGTGTGTTGGCAGTGTGTGTACACAACCACCCTACAGTGATAAAAATCCACTCACTCCTTTTTTTTTAATCCGCATAAATCATAAGCAGTCTCTCCAAACGACCTGTTTTCAGAATGTGGCTTTAGTGACGTCACTAAAGCCACAGGCCCCGCCCACGAGTGTTGACTGACATACCGTTATAACTTAGACCCGCCCTGATCAAGTTCACTGCGAGTTGTACACATCAGCCATTGCTGCAGCAATGCACTCACGAGAAGCGTCGAAGCATCTCCCAAGCGTTGATCGTGTTGTAGCTGGATGTATTCATTCACATATCTCTCTCTATTTACTCTTGAAATCTGCCAGCCACTGAAGACGAGATGGATTCATTTTGTTTTCAAAGAAAATGCTCCCTCAACTCTACAGAAATTTATGTAAGTTACTTATGCACTTCTTATACTGTTTACTCAGCTCTAACAGTGATTTTCTGAAGAAAAACTGATGCTTCATCTTTTGTGTGACATATAGGAAACTTTATTAAACTCATCAGTATATTTTGTGTCATCATTCAGACAATTCAGATCGTCAGACGGAGTCCTACAGCAGGCTTGCATTAATAGTGTATACAAGCAATGCCAAATAGGTTATAATCGTAATTAAACTAAACGATACCTGTTCCAACTCCATACAGCATATATTCTCTGACTCAGTAGGCATTTTTATATTCGAAATGAACACCATTACTGTGACTGTCTGTTTTATTATTATCATCTTTCCTGTTCGGGCTCTGATCGCGGCTGCTTAGGCTCCGCCCCCTGTGCCGTGAACCAGCAGCTCATTAGCATTAAGGGAGAAGCACTAAAACAGTGCGTTTTTCACAGACCCAAAAATTATGATTTAAACGTGCTGTAAATAAAATTCTGTTGGGTATTTTGAGCTAAAACGTCACATACACACTCTGGGGACATCAGAGACTTATTTTACATCTTGTGAAAAGGGGCATAATAGGTCCCCTCAGAAATCTGAAATCAGAAATCTGAGGTCTGAACATTTGGATGAGGGCTTCCTCATGGCTATGCTACTGCTGTAGGATCTGTGAACAACTAAAACCGCTGAATTATGCATGCCAGGCCAGTAATAGTGGGTAACTTCACTTTGTAAAGAAAGAAACCCCACGTGCCTGCGCACAAATGCATTCTTTTACAGAGCACTCGTGCCAAATGCACATGCCTATAGACATGTTTTCACAGGTTCATGTTTTTTTTGTTTACTCAGAGACGACAACGGTATCATTTTTAAAAATGTGCACTTTGAAACCCGTTTTCAAAAGTTTGCGTTTTCAGGCCCCCTAAACGGAGTTGTCGAATGGCCAAAACATATAAAATGTTTTGTTTTTTAGTTGAAAACGGTGTTGTGTAAATGTTTTAATTAGTCCATAGTTTTGTGTGTGTGTGTGTGTGGTCTATGTAAACCCTACATTATGGGGAGAAAATGTCTCCACAAAGATGGTAATATACACTCACCTAAAGGATTATTAGGAACACCTGTTCAATTTCTCATTAATGTAATTATCTAATCAACCAATCACATGGCAGTTGCTTCAATGCATTTAGGGGTGTGGTCCTGGTCAAGACAATCTCCTGAACTCCAAACTGAATGTCAGAATGGGAAAGAAAGGTGATTTAAGCAATTTTGAGCGTGGCATGGTTGTTGGTGCCAGACGGGCCGGTCTGAGTATTTCACGATCTGCTCAGTTACTGGGATTTTCACGCACAACCATTTCTAGGGTTTACAAAGAATGGTGTGAAAAGGGAAAAAACATCCAGTATGCGGCAGTCCTGTGGGCGAAAATGCCTTGTTGATGCTAGAGGTCAGAGGAGACTGGGCTGACTGATTCAAGCTGATAGAAGAGCAACTTTGACTGAAATAACCACTCGTTACAACCGAGGTATGCAGCAAAGCATTTGTGAAGCCACAACACGCACAACCTTGAGGCGGATGGGCTACAACAGCAGAAGACCCCACCGGGTACCACTCATCTCCACTACAAATAGGAAAAAGAGGCTACAATTTGCACGAGCTCACCAAAATTGGACAGTTGAAGACTGGAAAAATGTTGCCTGGTCTGGTGAGTCTCGATTTCTGTTGAGACATTCAGATGGTAGAGTCAGATTTTGGCGTAAACAGAATGAGAACATGGATCCATCATGCCTTGTTACCACTGTGCAGGCTGGTGGTGGTGGTGTAATGGTGTGGGGGATGTTTTCTTGGCACACTTTGGGCCCCTTAGTGCCAATTGGGCATCGTTTAAATGCCACGGCCTACCTGAGCATTGTTTCTGACCATGTCCATCCCTTTATGACCACCATGTACCCATCCTCTGATGGCTACTTCCAGCAGGATAATGCACCATGTCACAAAGCTCGAATCATTTCAAATTGGTATCTTGAACATGACAATGAGTTCACTGTACTAAAATGGCCCCCACAGTCACCAGATCTCAACCCAATAGAGCATCTTTGGGATGTGGTGGAACGGGAGCTTCGTGCCCTGGATGTGCATCCCACAAATCTCCATCAAATGCAAGATGCTATCCTATCAATATGGCTAAAGAATGCTTTCAGCACCTTGTTGAATCAATGCCACGTAGAATTAAGGCAGTTCTGAAGGCGAAAGGAGGTCAAACACTGTATTAGTATGGTGTTCCTAATAATCCTTTAGGTGAGTGTATATGAAATCCTTGAAAGGGGTAGATTTACGGTTAGGGGATAGAATACACAGTTCGTACAGTCTTAAAATCATTATTGCTATGAAAAGTCATAAAACACAAAAAAAACAAAACATGTGTGTGTTGGTACCTGGTATTAATGCATCTTTTCTGCAGTCATACAGCATGCCCAGTTGGAAGGGTCTCCCCAAAGCAGCAGTTTCAATTACATTCACTCCCACTGAATCCATACTAAAGACCGAGCACAAGAAAGAGAGAAAATGACAAGTGCGATTACAGTTACCAGCTATCAAACCATGTCAAAACATCAGAGGTAAAAGAATAGTATAATAGTCACACTCAAAAGTAACATCTTATTTCTTTAAATGTATAGAGTTCCATAAATTCTTTATTGCCACTGATTAAAGGTATAGTTCACCCGAAATGAAAATTAGCCCATGATTTACTCACCCTCAAGTCATCCTAGGTGTATGTATGGAAGCGATGCGTTTGTGTAAGAAATATATCCCTATTTAAAAATGTATAAAGTAAAATAACTAGCTTCTGGCCAAGCGAACATACGGATTTCACTTAAGTCTAAAGCACAAATTAACACTACACTACTTCCGACGTCACAAGTTGCGCTTTAGGCGTAGACTGCATAGAATTTTACTTTGTAACGTTTTAAATATGAATGTTTTTCTAATACAAACTTATCGCTTCGCTTCAGAAGGCCTTTATTAACCCCCCGGAGCCATGTGGAGCACTTTTATGATGGATAGATGCACTTTTATGGACTAAATTCAAAACAAAAACGGCCATTCACTGCCATTATAAAGCTTGGAAGAGCCAGGACATTTTGTAATATAACTCTGATTGTATTCATCTGAAAGAAAAATGTCATATACACCTAGGATGGCATTAGGGGTAGTAAATCATGGGCTACTTTTCATTTTTGGGTGAACTACCCCTTTAAGGTTCAGTAGCTGCCTAACATTTAAGTACAATCAACTTGGCTGTATAAGTAATTTCAATTTCAATTATATTAAACTGACTTCCTTGTAACTTGAATCCCATATTACTTATAAAAAGTTAAAATTGCTAAAATGATTTCAATGAGTTATTTAATGTAAAAACATGACTTAGTGATCATATTTTTTTACAGTGTACATAATGGTAAAATTCTCTAAAAATCTAATCGTTTGATGAACATGCTTGTAATTTTACAATAAATTAGAATAAAATCATGCATGTTGTCCTTGGTTTAGAATCCAGTGACTCCAGTCTTAAGTCATTATATTATGGTGACAGTTCCACATTTAAAAGATGAAATCTGTACATTACATTTTAAATAATTTGAAATTAATTTGAAGTAAATAAATACATTTGTCAATTTGAATTATGATTTGTGCAGTGTACATGACATCATTAATAAGCTTCACCCATAATCGTTTATTGCAGCTATACTGTATCAATTTATATTTTTATTCCATATTTAAAGGTATAGCGGAGGATTTTCTTTTTCCGGGTGGGTAGTGTAAACTATTGGTCCACCTAAGTGTCAATCATTCTGGTGATATGTAACGTAAGGCCGTCGTACGTGCTCGTCCCTTAGTTTTCGCTTTCTGGGCACTTTCAGGTGTTTATGTGTGGTGGTGAGCTAGAGTTACGATTTAAGCCATTCATTGAAGCTCGCCGTTTCACCGGGTCCTTTGAAAATGTCTGAGGGTCGCAAGAGAAAAAGTTTGTACGAACTGTATGAGAAGAAGAGAAAGGCCTCAGAAGAGAGAAACAAGATCAGAGTGTTTTTGGGAGATTGTTTCACACGATGGCGTGCGCTGAAAACACAGGTTGGGCTTCCCACTGATGCCTCAGTCGCGAAGTTTCTACTCGACAGGTAAAGTTTGGCATGCTATTTGGTGAAAAAGTGCAAATCTTCTTTTGGAAAGTAATCTTGTATGAGTGATGCCGACAGCAACTTGTAAACAGAGCGTGCACGAGGAGAACCTCGCACACGTTTAATAGGCGTTCCCTCTCGGGAGCATGTAGTGTGTTGCGCATGTGCATTTTTTCAAAAAGTGGAGAGGGCGGTTCTTATCTAAAATTCGGAAAGATCCTCCGCTATACCTTTAAAAACATCTTTACAGCAAGAAACAGTAACCATATAATCTCATATAATTTAATCTAAATTCAGCAGTAGGTAGTGATGTTATTGTGACTGCTGTTCTTTGTTGAAACAGAAGGCTAAACCTTGCTTAGTCTTCAGATTCAATATGTAAAATCTAAAAAAATAAATAAATAAGCTGAATGTAAATGTTGCAACCCAGGCTCACTGAAAATGCCTGTGGCGGCATTTCTGGCAAATTATATCTTGCACGTTTTGCAACACTTTTAAAGTGAAAGAATTTTAGGTCTATAGGTCCAAGTCCCTCATCGATTCAGTCTTCCATGTATTCTGTACTTTATAGTAATACACAAATTTACAAAATAAGCAGACACTGCAAGGCAAAGGTGCATTTTGTGTATAAGAGGCTGTTCTATGAAGTCCTTCAAAAGTCCCGTTGGAAGCTATTCAAATCTTTTATATATTTAATGAAACAGTAAAAATACATTGCAATTTCAACTAGTAGCATGTATCTTACCAAATTCTTAACACAGCAACAAGACATTTACAGAATTTCTGAAATGCTGAATTCTAACAAGGACCTACACTTTTCCATTGGACCAAAACAATGGCAGAGCAAGATCTGCTTTTTACCTTCATTGCCATAAGTCACCATCAAGAGTTAGAGGCACGAATGGCTTTACTACTGGATAATGTATATTTTTTGCATCAATATGCTAGTATACCACTGATTAAAGCAGCATCCCAATTCAGAGGCTGCATCCTTTGAAGGATGCATTCACAACGGCACAACTAAGGCTGTCCCAATTCGAAGGATCCTTCATATGTGGCCTCCAACGAAGATACAGCAGATGAATCCTTCGCAAACTTGCCCACCGGTGACGACAGGATTTTTTTGAGAGAAATTGCTGAAGGTGTGTCCTTTGAAGTCTGTGTCCTTCGAAGGATGCAGCCTCTGAATTTGGACTCAGCTTTCATCCATTTCTTTACAGGAACACACGCAACACCACAATAACTCAACCTGGAGTGCCCTCCAGAGGCAAATGGTTAAGGTTGAATTAACCCAAAAACATCACATATAGGCTATGTCCCAATTCAAAGGCTACATCCTTCTAAGGACTCGGATTTCAAAGGACATGCCTTCGAAGGCCATGAAGGTCAGACTGAGCATAGTTAAATGGGATGGTCCAGCCTGCTGAGGACTTTCCTTGTTGCCTAGCAACTGTGACAGCTGCCGTTGAGTGACTAACCTTTTTGCTGGACTTTTTTTCAAAGTTGTAATAAATTGAAAATTTAAAACAACTGAAAACAGAACAGAGTTCACAAACTGTCTACTTATATTCACTATGTCCATTTCTGTATTTTAGAGTATGAACTATACATAAACACATCTTAGTAAGATATGTCAACATTTGGCCTTCGAGCACGCCCTTCGAAGGATGATGCCTCTGATTTGGGACGCAGCTGTGTTCCAAAAAGGCCACATATGAGACCTTCCCTGCACCCCATTCATAATTTGATTCTGAATTGATGCATGACCTTTGCTATCATTCCCAAAACAGAATTCCTGAGTGATCATTTTCTTATTTATCAGTATACAATGCTTGTAAATTGTTCTAAATTATTTGTGACTGGGTTATGTGTGCATGGCACAATAGACCAATCAGAATCGCATATGCCAGGGCATCTGTAAGATGGCAGTAAAATAAGCAATTGAAACTAATTTGGTTCATTTTTTAAAATTTGTGCAGAAGACACAAGAAGAACAACACATTAAAAAGACAAGACAAAATATTAGCACATTCAGAAAATCATGCATGTGTGAAACTTGCTGTTTTAGGATGCTTGCCGTTTACACGTCTTCTCAAGCCCTGTACTTTGCCTTTTGCTTTTTTAAAATCCCATCTGGCAGAGGAAACTAAATAATAATAATAAACTTTGTTGCAGACCAGGTTCATGACAATGGTGTCCCCTGGTGGAACTGGATTTCAGCAGGATAATGCACCCTGCCACACTGCACACATTGTTCAGGAATGGTTTGACAAACTTGGTTTGGGAATTCAAGGTGTTGCCCTGGCCTCCAAATTCCCCAGATCTCAATCCAATTGAGCATCGGTGGGATGTGCTGGACCAACAAGTTCGATCTTCATCGTGTCCACCTCACAACCTACAGGACTTGAAGACTACAACTACACGTCTCCACATCATGTAGACTAAATTATGTCATGGTTTAACTTATATTCATCAGTAATATCAGAACTGTTTTTATATTACACACCCATTTCAGCTGAAATGGCCATTAACTGGGAAAAAGATCATGGATATTTCATTTATGATCATCAAGACATGAAACCTTAATTTTTGCATACATTTTAAGTTTTGAAAAAATGATTTGCCCTGCCCACTTTAAAGGTCCCATTTGTCAAAAATGAAATTCCCTGGCTTTTTCCATGATAGCAGAGGTCTAGGGGCTATGAAACTTCCATATAAGTTTCAAAACATTCAATGCCCACAGCCTGCATAAAGTAGCTGTGCCTTTTCACAAGCTGTTGTGACTTCCGTAAAAATGTGATGTCAGAACTTCTCAGTTAGCGCATTCAGTCCCACCACGAGCACTGCCCACCGTACCTCCCTCCTTTTGCCCAACCCCAGACAACATTGTTGCTGAGCAACAACAACATGGAAACATGTCGAGAAAATGCTGTTCAGTCGATGGATGTAGAGGCATGCAGTCCCGTGGGACCCAACGCAACAGAGAGGGGTGCGGGACTAGATGTGATGGCCGAGTGAGGGCGCGGGCGGTAAGGTAACTTTACTCGTGTAGCCTATGTGCGAGTTGCGGAAAAATAAAACGATTCACGGGACTCCCGCAAAATAGAAATATCTAAAATATAAAACATCTAAAAACAAATAAATTGTTATTCATATGTTGGACAAAAGCAACAAGAATAATTAAAGCTGCAAGCAGCATTTATCGGGGTTCAAGCAGTTAAGGCCTTTAAAGGTCCCGTATTATGCCCCTTTTCACAAGATGTAAAATAAGTCTCTGATGTCCCCAGAGTGTGTATGTGAAGTTTCAGCTCAAAATACCCAACAGATCATTTTTTACAGCATGTTTAAATTGTCATTTTTTGGGGCTCAGGAAAACGTGCTGTTTTAGTGTGTGCCCTTTAAATGCAAATAAGCTGCTGCTGGACGACCCAGGGGGCGGAGCTTCATGAGCTCGCGCTCAGTCTCTGAGGACTATTTCATCTCACAGAATGATGATAATATTAGAAACTCTCAGTAACGGTGTTCATTTCGAGTCGGACAATAATCCCTACAGAGTCAGAGTGCTGTATGGAACAGGTATAGTTTAGTAGTTTAATTACGGTTATTATAACATATTTGTCATCTGCTTGTATGTATCCATTATTTATGAATATCCTACAAGTCTGCTGTTTCGGACCAGGTCCGAATGATAATCAAACATATACTGATGAGTTTAATACAGTTTATTGTAAATCACACAAAAGATGAAGCGTCAGTTTTACTTCAGAAAATCACCGTAAGAGCTGAGTAAACACAGTAAGTTATAAGAAGTGCGCAAGTACATAAACGAATTTCGGTAGAGTTGAGGGAGCATTTCTGTGGGCGGAGGTTAGTCAAAAAACTGTTCTACTGACGTCATTAAAGAAGGAAGTAGAGGGATGTAGTCCAAACGGGCCGTTCGATGTAGGCGAATTCTGTTAAATAAAATATCTCGCTTGGCATTGAACTTTGAGCTTTATAATTTTACAGATATTATTTATGCTCTAACAGCAACATTACACACTAACTAAAGTTTGAAACATGGGATCACGAAGAACGGCACCTTTAAGGCCTTTAAGCACAAAAGCATCAAAAGTTATTAAGTCTTTTTTAGCAAGCATGTAACCACTGACATAATAGATGGAAAAGACCTTTTACAGCCAATACAGGCAATGTACCATAGGAAATATATGGTTTTAAAGCTTTTTAACAGTTATAGCGCCACCTATCATCCTATCTCCATACAATTTTGCATGCTTGTTAATGATGTTATGACACATATGCTCATCAGTTTTTGTGAAGTTCTGAGTTTTCCTTTAGGATTTATAGGCTTTTGAGTGTATTTTGCCACGCCCCTTTTCTAAATGACCCTGTTACAGCCACCCAAATGCAAAAGTTCAACTTTTTTTTCAATAATTATTGATCTAGAGAGTCCAGAGAATTGTCCTAGACTGGTTTGGTTCCGATCAGGCGAAAAACTAGGGACTAGTTCGCAAAAGTAGGTTTTGGACAAAATTCGACATAGTAGAACATTTTTGAGCCAGGGATCACAGTGGTGTAAGACACTTGAGTCTAGGACAAACGGTCTAGGAGTTATGAGCGATTTTGTACTTTTGGTTGCTGTAGCGCCACCTATGGGCCAATCGGGGTCATACTCTGATAGGTTGTCCCCAAATTGAGGCCTACCATCTGGTTGTCTCTAGGCCTTACGGTTTGGCCTGCATGATGCGTTTTACAAATCCTTACAATTACAATAGGGTTTCAGCATTTCATGCTTGAACCCCATATAAAACTAAATAAAAACTATTTACAGGCCAGAACGAGTTTCTATTTATAACATGTTTGCAGCATTGAGCAATGTAGCCAATCACAGACATATGTGTTGATTTCTTGAACGCAATGGCCAATGAGATGCATTTAAGATAGAATCCACTCACCGCTCAAAACCACTCACCACTCACCGCTTTTTGTTCAGTGCTGAATTCTGCATGCTGTCAAATCCTCTGATTATAACAAACGAAGTGTTGACATTATGACAGATTTATTGTGCAGTCAGCTTCATTGATAATACTGACATGTCAGCTTTTTAGGAATTATTAGTCATGCCAAACCATGCACGGAGTTACCTGCTTGCTTTTATTTTAAATTAACAGTGGTTTGTGAGTGTTTATGCTTTAATAACAAATAATTTATCACCATCATTACAGGTGTTTTATTTACCTTGTGAGCATCACCAAGCCACAGCAAGCTACAAGCATACATGACCCTAGTCACTTGTGGTTGGCCTGGCCGCGCGTCACTCAGAAAACAACATGAATATTAATTAGACAGGCTAAAATCGACCTGTTCTTGGCAGACCTCCTGAAAAAGGAGCTGTAAAAATACATTGAGATGGTTTTTGGTACTTATATCGCAAATATATATTCTTATGGACATCAAAACCTAAAATAAAACTTCAGAAAGGTGTACGACCTTTAACAAACTGCAATATTATTTTAGTTGTTACTGTGGCAATATAGCTTATTGTTGAAACAGCTGATATTAAATCTTAACCTTTAACACAGCTTTATCTGGCCCATTGTACTTTTACCCTATTTCAAAATATTGGAATGTAATAGCGCTTCTGGAGTTATTAGCTACATTTAATCCAAATAAAAAGTAACTGAATACGATAGAAAGGTCTTACCTTTTTCAGTCTCACTTTTGAGCTTCCGAGGACGAGACGCTGGAAGATTTAATATAGGCCTACCCAGAATAGAAGTGCGTAGTTTCCTTCACAGATGAGAAATTTACTGCTGTAGGCCTACGAATAGAAATTTTAAGTACATTCAATAAATCGAATTACTCGTATGTAAAACTTGTTTGATTCGTTGTAGATTTGTCTGCTAAAAAGAGAAAATAAAGCTTCTCACAAAGGCATTTCACAGCTGTTAAATAGGTTTTATTTAAATACATTTACATTCGATAATCATTCTGTCGGCCGGCCAAACTAGCCTAAATGAGATTGCTATCAAATGTAAAAATAGCTACATTGCAATAGAGACAAGTAGCCTAGGCGGCATCATTCTTACCAAATTCTTCTGAGCAATCCACACAGCAAGAATGCACTTATTGAAATGAAAAACGAATTACAAACCTAAACTTTTCCACCGGAGAGAAAAATGAACCACAGAAGGACGAGATCCACCCAAAAAAATACTTTCACTTTCACTGCTATAATCACCATAGTGACTAGAGGCGCGTTCATATTTATCCGGAGTAGGTAGTAATTTGTTGAAATCTGCGCATTATAATTTACTAACCAAAACGCAACAAATCAGAAAGTTATCAGAAAGGTAGGTGTGTGTGCGCGTGCGCGACTTGTCTCTGTTTACGTGCGCTCTGCACTCACATTAACCCCTTCAGACCTGATTTTCCCCCACTGAGCAACTTTATGTACTTGATACTTGCTCGTCTTCAATGTAGAAATGAATATAAAAATAAAATACATTTTTTTTTTGCCAAATAATATTTGATTCGATTTTTTACGTCTACTAGGCTAATGGACACCACGACTGAAGCAACATAAAAATCCTCATTTAACCACAGAGTTTGTGAACTAGTGTTGAAGATTTTAAAAAGAGCATACTGTAAGAATGAGCAATACAATTAAAATGTAGAAAAAAATATGTGTTTACTGCTTGTTTTGATGAATACATTATTTTGTGCATTATAGCACTGAGGCATCAGTGTGTGTGGAGGTTGTGTGAGTGTATGTGTTGCTGTGTATTCATTCATCTCACATCCACTGTTGCTGTTTCTCACTAAAACCAATGAATAATTAATGGACAGTTTATTGTCACTTTGAAGACATAAATAAAATCATATTAATAATTGTTATGGATGCAGACACAGGAGAGGAAGAATGATGGTGAATAGTGAGTTTATTGACAATAAAGGTGCAAGGTATGGCAAGCCGTTTTAACTTTTATTCATTTCCAGGATATGAATCCTTGATATCAACAATTCAATTTTCACTAGTTAAAATTATAATTCTTGATATCAGGAATAATGTTTCTACTAGTAACAATGGCAATTTTTGATATCAGGAATTACATTTCAACTAGTAAAAATGTTAATTCTTGATATCAACAATTTAATTTTAACTAGTAAAAACTATAATTCTTGATATTAACAATTGATTTTCAACTAGTAAAAACTATAATTCTTGATATTAACAATTTATATCCTGGGAATGGCAATAGGCAAGCCGTTTTGACTTTTAATCATTCGCAGGATATGAATTCTTGATATCAACAACTAAATTTTCACTAGTTAAAATGATTGTTATTGATATCAGGAATTAGATTTCTACTAGTAACAATGGCAATTTTTGATATCAGGAATTACATTTCCACTAGTAACAATGCTAATTCTTGATATCTATGGCAAGCCATTTTAACATTTAAAAGCTAGACTGGATATGTGTTGCAGATATCTGTAATTCAGTTTTGCCTAGTCAAAAAGAACATTTCAGATATCCGCAACTACATTCTTCCTATCCTTCCGAATAAAATAAACACCTTGCAAACACATCATTACAACTTTTGCACCAGGTGTTAAAGCGGGCACGCTGTTTGATTTGCAAGGTTTTCCACTCACACTGTGTGAGTAGATTGCATGCGATGTAAAGCCAAAGCTCACGATTTATGTGCTCACACTATATGGTCCGATCGTCGAGCAGCAACTTGACTCACATGTGTGAAATATGCATGATAAACCCCTGTGCCGGGTTGCACCGATAGACCATGCTACCGTGTACCCAGAGATATTGTCAAAAACATCAGCTATTTTTATCAAGAGGATTTAGCATTTCCAATTTATGTATTAAATTAGTGTAGGCCTACTTTTATTATTAAATTGACAATTAATTTTCCAATTCAACTGATGCGCTGCAAGGATAATAAAAGATTAGCTAACTCCTCATTGAAAATGATTTAAAAACATTTAGGTCGATTATAAATGAATTCGTCACACAACAGAAGGGAACAGACAGGTAAGTGGATTTATAGATGTTTATTGAATCAAGAGGGTGGAATGGTAGCAGGAAACAGGCAATGGTGAGTTGATGACAGAGGTGTAAGTCCAGGGGTCAGAAAGTAAAAGTCCTGCCATATGTTTATTCCACCCATGAACTCAGCCAGCTGATTTCACTAATTAGTTCTATCTCCTGGCTGAAAAACTGTGCTAATTAGCAAATCCAGGTGATTGGAACAAAATACTGATGAGAACTTTTACTTTCTGAATCTGGACTTTACACCTTTGGTTGATGACAACAGGAAATATCAGATGGTGACTTGATGGAAGTGTATCTCTTTACAGGCGGTGGAAGATGGTCGAAGGTAGACGAGGTGTGGCGATCTCAGTTGAGTATAGCAGGTAGGTAGTCGGTCCGTGTAACTTTTGGTCATTTGATTTCCTGTTTGGAATGGAATAACGAGAAATGAAAACCAGCTCGTTTATTAGTTTTTTAGTTTAGTTTAAAGAACAAAAAAATTTGATTTTGGCTCGATTTTTCATTTTTCGTTAGTGGTTTATAAATCGGTTTATGGGTTAGATATTTCATTTGCACACGTGGGCGGCACAGACACGCCCCTTTCATCTGATGGTCAAAACGCTCTGCCTTCAGTAAGCTACAAGCTTTTCTTTCTGTCAGGCAGAATAAAAGTCAGTACGAGTGCGGCACTGACAAATGCACTTTAATAAAATAATGTCTGAAACCACCACTCACTGTTAACTACGCACAATATTTGAAGCAGAAATATGTTGCTGGTCACGTAATTCGTGCTGCTGCGACTTGCAAGCGACCCCAATAATGTGAGCCACAGTAGGCCTAAATGACAGGTTATTTTAAGCATGATGTATTTCCCGTTGATAAATACAGTGAAAATAGTTCCGTCTCTTTGGATAAAAGGGAAGTGGAAATAAAAATAAAAAATATAGGCTGAACTGTACCATGATAATATGTCCGTAACATTAGATGTCCGGTATATTACTGTTTTCATGGAAAACAGCATGTTACTGTAAAATTTGGCCGTTTTTTTTTCCAGCAATTTTTTTAACAGTGCTTCAAAATGCATGTGAAATGCTAGCACAGCAAAAATCTGTTTTTTAGGCCTATTGTATGCTTAACACATAGAACAGTTACATTTTTTTTTTCTTTTTTATTACCTGTAAATGAAAAGAAATTAGGACAATTTTTACTTCTGAACAACCAACAAGGCAAAATGGCAGGGAAAGCTTGTGATTGTGCAGATGTAAACTTTGCAATCAATCAGAAAGTAAACAGCATGAAGTGACCATATAGCCTACTAGCTTCTTTATATTTTATAGTTAAAATTTTATACAATTATACAGTTATAAAAATCATAATTTATAATATTTGTTATTTATTTATAAAACAGTGTGACAGTGTGACAAGACAGCACACTGTATCAGCGTGCAAATTAAACATTTCCAAGTTTCTCTCTTTTATCTTAGGCTTATGACCAATACAACTATTTCATTACCTGACTTTCACCTGTATACAGATACCTAAAGCTTTATGGTTGCTTGGATGCAAATATAAATAATACAGTTTTAACTTGCTGAATACAGTTTAAACTTGCAGAGAGATCTGGTATCAAACCTGTTTAGATCTGTACAGTCAAACAATGTTCTTTTCAGTCATGCAATATCACTGCAATATAAAGGGGTATTCTGGAAACAATAAAACAGCAAACAATGAAGAAATGTATAACATCACAATTTAATGTGTATTTCCCTCATATGATTATGTAGTATCCACAATCTATTTCACTACATTGTTGAATGTGTATCCTGTAAATTAATCAAATGATGAATTGCCATGACAGCTAAGGAGCAAACACGAACATTGAACAAAGGAAACAGGAAACAAAGATGAGCAAACTAAGTCCAAAAAAACGAAACCAAAACAGACTAAACTAAACATAACTGTGAAAACCTAAGATAAATATAAATATAATGAGTATAAATATGTTGAAGTATTATTATATCCCATTTACATAATCTATTTAAAATTGCAATACATATGTATATATTTCTAAAATAACTGATTTGGAAAATAAATAATAAATAATATTCCATATCCCTGTTGCAGAAGATCTAAGTTTACAAAAATGAAAAACATATTCACTAATGGGAAGAGAAATGAAAGCTTTAGCGTAAGTTCTGCCAAGAAGACTCAATCAGCGCGTCACGTATTTCCTCACTTCTAACCAATCATGTGCTAACACTCGCAGTATAAAAGATTGGTACTTACATTTGTCTGAGTTTGCAGATGCTGATGCTGCCAATTACCTCCATCCTCCCCAACCACCACTAAGATGGTACCTTCCCCTTCATCCTCCCCACCACCACCAGGATGGTCCCTTCCTTTACCTCCAGGGGGTCGGCTGCGCCCCTGCCTTCACCTTAAGGCAGGATATGCAGCTTCCGCTATACCCTCGCATTGCGCGCTAAGGACAGGCCTACGCTAAAGAACTTTATAAATTTATGCTTGCTGGGCTGTTAATAAATATACGCTTGTTATATCAATTTATCTCCCGAGTCTTTCTGGTAGAACTGCCTTTAAACTAACCTTTACTAGTGAGTTGATAACTGACACACACACACACACACACACAAAATAAAAAAATAAATAAAAAATAAATTCATAGGAATATATATGCCAAAATCTAACCCTACCACCACCCCAAGCAACAGCATCCCAGCAGTGAAAAGCCATATACTTTAATTGAAGTTAGAAGATTTTAATTTTGATTTTAAAATAACAATCAATATAACATAAATATAATGACAACTCTCAGAGTGATTGGCATGGTAATGGGTATGACAATGTTGTGTGTTTGTTATTGGTGGAATAGATCTGCTATGCTGCTGCTGCTGCGGCAGAGCAAGTACGGGACTTGCTACTGCCAATACATACACGACACGCTGCTGTGAGCAAGTGAGACATGCTGCTGCTGAACAATATAGCGTACATGAATTACCCGTAGCAGATCTATACAGGTGGAGCTGGGGAAGGTGGAGGTTTTCTGAAGCGTGCTGCACTGCTAAGGCAAATGCTATATTGAGCAGAAGGTTGAGCAGTGAGCTCATTGGCCTCTGATACAACAAGAACCAATCAGCTGTGCCCTATAGATAATGATGTGATTATGAACAGGTGAGTAAAAAAACCTTTTAGCCTGCACCATCTAGAGTTTCATGCCAGAACTTTGTATTTATGAACTAATATGTACTTTCCGATAGAATTAACTTGTAAGTATGCAGAATATTACAAACTTTGAAACCACTGGTTAAATATGCTGGTATGTTAAATCTGTCTAACTACACTTCAGTCTCCAGTTAAGCCATTAGCACATTCCTGGCATCTTCTGCTATGTCATTCAGAGCTCTCTTCAGCATTGCTGATTCAGCCCAATAGGACATTGCTCCTGCCGTTATAGAGCCTAAAAGGGGCAAATACCTAACAACAGACTCAACAGCATCTTCTGTTACCAGCAAGGATGCATCTGTTAGTATAGATAAGATTGAACCTGTACATATTCCTTTATGCCAAACTGACTTCATCAGACTCTCTACAGTCTCTATACTCTTTCCAGACCTTTCACATAACTTCTCCAAAGATTGCTTATCAAGACCAAAGACGTTGCAGTACTTCTCTATCTCAAATGCTATGATGGCTAAATCCACTACAAGCGAAATACCAGGTAGAGGAATTGCAGCCACACAAGCAGACAGGAAGGCTACTCTTGCAATGTTTTCCTCTAGAGATTTCTTCTTTTTCTCATTAATATTGTGTGTAATATTTGGCACAGCCAACATCAGCACACGTCTCTTATGCTGTGGAAGCTCTTTCTCCATCCTCTCCTGCAGCTGATTTAAATCATACTTGCTGAGCTCCCAACCAGAGATCAGGAACACGACAGGATCCTCTATACCGATCTTTCGCAGACCTGTAAAAAGGTATAAAATAAAGGTATTATGAGTGATGTAATCATAATTAAAAGAATATTGTATTATTCATGGACAATATTTAGCAATAATTACATGCATGTTAATATCGGTTTTACCAAAGATATATCCACAAGAAAGCATAATGTTATTGACAACCTGAATTTTTTTATTGCTCTGTTTGTCAAAACATTGCCATATCATTAACTGAATAATCTAACCGTTTTCACAGTCCTCCCGTATGGTATCCAGTGTCTTTTTCTGGTCAAAGTTTTTCTTCCTCTTTTCAGCATCAATGCTTAAGTCAACTTTGGAGCGAATAAAATAAAACCTTTTCCCCATTTTCTTGATCTCTTTGGCCAGCTGAGTGTGGCATTCTCTGAACCGATCTGAAGCAATGATGACGAAAAAATCATAGCATTCAAACTGAACCAGTTTAAGATACTCGTCGGCTTTGAAGTTTGGTGTTCCAATGCCAGGAAGATCCCACACTTTCACATTGTTGTATTTAGGGTGAAAGTAAACCTCTGGTTCTGTAGTGGTTTCCACTACACCTGTTTTGGCAGAGCCTTCATCTTCATCCCCTAAACCCCTGAATGCATTGACAAACGTGGACTTTCCAGAACCTGACTCTCCCGTCACACCAATGTTAAGTTCTACAAAATCCTGCTTTTTGAGGAATTCTTTGATTGTGTTTGTCGCTGATAGAATATCTTTTGTAGAAATCATTTCTTGGAGCTTCATCAGCTCGTCTGTTATGTCAAAGTAATTGGCAGATGACATCTAAAAATGTGTTGGAATACAAACATAAGCCTCATGATTGGAATATCTTGACATTATTGATGTATTTAACACAAGTACAAATGTGTAGATATCTCAATCTGAGACAAACTCTTACCTTTATGCTTACAGATCAAATGCTTGAAGCACAGTTGTTTCCTTCACAAAGGGGTGCTAATGGTATTTGAAGTTTCATACATTCAGTTAGAGAATTACTGGAGGGACAAAAAGTGTGCTCATTCTGATGAAAACTATAGGATTATCGTATGTTTACTTCAAATATCTTTAGAGAGCAGTTTTGTTTTTGTTTTTGTTTGTTTTTTACCCAAAATTGATTTATATCAATAAATCACATCTCGCGATGTGAGCATTATGGAACTCTAAACTCTTACATGTAATTTGTTTCATTCATACTTGACGACGGAGGTTGCTCTCGCGCAAAAAGTCCACAAGGTTCTAGAAAATCCCTAAAGACATCCAGCTATAAAATGCAGATAGAGACATTTTGAATGATGAAGCATGAAGAGAATTTGCATACCATTGAGACAATAGTATATCTGTGTTCTTTAAGACATCTCGGGTACTTTCATAAGGATAATGTACATTTCTATAATGCAATACCAATCAGCATAGACTTTAGCACTGTATAGAATACGATAAAACCACATCAGTTCACAGAAGGAAGTTATTTCAACTTGGTTGCCAATAAGTGTAATTGTTCCTTTTGTATGCAATGGTGTGATTCTTTACAAAAAAAATTAAAGATGAATTTGACTGATAGCATTTTTTTTTTCAAGATTTCAATAAGCCTCTGCGACTTTGGTAAAGATGCAAGGAGACAGGGACAACCCGAAGGGAAGGATCTTGTACTGATATGCCTGCCCTTTGAAGCTGAACCGAAGAAACAGACTGCATTGATTAAGTTTGGTCTTCCATGTTTCAAGGCAAGTAAAACTAAAACTATTGCAACTGTTTTTTTTTTTTTAATACCAGGGACATATACTCTTGTAACAAGCACCACTTTAACCTACAGCCCACAGATGCCACACTTACCCTGTAACTTAATAGAAAAAGAAGGTAACAAGCACTGACCCTGTAACTACATATATTAGTTATATTTCCCCAGTATAAAAAAAAAGTTTCAAGTTTTAATTTTACTTGCCTTGAAAGAAACTAAAAAGCCCAAACTAAAACAGCTGTACCTTTACTATCAAAACATTACTGTATAAATGCACTGATATGTACCCCATAGTTTTAAAACATGTATTCGTTATTATAAAAAGCTACACAGTGTATGTTTCTCACTAAATTGCTCCCAATTGTAAGATTTCTGCCTATTATAATAGTAGAATAAGTACCCCTTAGTCCTAAAATACTTACAGTATAAATAATTTGTTGATTTTCCTGGTTTATACTCCTTTTTCCCTCAAACTTTACCTATTGTTCCCTTATACCTACAAGTACGTACTTTATACTATAATTACCGAAAGGTACGCTGTAAATTCGTTTTACTTATGCAGTACTTTGTGCGCTGTAATCTAAAGCGCTACCAATGTTTCTTTAACTAGGTTTAAGCGCAGCGTGAAAAGCCCTTTAGAAGACCATCGTCTTTTCTTTTCTTTTTTTACAGGATATCAGAAATGCATATTGTACAAAAACTGGGTTCTGGTGCACTTTTTTTGGTAAACAAACTCATACTTTCTTAGTCGAAGATAAAGATCAAAACAGGATGTTGAATTTACATGAGCATATTTGCATGAGTATTTGAGTATATTTGCATTTGGATAACAAAAAGTATGAAATCGCACTCACACAGATACACGAACATTGATTTAATTATTTTGTCTTGTCCTTTGCAGTGTTTTCCATACATTGATTTATCTGTGGTGGCCCCCCACATGGAAAGAACCTATATAAACATATATGTTTTAATATAGGTTTTGATATAGGTTTTTAATATATGTGACATATATAAAATTGGCCGTTTTTCTATATTATATGTACATATATGCATTACATGTAAGAGTTTAGAGTTCCATAATGCTCACATCGCCCAATTTTGGGTAAAAAACAAACAAAAACAAAACTGCTCTCTAAAGATATTTGAAGTAAACATACGATAATCCTATAGTTTTCATCAGAATGAGCACACTTTTTGTCTAAAGGCCAGAGGAATAATAAAACACAGAAAGGCGTCAGTAGTTAAGAGGCTGATGCAACATTTCCCGTTTTAGGACCAGCAAAATAATTACAACTTGCTTTCTGTACAGTGGCCAAATCTGGCGGGAGGCCTATATTGACACTCCTAAGCTTTATATCTTAGCATTTCTCCATTTAGATCCTGTCAAGACATGATTCATGAAACCATTAAATGTTCAATAGTTCAATATGAGTAAATCATACACTCATTTTAAGTTTTGTGAAATGATTTTCCCTGCACACTTTTCAATAAGGGGTATTGTGTTTATGCAAAGTAAACGTGTAGACATCACGAGACAGAGATCTTAAATGCAAAATTGTTTTCAGAGCACGAGACACACAAAGAATTTAGACAAAGAATAGAGGAGCTGTTGTTTCCTTCACATTCCAGGAGTCCAAATGAATGTATGATTATAATGTAAAAATTATATTTAGCTTCAACCCTAATTAAACACACCTGATCAGCTAATCAAGTCCTTCAGGCTTATTTGAAAACTGCAGGTGTATGTGTGTTATACAGGGTTGGAACAAAACTCTGTAGGGCTGTGGCCCTCCAGGAACTGAGTTTGACACCTGTGGATTAGGGCATTCAATTTAAACACATTTCAAGTGTTCCACCAGTAGTGGGCACTCCTGCACCGTAAGCAGTGATGTACATCTGAGCGAATGAGACGGAGGGAAGTGAGCGAGGGAAGGGCATAAAAAAAATTAGACTTAAAAAAGCAGCTGTAGGGCTGAGCAAATATGGGCAGAACTCTTTACTGCCCTAGTACTTCAAAAAGCTTTTTAAACGTATACATGTGAATTAAACGTGGCACAATGGCCTTCATCATCACAATATGCTAATGCCTAGTACAAGGGTTTCATCAATATGCTGACTGAGGACTGTTGGGACACTCCAGGCACAGGATGGTTCTGTCGGGAGAGACAGAGTCATTTGCACCTCAATGACACGTCTGTACCATTTGCTTCACAGGACATATGCTTTAAACTACATACTGTTTTTTTATTAGTGTGTTCTAATATGTAACTATGCCATGTTTGGTCTCATCCAACAGCTTATAAACTGAAATTAATGGTGGTGAACTTAATAGAGATATTAAAGTGTCCTAGGCACTATTGCTTATAACATACATTGAGGAGAATATGTTAATGTTCTTCTCCCCCTCTGGATCACTACCCATTTGCCTCATCTTTTGGTTTCCTGTCAGTTGGGTTTGGTGTTGGTATTCCACTCATATTTAACAATGCTTTGCTCAGGGTATAAGAAGGAAAGGTAACTGCTGACCTTGGAGAAAAGGCTTTAACCCCGCCACTCCCGCACACCCGGTAACCTCATACTACAAGAAAGGCTTTTACAGCCTCTACTGCAGGACAGTGCATTATTTGTTACAACTAAGTTTCTATACAGTATGTTGTTCCATTCTACTGTCTGTATATTAAATGTAACTTAATAAATACTTTGCCTGTGTCGTAGATTTTTCCCTAAACCTAACTAAGTCCTATCTCATCTGACCTAAGCCTACCTGGGCCTATAATAGTTATACTCTAGCGCATCTACACATTGACGGTGGCTGAGTCTAATCCTATACCCTAGCGCGTCTACACATCGACGTCGGCTGGGTGCAAATCCTATACTCTAGCGTGTCTACACATTGACGGTGGCTGAGTCTAATCCTATACCCTAGCGCAGGGATCAGCAACTCCGGTCCTGGAGGGCCACTGTCCTGCAGAGTTTAGCTTCAGCCCTGATAAAAACTCACCTGCCTGTATCTATCTAATCCTGAAAACACTGATTGCCTTGTTCAGGTGTGTTTAATTAGGGTTGGAGCTAAACTCTGCAGGACAGTGGCCCTCCAGGACCGGAGTTGCTGATCCCTGCCCTAGCGCGTCTACACATCGATGTCGGCTGGGTCTAACACCTGTTCCCGTAACTAGCTTACTTCCTGCGCAGGAATAATGGACAAACAGACCTTAGCAAATGTCCTTTAAATACTTGAATCACGGCCTAGAGATCTTCCCGAGCAGTTCTCAGAGAATCTCCCCCACGAAGAAGCAAGGCCGGAGGATCTCAGACAAATTCCATTGAGAATCCCACCAACTAAAAGAATACAACAGTTTTTATAGAATAAGGAGGTATAGCAAAAATGTCATACTGCATTACATAATTTCCACACAATTTGATTGGTTTTCATAGACAAACCCTTCTGTTACCAGGTAAAGCAAACTTTGTTTTAATGATTACTTCATTGTTAATCACAAGGTTCAAATTTAGTCACATGTCTAGTTTCATTTCCCAAATTTGTTATTTTTATACACTCACAACCAAAGTCAAAGGGGTATGGCAAAAATACAACATCCAAAAACACAGAACAGAACGTTTTAGTACATTGTGTTTCAAAGTGTTATCATGTTAGGCCTAAAAAGAGAAGTAACGTTAGAAACATGGTTACTTCAATATACAGTTTACTATTTTATCTAGCCTATTAAAAATCTACAACAGTTTCCCCTCTCTGGTCGTAATCCATGACCAATTCCAGGATTTTTAATTCTTCTAATGAATTTTTCATACCTGCTTGATTTACCTGCTCTTTACCAAATCATCCCATAGTACATTGCCTTTTAACTTTAGTAGACCTTGAGTCAAGTTTCATCATCTTTTGCTAAATTTCGAATCACATTGACCTATTAGGCCTTTAACAGGCTGATAACTGCTGATTAACCATTTTTCTTAACCTTATTTTGCTAGCTTTTAATTCAAGCAGGCGATTGTTTTACATAGTCAGATCTATTTAAGGATCTGTGTAATAAAATCTAACCAAAAAAGTTATTCTAGTATTTTTCATTTTTATCCTTAACACAAATATCAATAATTGTATTATTTTGTTTCAAACAATGTCATTATTTTAAAATCAACTCTGTTTAACCCAGCTCTTGCCATGAGAATAGCCTTAGCTGCTGACATGCCATTTAATCTTTAACTACCTATCTTCATCTTATTTCCCCAGAATTAACTGATAGACATAACATGTCCTGCCTCTATTTTTTGGCAATGCGGAATAGTTCATAATGGATCCATTGATCCAGATCATTAAATCTGTAACTTCATTGTGAATTAAGAAAGCTTTTCAGAATTTTTCTTTATAGTTTAAATTTAATATGTTTGGGTCACATTGTTCTTGGTCTAGGTTTTAACTTTGTGCCCCCTGCATAATTTGTTTTAATTCATGCTCTGGGCTTCATTAAAACATTAATATCTTTAGTAATGTGTTGGAAATTTGATTATACTATAAAGCTCTTCAACCAATAATAATCCATAAATTAAATATGTTTCCCAAAATTAATCTCCTTTTGAAAGTTTTTCTTTTGCTATTTTAGCAAATGGAAACGCCTAAAATATATTTAATTTAGTCATTCATTCATCGCTATAGAAGTTTACCCAATTATCTATTCGGACCTAGTCCGGCAAAGTAACTTATCATCCATACTCTAACTATTGCCACTATTAATTTCTTAGCATCTATGATGTCTGCATTAGAATTTGAAAACCCTCAAGTTTCTTCAAAAATAGTCCCTAGATTATTTATTATTTTTACAGTAATCTACCTAGAGTCCCCTATACTCAGAATTAAGAGATTTTCCTCTTCTCAATTTACGTGTACCTGAAACATTTTCAAATTAATCCGTAATTGTTCAAATCTCAGTCCTATGGTATAGTTTGATTGAACCAAATAAAACATCAATAAACATCACACATAATCAATTATTATGCTAAGCTTAAACCATTAGTTGGTCCACATCTTCCTCCAGATGCGTTGATCATCTCGTTGCCCCATGGACGTTCCATCTTCACCAGGGTGACTCTTTGCGAACCGTTGCAATGGGCTTTCCTTCGCTGGCAAGAGAGGTACGTTACTAGCACGTCCTTGATCCCCCACTTTATGCTTCGCGTTGGCGTTGGTGTGTGGGGTTTGCTCAGGCTGGTTGGTGTAGTTTAAGGTGAGATGCTTGGACGGCGGTGTCACTCTACAACCTTGCTGATAGTTGCAAGATTTTTCCTCAGAACACAACTGCACTCCACTGGACCTTGTTTGTGGAGTGAACCATTTCCTGGCTGCTTTCACCTGTGAATGGAGACCTTAAGTATTTTTGTTAGGGGCTTTTACACCTGGCCACTTCATGCGTTTTCTCAGATCGGATAGCTATCTGATTTATCAAAACGATTCCATTTACACCTGGTCACATAAATGTGTTTTTGCGAAACGGATTTAAATCCGATCTTCAATTCCCGCACTATATGCAGATTTAATGGAGTGCACGTCACCAAAAGCAACAGATATGAGCTTTTTTTTATTGATCATCAGCTAAAATTTCAAAATAAGACCGCAATAAGAGAGAGCGGCAACAGCCCTGGTAAGATCATTTTGTTTCTTTACTTTTAATGATGATAACTGTGTGTTAAGCGTCTGCGACTTACTTTCACTTTGATTTGCGATAGTTTGCACGTTGGCTTAAAGGCACAATATGTAACTTTTTTGCTTAAAAAATAGCAAAAATCACTATATCTATGTTATATATTTTTTTTAGTTGTGTACTTACATTATCCCGACTGTTTCCAACAACTTTCAAACCAGGAGAAATTTGTCATTTAATTCGAGAAACGTCCCGTTTCTTTATTTCCGTTTTGTTGCCGTCAATGGTGTCATATCCGCGTTGTCCCTGGTTTCCGCTCGTACTGCCATAGCAACCAGAGCCCTCTGATAGTAACCAATGCGACTGACGCGGACAACTTTGCAGTTCGCAATGTCTATTTGCACGCTGTTGTTGTTTCGTTCAAACATTATGGACCATGGCAAGCAGACTTTGGATAAAAAAGGAGAACTAAAACGAGAATCAATATCAGCGCGGTGTTTTCGAGATGCCTAGAGCTCCCATAGACAGTATATAAACGAGAGCTCCACGTCCGAGACTTCGACCGCTCCTAAGTTACATGTACTTTATTAAACAGGTGAGCACATTTACATAAAACTAATCAATGTTATATAGTTCAACAATGATAAAATGTCAGAATATGATCTGTATGTTATTCTAATGTTGATCTAGCTTACTGCTAGTCTCATACAGACAAACTAACACATACATTTAAACACATTCAAATGCAGTTTAGTGTGATAGTGTAATGTTAGACCAAGTGAAACAGCACTGCGTTACCTCACAAGTTTAATTTGTCTAATAAACTGGCCTGTGAGTAGTAATTCTGCGTGTAGTTTGGTAGAATGAAATGTCCATATTCCTTTTATATCCGCGGGACTCGAGTCCCGTGTGGAGCTGATAGCTGTCTCTTAGCAATCCCGAACTGCTTCATATCACAGTCATGATAAAAACATCGATGTATTCAGTCATCCATAAACATTATTAGATCGGTCGGCTTGACGTTGACGACAAGATCCATAATTCTTAGCAAATGTTGCGTCATCAATCTACGCCTTTGTTATTGTAAATAGGTTAGCGACCCCTAGTGGCGGAAAATGCCATACTGTCCGTTTAATGAATAGATGCTCAGCTTCTCATCTGTGGTGATGCGTGTTCCAGTAGCGTCGTCATGGAAAGAGGATATATGCGCATATATGAAACCTATATGCAGTTTATATGCACATATATGCTGCATATATGCAAATATATGATAATATATATGCTGCATATATGCGTATATATGCCACATATAGGCAAAATTGAGGTGCATATATGTGCATATACAGGCCATATAGGTCTCCTGTATTGCTTCTTTATATCCACATATAAGCCCTATATGTACATACAAGATATGTCTCCTATATAGCTCATGGCAGGATCTGTTCATTTTGTTGCTCATATCTCACTTTGGCAACTGTCATACATGATGCCTAGGTCAGATAGGCTCAATTCGAAGCTCACGGAGCTGAGAAGATAAAAAAGATTTTTTTTTTTCTTTCTGTTCAGTTGTTTGTCTTATTTTTGTTCTTATACTATTTGATTGTTCTTAAGTAAATAAATAATGTAAATTTCTACATTTTGGGCTTTTATTTATGTTGCCTAGTAGCTATGGATTTTTAATAATTTTACTAATATATAGGTAAACATATAGGTGAACATATAGGTGCATATATACGTGCATATATGTACCTATATAGGTACATGTATGCACGTATATATGTATACATATATGTACACATATGTGCATATATGTACATATAATATAGGAAAACGGACAATTTTATATATGTCACATATTAAAAACCTATATCAAATCCTATATTAAAACATATATGTTTATATAGGTTATTTCCATGGCTATAACATTACATATAGCCAATAACACGCTCTCACACGGTTATATTTTTAGCATTTTTGGGAGTAGTACAATTTACATATGTGGTTTCAACAACCAGATGCATTTACACTTGTCCAGTTTCGTCTGGAATGCGGCCCAGACCACCTCCTGAAGTGGTTTGAGCGATCGGATTCAAATCTGTCTCGAATGCGTTTCGGAGGGCATTTACACCTTGTCTTTTCATGATCGGATAGCTATCCGATCTGAGAAAACGCATGAAGTGGTCAGGTGTAAACAGCCCCTTAGTGACAACATGTATTAACTCATCTGCTTGTCGTGCCGGTCGTCCTTTTTTGATGAGACCTGTGAAATTTCATGTTAAACAGTAACAAGACAATATTTTATATACATTTGGAACAGAATCAGTTCTGTTCGATGAGATCCATCATGACATCCTGCAAAAGGAAAAAGTTAATGTGGGGTGGACAGGGCAAGCTTGCTTGCTCTCTGCCTTCCCAAAGTTATACGCTGCGCAGGTGTGGCACTGTTTCTTTCTGCCACAACAATAACCCAGCTCAGGATAGGTAGCCAAATTCATCCATGGCCGTTATTTTATTGGGCATATTTTAAAGGGGTGGTTGATTGCTATTTCACTTTTTTCATTTTAAATACTGTGTAATGTTGCTGTTGGTGCATGAACAGTATCTGCAAAGTTGCTGCGCTCAAAGTTCAACGTAAGCAGAGATATTGTCTTTTAAAAATCAGGAAGTTTAATGCCTACAAAAACGACTCGAATGGGACTACAACGAGATACTTCCCGGGTTTTATACGTAACTAACCCATACATTTACATCAACCCTCCCTCCGGAACATGTTCTGCTGTCGAAGAGGAGGAGTTATAGTGGAGAGCTGTAGCTGTCAGGTCTTCTGTGTTCAGGCTTCCTACAGACGCTGTAGTTCGTCAACTCAACAATGGTTAAAATTTAAGTTTGGTTATGTTCCTGACAATTACAATCGTAGTTTAGCTCTCTGTGCTGCGCATTTTACGGAAGACAGCTTCCAGAATCTACACGAGTTCAATGTCGGATTCAACAAGAAACTATTACTCCAACATGAAGCAGTTACAGCTTTAAAACCAGAGGCCACAACCTGCAAGTAAGATTTAATCATTTTAAATGTATTTGCCTGTATAATTTAAGACGTACGTTTTAGTTTTATCAAGGATGTAAACAAATGCCAGCGCTGGCTTTAGTATATGACAGATGCGTATAAACATTTTGGACCCGAATTTGTATATGTACAAATTTTGTAAACGTATTTTCCATGTATACTTTATGACGTAATTTTTTGATTTGATCAAGAACGCAAACCAATGCCAAAGCTGTTTGGTTATAGTAGCTAGTTAGTTCGATGTTATTTTGTGTGTATAAGAAACGTGTACAAACTTAAAAAAATTATCGCAACAGCAAACTTCAGCTGCTGTTATCACATGTACACCTAAAGAAAACGACAAACTGAGTAAACTACCGGTAAGTTTTGTGAATAGTTAAACGGTTGTTCATTCTATCAATAAAACAATATCTTTAAAAAACGGTATTACTCAGTCATGTATTCAGTTATATTAAATGTTTAATCAGGGGGAAAGCGTATCTCAAAAGCTAACAAACAGCAGTAGCATTTTCAAGTAACAGCGTGTGGAAATTCTTTGAGAAAATAATAATAATTAAAAAAAATTACCATTCAGAAACGTTTAGTAAGAGCCGTGTTTGCGGAGGTTCTGCTTGACTCTCTTCATCACCGCTCTCTGGGTCTGATTCTGGCTCAAACTGATGAGGCAATATTGACACCATTACATTTGACCGGGTCCGGAGCACATGCAACTGTCGCCCGTAAAGGTAATGGGCGTGAAGATTCCGGACGCAGTTTAGCCAATTACAACACACCGGCCGAACTAACCAATCTGAGCTCATTGCCTCTTTCTGAGGGAGTGGTTTCATAGAATCAGGAAGTCAACCGGTCGTTCGAATGACAGAGGAGGAAGCGGCTTACAATAAAGGTGAAATTTATGAAAAATAAGGCGTTTTTTAACAAACGAAACACGAAGACATGTTATATTGCAGCCCATAAACATAATCAAGCTAAGAAAAAAGGCAGTAAACCACCCCTTTAACCTGTGGGCCCACTTAAATTTAGATACAGCTGTTTTGATTGACATAATTTATTTGTCTTAGAACACCATATTGCACACACACTTTCACACACCCCTCTCTGGCCAGAGATTCATACATTCTTATCTGCCTTAGCAGTTTATGAACTGAATGGGGAATATATATATATATATGTATATATTAGGTGTGGAATACCACCAAATCTGAACGGTAACAACTTTTACGACGACAGAAACTACTGAACGTAGACACACTGTGGCATTCCCCTTGCGACAGTGTCTAAACGTTAGGATATTTATTTTCAATTGTCCGATGCAGTCGCCACGTGATTGAGTTTACACAGTGAATGTAAACCTAACTTTTCAAAATTAAACAGATTAAACACTTTTAAATAATTAATCGTATAGACCTACAATTGCAGTTGAGAGAATCCGTTTTAATTTCTCAAATGCAATTTGTCATTCATTGCACAATTTCAATTTTTTGCTGTTGCTCATAAGCTATTTAAAAGAAGATTTGGAAATCTTCACAAAATCTTGGATCCATGGACAAAAAGAAAATAACATTTCCATTTCGTACACCTGGTGATGACAGCATGTGATTTCAAAAGATTAAAATTAGAAACATTGTTTCTACTGAGTCTAGAAAATTACCTTTTAATGAAATGGAGGGACCAATATTGTTGCTTTTATAGCCATAATGTCTTTATATTGTATATATATTACCCTATATATGCCCTATATTGTATTTTTCTTTTCCATAGAATTCTGCATATTCAATAACCTATTCATGCTTTTACCACTAGTTAATGTAATAACCCTCACTATGCCAAATCCAGCCTCAGTTTTAACCGATTCGTGAGTCATGCTCTCACTTCCGCTATTGCACTTCATGCAGTAGGGCTTTTACTGGTACCTATTGAAAGCAGGTTCAAAGTGTTAGTTGAAGAAATATGAAGAATTGCTGAAACCAGTGGATAATCAAAAACAGTAAGCAAGTTAATATGATAAATAACTAAATTTGAAACTGTCTCTGTAGTGATCATTGAAAACGCAGCACCTAGCTCACAAGGCTGATACATTTGATTGTCTTTCTGTGTGGATTGACATTCAGTTGAACTTCAGGCTGATGCATTAGATCGTCAGGCTGTGATGGCACTCTCCTCGGTCTGGCTTTTGATCCATCCTGCCACAAAATGTCATAATGCATGGCAAAATTGTCTTTAGGAAAAGTCCCAAGTCAATTTGTCACCTTTGCACTGTCTCAGTCTCCCCATGCTGACCCCTCTCAGAAGTGTCAACTTCCTCTTTCAGGAGGGCGGCTGCAGGCCCCACTTCCTCTTTTGTTTTTCTGCAGTCATTCCAAATTGTCAAGGTAGCTGTCTGAAATCTTGAACACTCAGAGAACCGCAAAAATCAAATTAAACAGCTCAATTTCCAATAGTCTCTTCTGGTTTACAACACAGCAATTCTTCAATTTATTAAAAAGCTTTGTCCTTCATTGCAGAAAAAAGCAAGCTTTCTTCATTGCAAAGATGCAGGAAAAAGCAGGAAAAACTCCAATTATAATACAGTGTATAATGTAAATGAAAATAATTCTTTGTCTTTTTTTTTATTTTTTTTTTTACAAGAAACCTAAATAAAATGACTACTAATAAGATGTCTGTTATGTACTTGTTCAAATCACAATTTCTATTTTAAACTCTGTCACCCAATCTCATTCTCATACTATGTACAATGCTCAAAAATTATCTTAGTGAACATAAAACATTGACTCTTAGAATCTCTGCAATGGATAAACTTTTTCACACTCTCTCCCAGGGATAACGGGATACAAATTCTAGACACCTTCAGATAGAAAGTATAATATTTAAACACGTGCAGTTAATATCATTATTTTATTTATATATTATATATTATTTATATATCTTTAAATATTTATTCATCACTTACTATTTATTCATCACTTACTATTTATTCATCACTTTAAGAGCACCTATTGATCGGTTTTATATATCTCATATACATTAATAAATCAAAGTCTAACTCATAAAAGTTTCTTCATGACTCAAAATTGTGCTTATTCCTATTATTATGATTTATAATTTTAACAATTTCATTTTTTTTATTTATCTCAATCTTATTTCAACATTTCAATATTTCTCATTTCTCTCTTTATCTTTCTTTATATTCAATCAAAATTAAAGTCTTATTTAAACAAAAAGCAAGTTTCATTACTACAGCATCTCGGGGTATTTTCCTCCCAAATCTGGTTTTGTCATGATTCTGCCTTGTGTTTTAGTAGTTCTCTAGTCTTGTGGCAGGATCATGACAGACCCATGTTATGTGTACAAGCGCTTGGTCATTAGTTTGGCCATGTGCTTGTGTTGTCTCGTTTCCCAGCCCCGCCCTCCTTGTTACCCTCATTTAGTAATTATCTCCTCCTAATTATCACCTGTTTCCCTCATTAGTTTGTCCTTATTTAATCCCCTTGTGTTTGCTGTCCTTTGTTGGTTCATTGTGAAATGTGTATCTATGCTTGTTGTTGCTGTGAATACCTTGTGTAACACAGGTTAGAATTCAGCTATTTAAGAAACAGAAAGAAAATAATATAATTTTCAAATAATTATATTTCTAATAAAATACTGAAAGTATTAAACAAAAAGCTGAATAACGTCATTGCAGTTTAAAATAATAAATTGATAAAATGACTAAATGCCTAATTAATATATTCAGTCTGGACGGAGATTGCGCGTGACGTCATTGAGACGAGACGCGAAAGCAACGAGAGACGCACACATTGCTGATCGCGAGAGAAAAAAAAGCTAAGATGAATCTGAGGCAAATATCTAAATAATCCTTTCTAATATTCGAATAATATGATGTATAATATGTTGCAGACCTATTATTTAACTATATTGGGTTATTTTTAGAACGTGATTGTTGATATTGCCGCTGATGATTGTTGATTGAGAACCCCTGTGAAATCCAATGTGGGTTAAAAGCATATGAACCCCGGATTTGGTCAGGTTTTTTGGTGTGATTGGATCAAACCCTTCATACCATGAGATGGCGAGCCTCCCAACTGAACCTCTGTGAATTTGAGAAGTGCGGACGGAGTAATCCCGTGCGTTCCAATGGATTAGTGCTTCTACTGATCAGGTGGAATCCAGTTCATTGCATATATTCTGATCGGTAGGATCGGACTTTTCCTTAAGCAATCATTTTGCACCATTGACTGTTGAAACAAAGCTTTCATCTACACACTAAGAGACGTTTGCACACACTAACATATTTTTCCACTTTGGATGACAAAGAAACATTAATTTATACACAGACTGAGAAGTTATTGATTGTTATATTGTTTTCAAATTGTTTCAAATTGAACTATTGTGATATTGTACTTTTCTTTTCTTATTTCAATTGTTTTAATTTGGGTTAATATTTTCTATGATTTTTTATATAAAGATATAAAAAACCTAAAGATAAGAAAAGCTTTTATTAAACTAACAGTTAGTAAAACTAAATATCTATAAACCAAAATAGAAACTAAACAACTGAAATATAAGTTGAATACCTAGAAACAAATAGAAAAGGAAGCTTTTTATAAACCTATTTAAATAGCGAGCAGAGCTCAAAGATACCAAAAAGAACAACAAGGGATTGAAAAGAACAATTATTTTATTTGTTTTTATTTATTTTTCTTCAATTGTTGTGGTTGTATTACATTTGTTTTTTTATTATTATTACTTTTGCACCAACAAAATACATTCGATTAATTTCCCGCTATTATCTGTGTCCTTGTGTGCCTTGATCACTTACCCTCCTGTAACGAACCTAGTCACTGGTCCAATATCAGGTGCCTAGAGTGACCTGTCCCTGTGTCAAGTAACTCTAAATGCTACACTTGTCTAGAGTTTTTGTTAGTGAAGTTTATTGTCTTTATATAGTTAAGCCTTGTCAGTCTAGTCACCTGTTACCTGTGTTGTTTTGCCCCCTCGTGGGTTTTGTTTTATATCAATAAATCTTGTTTGTATTGTGTACTGTCTGCGCTTGGGTTCATCTTGTTGCACGCCCGTGATAGAATGAACCGACCACAACTGAACCCAGCAGACAGTTTGTCCTCGTCCCTTCAGTCTCCAGCGGACCCTCTGGAGGATTGGTGGCTCAAGGCCATCTCCGACTCCAAGATGGAAAAACTGCCAATTCCTCCCCAGGAAAAACGATCTCTAAATGAGTATGCACGGGTCGTGGAGGAGAGGAGGTGTTTTTTACCTGAGAGCCTCCTTAATCGCTACCTCATTGCGGGCCTTAATGATATCCCCCCTCTGGCTAAACGGGAGAGGCTGGTCTGTCGTCCTTTCCAGGAGATGGTGGCCCACCTGTCACGGAGAGACTCGCCCAGTGCCACTAGCCCACTTCCACCTGGCAAGCTGCCCGTGATCCCGGAGGGTCTTGTTCTTGCCGTGGCTACGCTGGGGGACCAGACTGTTTTCTCCACTACTCCCGAAGTGGCTACTCTTCGTGGCAAGCGGGGAAGACGGCTGTCCTGGGAGTCCACATCAGAGGCCTCGTCGACGGAGTCTACACCTCCCGGGACTGTCTTCCCAGCGCCTGTTCCAATTCCCGCGGAACTCCATAGAGTCACCAGTCCAGCTACAGCCTCGGTACCACGGCCCAGAAGGAAGAAGAGGAGGAGAGGAACCTCCCAACCGTCGTCCTTGCCTGGTCCTGAGCCCGCTGCAGCCGTGAGCGCTGTCCCAGAACCCGCTGCAGCAGTGGGGAAACAGACTGTGGTGAGTGCAGCAGAGAGGTCCGTGGCCGATTCAGCTGCCAAAGAGGTTTTGCGGTCTGTTTCTGCCAATACCTTATCTAAGTACCTCGAGAGCCTAGTCCGGATCTTGGAGGCCCCTGTCAAGGCTGCAGCGGAGAGCGCCGTGCCCCAGACTGCAGCGGAGAGCGCCGTGTCCAAGTCGGCAGCGGAGAGACCCCCTGTTCCTCCTGTTCCCCCTGTTGCCGCCCCTGTTGTGACTTCCCCTGTTCCCAAGACCCTGTGTGTTTCCTCAGCCACCCCTGTCACAACTAACTCTGTCATGATTCTGCCTTGTGTTTTAGTAGTTCTCTAGTCTTGTGGCAGGATCATGACAGACCCATGTTTTGTGTACAAGCGCTTGGTCATTAGTTTGGCCATGTGCTTGTGTTGTCTCGTTTCCCAGCCCCGCCCTCCTTGTTACCCTCATTTAGTAATTATCTCCTCCTAATTATCACCCGTTTCCCTCATTAGTTTGTCCCTATTTAATCCCCTTGTGTTTGCTGTCCTTTGTCGGTTCATTGTGAAATGTGTATCTATGCTTGTTGTTGCTGTGAATACCTTGTCTAGAGTTTTTGTTTGTGAAGTTTATTGTCTTTATATAGTTAAGCCTTGTCAGTCTAGTCACCCGTTACCTGTGTTTTGCCCCCTCGTGGGTTTTGTTTTCTGTTTTATATCAATAAATCCCGTTTGTATTGTGTACTGTCTGCGCTTGGGTTCATCTTGTTGCACGCCCGTGATAGGTTTCCAGCATGACTAGTTGCTCTTTGCCAGAACAAATAGTTTCATTAACAGCTTTCTGGGCGCACTCTCGCAACAAATAAAAATATTCAACATATAGCCTACCAATTTGGTTGAATTTAACCATAATCACTGCCCTTATTAGCAAAGGTAAAAAAAATTTTTTTTTTTTAAATCCTTAAATCTTTTAAATCTGATCACCAGTTTTCTTAAATTTACTTAACAGAATAGCCAAAATTCAGTTAAACCATTTAATTAATTTAGAAGCATTTTAAAGGAAAAGTGCTGAGGTCAGTCATCCTACCTACCTTAATAATTTAAGTCCTTTTAGCCCGTCTGGAATGGTCCCTCTGTCGAACAGGGTTCTGCAGTCTGGCAGAATGAAGACAACGTGTTTCCTCGTGGATGGCCCGCCAGATTGTCGTAGATTTTTCCCTAAACCTAACTAAGTCCTATCTCATCTGACCTAAGCCTACCTGGGCCTATAATATTTATACTCTAGCGCGTCTACACATCGACGTCGGCTGGGTGCAAATCCTATACTCTAGCGTGTCTACACATTGACGGTGGCTGAGTCTAATCCTATACCCTAGCGCGTCTACACATCGACGTCGGCTGGGTCTAATACCTGTTCCCGTAACTAGCTTACTTCCTGCGCAGGAATAATTGACAAACAGACCTTAGCAAATGTCCTTTAAATACTTGAATCACGGCCAAGAGATCTTCCCGAGCAGTTCTCAGAGAATCTCCACCAAGAAGAAGCAAGGCCGGAGGATCTCAGACAAATTCCATTGAGAATCCTACCAACTAAAAGAATACAACAGTTTTTATAGAATAAGGAGGTATAGCAAAAATGTCATACTGCATTACATAATTTCCACACAATTTGATTGGTTTTCATAGACAAACCCTTCTGTTACAGGTAAAGCAAACTTTGTTTTAATGATTACTTCATTGTTAATCACAAGGTTCAAATTTAGTCACATGTCTAGTTTCATTTCCCAAATTTGTTATTTTTATACTCTCACAACCAAAGTCAAAGGGGTATGGCAAAAATACAACATCCAAAAACACAGAACAGAACGTTTTAGTACATTGTGTTTCAAAGTGTTATCATGTTAGGCCTAAAAAGAGAAGTAACGTTAGAAACATGGTTACTTCAATATACAGTTTACTATTTTATCTAGCCTATTAAAAATCTACCACACCTGCTTTAAAGGCTTTGAGAATCTTTCCTTTTATCACTGATTATGTTGAAAGATAAAGTGATTATAACTTTCGTTATCTAAACGTTCAGGTTAAATCCTACGTTTTCCTATCAGTTTTAAGAAAGACCTTCACCTTTAAAGAATAAGAGGTTAAAGAATAACAACAACTTTAATGGAGTCAGATTAATTATATGGAGTCAGATAAATATTTGAATTATACATGTTATCCTTGAACTGCCTTTTGTTCCGATTATTGGTTCAAAATAGCAGCGTAAACTTCCAGCCTTACAGTTTTTGGTGAGCCCGATGTGATACATTTTTCAGGAGTTTTAATCGTGCGGTACTTTTTTGTATCCGCAACTACTCAGTGGTGGACAGTAACGAAGTAAATGTAATTCGTTACTGTACTTAAGTAGTTTTTTTGTGTATCTGTACTTTACTTGAGTATTTAAATTTGGGAAGACTTTTACTTTAACTCCACTACATTTCAAAGTCAAATATCTTACTTTTTACTCTACTACATTTTCAAAATCAGTCGTTCCTTTTTATTTATGAGTGGATAAAAACTTAACTGGTCAAACGAGCCACCAATCACTAGTCTACAACTTGCGTGCTTTGTTTTGAACTTGCCTTGGCGCTATCTGCGTGAACCAGAGCCGTTATGAGAGTTGCGACCATATGCGACAGTATAAGGTTGCGACACACTATAGGCTTGTTCGACTTGAACCAGAGCTGCACAGACCGATCCGTTTATGACATCGCGAGAGTGATTTAAAAGCATACAGAGCCGTCTACACTACACTAATCGATCTATCTCGAGTCGCAGTATTTTAATATCATTCGAATGGCCTGTGCAGTGTGCAGCCGCTGCAATCTCGCCGCCGCGCGGTCACGTGATTCGTGTAGCTCTCAATAGTTCCAAACAAATCGCGTTGCCAATGATTTTAAGCGGGGCAGAGAGCAGCAGCTATTATTGCAGCAATTATCGGTAAATATTGACGCATAATGAGCATTGCTTATTATGTTGACACTAAAATTACTTGCATATAATAGCATTTTTTTTCTGGGGAGTAGCAGCATTAATACGTTTTGGTGTTTAATTTTGGAGGGAAATAGGCTGCTCCCATAACGTAGAAAAATAAATAAATAAATAAATAAATAATATATATATATTATATATGTATAAATGTGTGTGTGTGTGTGTGTGTGTGTTTGTGTGTTTAATGGCATTGTGCAGGTTTATGTGAATGTATCATAACATTAGGATGTTTATAATAGGCCTATTATAACTAGACGCTCGTGAAAAATATATACAGTAAATACTGTAAATGTATTATACCTTATGGGAACAGTCCCCTTCCGTCCAAAATTAAACACAAAAAAATGTATTCAATTCAAATATATATATAATATAAATATATATATAGACTAATTAATGTCATTTTATTAATAGATTGATGTGCCAAGAGTGACATTGGAGTCTTCACGTAGACTGAGTTAAGCAAGAGTCTTGTGACAAAAATAATAATAGGACAATTATAGCCATAAAAAAATCATAGTACTTGGATACTTAAGTACATTTGAAGGCAAATACTTTTGTACTTTTACTCAAGTGAATGTTTAAAGGCAGCACTTCTACTTTTACTTGAGTAATATTTTACCTTGAGTATCTTTACTTTTACTCAAGTACATGGTATGTGTACTTCGTCCACCACTGCAACTACTTTGGTTTTTCTCATTTGACATTGGATTATTTTATCCTTGGAGTAATGGCTTCACAGCAATTGGTCATCGAAATGGGGAAACTATCTAAAAATGCAGATGCACAAAAGTCTGAGGCAAAGATTCAAGATCTTCAAACACAGCTAGATAGATTACTAGCGGAGCTGTTAGCCTTGACTGAAAAGTGTAAAAATCACAAAAACACCATTGCAGATCTTAAGGCTAAGCTAAATGCTAAAAAGTCCAAGTCTCCCAAAACGCGTAACAGCAATGGGACTAAAAATGTGTACTTCTTAGATGAGGCAGCCTGCTCTAATAATCCTGTATCTTTTCAGACATATGAAGCATGTGATAAACTTTTGAAAAGATTGCCTGTTTCAGCCCTTAAAGGTCCCGTTCTATGCCCCTTTTCACAAGATGTAAAATAAGTCTCTGATGTCCCCAGAGTGTGTATGTGAAGTTTGAGCTCAAAATACCCAACAGATCATTTTTTACAGCATGTTTAAATTGACATTTTTTGGGGCTCAGAAAAACGACCTGTTTCAGTGTGTCCCCTTTAAATGCAAATGAGCTGCTGCTGGACGGCACAGGGGGCGGAGCTTCATGAGCTCGTGCTCAGTCTGTCAGGAAAAATTCATCTCACGGAATGATGATAATATCAGAAACTCTCAGTAACGGCGTTCATTTCGAGTCGGACAATAATGCCTACAGAGTCAGATTGCTGTATAGAGATGAAACAGGTATGGTTTAGTAGTTTAATTACGGTTATTATAACGTATTTGTCATCTGCTTGTAGGCTATGTATCCATTATTTATTAATAACCTACAAGTCTGCTGTCTGAATGATGATCAAACATGTACTGATGAGTTTAATAAAGTTTATTGTACATCACACAAAAGATGAAGCGTCAGTTTTACTTCAGAAAATCACCGTAAGAGCTGAGTAAACACAGTAGGCTAAGTTATAAGAAGTGCGCAAGTAACCAGTAGAGTTGAGGGAGCATTCCTGTGGGCGGAGGTTAGTCAAGAAACGGTTCTGGTGATGTCACTAATGCAGGATGTAAAGGGGTGTAGTCCAATCGAGCCGTTTTTTGTAGTCAACTTCTGTTAAATAAAATATCTCGCTTGGCATTGAACTTTGAGCTTTATAATTTTACAGATATTATTTATGCTCTAACAGCAACATTACACACTAACTAAAGTTTGAAACATGGAATCGCATGCAACGGGACCTTTAAGGTGATACGGCACCCAAATGGCACGGAGTAAACCATTCGGCGTCCTTTTAACGGTAAGTGAATGTAACTTGTTTAAAGCAGAGATCGGACCATTCCCTTTGAAAGGGCCATTTTAACCATGGTGGAGATGCATTGTTAGTCAAAAACATGCATTTCAGCTCGAACCAAAAGATATTTGGCAAATTGTTATCAGCTCAATTCCAGATGTTCTGATCTATAAGATACCACAGGTTTTGATGACAGGCACCATTGTGCAGTCAATGTATCAGCATGAGCCTGAGAGTGAAATCTTTAATAGACTAAAACAATGCCTTCGTGATCTGCGTGGTTGTAGTCCTATTGGATGGGAATTGATTTTCAATCGGAAACAGAGTACGGAAGAATCGTTTGAGACATATGCAGAAAATATGTTTGAACTTTTTGAGGAGTATTCTGGAATTGAAGGTGTTAACCACAACAATGTAATTCTACTTGAATTACTGCTTACAAATGCAGGGCCGTGTGTACAGCAATTGCTCATGTGTTGCTTCTCCAGCACAAAATACATTTGAAGGTATTGTTAGCTGGGCAACAAAAATTGAGTCAGGAAAACAAATGCATTGTGAGGTAGCTGTGTTAGAATGTCATGAAAATCCTCCATCTGCAGGAGAATTCAGAAAGCCACACTGTGGCAAACTGAACAGATTCTGTAATTCCTGTCACAAAAAAGGCCATACAAGAGGAAAAGTGCTGGTCACTGGGCAGAGGCAGACCTCCTCCCTATTTCATAAAACGCAGACAATCACAATCTAATGACACAAACCAGCACTCTGCAAGTAGCAAAGCTTAACAGACAATTTAACGAACACTCTCTGCACAGTTCACATGCCCTAGCCCAAAAAAGACATGTGGTGACAGGACAAGGCACCCGCAATTCTCGGTACCAGGTCGGTAGGCCACGGTGAATTCGAACCATGTGTAAAACAGAGCCCAACGGGCTAGTCTTGGGTTGAGTTGTTTGGCTTCTCTGAGATATTCCAGGTTCCGGTGATCTGTGATGACTTCGAAATGGTGGTGAGCTCCCTCCTGCCAGTGTCTCCATTCCTCCAAGGCGAGCTTGATCACCAGCAGCTCACGATTTCCAATATCATAATTCTGCTCCGCTGGAGACAGCTTTGGAGTAAAAGGCGCACGGATGGAGTCGAGGAGGCTCACCCTGCTGCTGGGATAGAACCGCTCCAACCCCGCTGGTAGAGGCGTCAACTTCGACCACAAATGGGAGTTCTGGATTGGGGTGTACCAGGATTGGAAAGGGGATGAAGGCATTCTCCAGGCGTTGGGAGGCTTCTGTGGCCAAGGGGTTCCAGGACAGAGACTTGGGCTGGAGTGAGGTGAGAGGTGAGCTGAGAAGACTGTAATTCTGGATGAATCTTTGGTAGAATTTGGCAAAGCCTAGAAAGCGTTGGAGTTCTTTTATATTAACAGGTTGTGGCCACCTTCCTCTGGTCCATCTGGATACCTCGTTGGTCGATGATATATCCAAGGAACTGGACGGATGGCATGTGGAACTCGCACTTCATCTTGAGATAGAGATGGTGTTCTCTCAGCTTTTGGAGGACCTGCGTCACGTGTTGGTGATGTTCGGCCAGGATCCAGGAGTAGATCAGGATGTTGAGGTAGACAATGACGAAGCGTTAGAGGTACTCTCGGAACACCTTATTCATATACCCCTGGAATACGGAGGGGGAGTTGGACAGGCCATACAGCATCACCTGGTACTCGTAGTGGCCTGTCGGATTGATGAATGTCGTCTTCCATTCGTCCCCCTCGAGTATCAGGCTAATCTGAAGTACAGAAAGGCCCCGAACCCTTTGCTACATTCCATTATATAGACAGACCTCTTTCACATGGAAACATGTACTAACAAAAGAAATTTGCATTCAGAGGTTACACCTTTTGGGGGGTAGGAGACCATTTGCCAGGAGACCACCTTCCTTTGTGTGTCAGTTATCCCTAAACTCTTAAAAACCTGTTTACCTTTTGTTTTACTTATTTGGAAATGAGACATTTGTACCAGTCGCAATGAGACATTTAAAATGATACTAAATATGTATAATACTCGATGTTAATCATTCACATTAAACTATACATTTTCTTGGGTGAATTCAGATTATCTGAGCATGAGAGAGAGGGGGTGAGAGAAGGGGGAAAGAGATGTAGATTATGACTCGGAGGCGAGACTTTTCGTCACGATAGTGAACGAGGGCTAGTTCAAATGTTAATTTCCAGAGAGGTCCTTTTGTCCTCTCAGGGTCTGGTCGCTCTTTAACCAGACTGTCCGGCATCTCCTAATTTCTCAATTCTTACAGGTCTGAAGTAGCTACATTACTCATAGGTGAGGTTTGGGCGTAACGTGCAATAAACCAATCAGAATGTCAGGGCCGTAAAAGACAGAGAAGTGACATTGTATGAGGATGGGAGAAACCCACCCAAATTAGCTTTGGTTAAACAGGCGTATAATAATTTGGTAGCTAGATTTTTGCCTATTTTGTCACATCTTCATGGACACCACAATGATTTCCCTCGTTTGGTAATATTTTTCATATGTATGGTTTGCAAAAATGGGAACTGCTGCATCTGTGTAGATGAGAGCAGCAAAGTGTATGCGCATTTTGCACACGCTACATTATGGCCAAGCATGCGCCCTTAAAAGGTTTTTCCTTGTCTGTGGCGGAACATTTTTCTGAAATAGTGTAATATAGCACCAGGGAACGTTTGCGCCGTAACACGCCTCCTCTTTTCGCTGAGCTGCCCTCGGGATCGCAAGTTCATTCCCTAATTTACCAACGTGTGTCTGTGTGTCAGCTGTGCATCGGGTGCAAAATAGGAATGATACATGCGACGGTGTACAAAGTGTACTGCTCATCCTTGCAATTTATTTGCTCACTGAGGTGCAAGTTAACTTTGAATTGAATCAATTTAAACCCAACTTATATCGCCTATTACCTTGTTGCTTTTACCAAATGCCAAATAAAGAGACAGTACACAGTTAAAATACATTTGAATTAAATAAGCAATTAAAATATATTTGACCCAGGCCTTTTATTGCAATCTTAACAGCTACATTTTCTCAAAATGTATTCAGATGTTACATTATTAGACTCAAAGTAAAGTGGCAGTGACATATGGCTTAATGTAAGTCATGGGGTGTCAAACTCATTTAATGGAGGAACAAAGTCCTACAGAGTTTAGTTCCCACCACTAATGCACCCTTTACCCCTTTATTTGATTCTGAACATAATTTATGTTAGTGCCACAACTGGTGTTCATGCAAAAGTGATTCAACCTTGATGTGAAATATCACCTACATATTTAAGCTTTTTGTTTGTATTGATCAAATGCCAAATTAATAGATATAACATTCATTTTGGTTTCTGTTTTGTTTTCATGGACTTTTAGTTTGTAGATCTTTGTTTCCTGTGTTTCCCTTTTGTTTCAATGGTTTCATGGCAACTCATTGTTTGATTGATTTGTTCCACCTGCTCCTTGTGGTGTGATTATTATGTGTTTGTTATGGGCCTCTTTAAGAGACAGAGGCTGGGAGGGGCTGGAGGAACCGGAGAAGTTGTTATGGGTGAGAGAGTTGTGCAATAAAAGAATGGTAAGTGAGTTAACACGTTCAATGGGCCTAATCTCTTTTGTTTAATAACGCGGCACTCCTTGTTTAGTTACTCTGTTTATGTATAGCCCTCAATTTGAGTTGTTCTTGGTCTGTTCTCGTTTATTTTTAATTGATTTTTATTCTCCTGCATTCCAGTATTCTCCTGTGCCCCTGCATGTTTTTTTTTGTTTTTGTTTTTTTTTGGTTTATTGTTAATAAAGTGACTGCTGCATCAATACTCTTCCTTTCTGCAACCAGTGCAACCTTCATATTTGCAAGTGTGACAATAGACATTAAACAGATAAAATAACATCAGACGCAAATACACTTTATTTGACCCAAAACTTTTATTTCTACAACAATATTAATTGCTGAATTTTCTAAAAAGTATGAATTTTGATGTTACCTTTAAAAGTAAAGTGAAAGTGACATATGGTTTCATGTGGGTGTTCGATATCTCCCCTGCACCCTTTAAAGTAGTGATGCTCCCTTTCGAATGGAATAGAGAGCCTAAGTCCCGCCCCTCCGCTTCCAGCTCATGGGACCTTATTTCGGAAAAAATATGTATGGAAGTCAATGGCGAGAGACAACTTATCTTTTTATTCCGTCTGAACTGTGCCCTGAACTACACATATGATGTTTGTCAATTTAAAAGGTAATTATGAAAGTCAAGAAAGTCGCAGTTTGTCATAAAACAGAAGAGTAACATTTAGTTTTATGTGAAAATCGCTCAATGAACTACATCTCTCGTCTCGCACTATGTACGTCACAAGATCCGTTGCTCGTATGTGTGTATTCTGGCTCAAAACACTCAGGCATGACGGCGTAACGTTACGATTATAATGTAAGACTATAGAAAAAATGACAGACGTTAGCTTCAGTAAAGTTAGCTTCATTCATTGAGAGAAAAGGTATGACGTCACATGTGCGCGCGGCGCCTTCTGGGTTTGTAGTCTTTGTAATTACGTATTTTCACAGTCTTATACCTCAGCAGTTTTACATCAAGCTGCGACTTTCTTGACTTTAAAATGTATCTTTTAAATTGACAAACATCATATGTGTAAATCAGGGCACAATTCAAACGAGATCAAAATATTTGTTGTCTCTGTCGCCATTGACTACCATACAATATTTTTCCGAAATAAGGTCCCATGGTGGTCGACCGGAAGGGGAGGGACTTAGGCTCTCTATAGGGTTTATGCACGATCGCTTCCGCGTTTTGTCTCAGCCCGCCCAGTTACATCCGGTCAGAAGCCGTTTTTGCATTAGGTGGAGATAATGGCAAATTACACTTGCTGTTTACAAGAACTTCCAGCGGTTAACGTGAATGATGTTAAAAATATTGTGAGGCAGTTAACTGTCACACATATGAGTAAGAAAGAGAAGTTCTTTAAATTATAAATTTCGAGCTACATCAACAACTTTGAGGGTGAGTATTCTCTCATATCGCGCGAAATCCGACTAGCGAATCAGTTTCTAAAATCGTTGTCTCCGTTTCTGAGAAAAGGAATTTTATTAAAGTTTTGCCGCTATACACTTCGCTATAGAACGCGCTATGCGGAAGTAAAGACGCCGGCTGAGATCCTACCGGAAATACGTCAGCAGCGTTCGTGCATAGCCTATTTGCCCTACATTTATTTGATTCTAAACATAATTTATGTAAGACCTTTGCTATCATTAAACATAAATCCAAATTGGCAATTCTCTTTGGGGCCGTTTACACGACATCATTTTCATCTAAAAACGTAAATTTTTAATGTTTTACTCATTCATTTGCATGAAAAACAGCGTTCTGGGAGCCTGAAAATGCAAACTTTTTTCAAAGTGTAAGTTTTTGAAAACGAGACCGTTATCTACGGAAATTTGTGAAAACGGTGATGTCATGCGCATGCATATTACTTGTTCAGTCTATAGACATGTAGTGTTTAGAAAGTGACATCGCCAACTACTGGCCTGGCAGCATAGAAAAGAGTTTTTAATATTTTTTTTTTTCGCAGATACGTGTGAACAGGGATTGTTTTGACAATGGAGTCGTCTGTAGGAAAAACGTTTCCGTTTTTAGTAAATCTGCCATGGGTGGTTGCAGGAAAGCAGACGAAGATAATGAGTATAATTCCAACACGAAGTTTAATGATGATAATACAAAGATTAAACAGACAAGTAAGAGGTGATGTTGCAGCATTATTTATCAAAGGGGAAAGTAAAATTAAAAGGAAGAGAGGGCCAAAACCAAACATACCATCATTTAAATTTATAATATATCATGTACATTTATTCCAGCTGGAAAAAAAAAAATTAAATGAAGAGAAATGCAATATTGTGTTTATTAAACTAACACTTATATTTGCTACTTCTAAAACAAAAACAAAAAAACGAGCTGTACTTTTTTCCCCTAAAATGTAAAAAAAAAAAACAAAAAAAAAAAAACAGCAGCTACATGTAAATTTCTATCCTGGCAAGTTTACACAGCAGTTCCCACTGAAGCCATTAGCACATTTCTGGCATCTTCTGCTATGTCATTCAGAGCTCTCTTCAGCATTGTTGAGACTGTCATATAGGACATCCCTCCTGCCACCACAGAGCCAAGAATGGGTACAAGGCTCACAACATACTCGACTGCATTTTCAGCTCCAACCAGGAATGCAGAACCCAGTAAAGATAATATTGAAGCTAGGTTTATCCCAAAACGCAGAGGTGACTTCATCTGACTCTTTAGTTCCTCAATGGTCTTCCCAGATGTCTCACAGAGCTTCTGTAGGGATGGATCATCTAGACCAAATGTATTGTAGTACGTTTCAATCTCTCTTTTGACAATGAGTAAATCCACAGCAACTGAAAGACCAGGAACAGGAACTGTAGCCATAAAAGCAGACACTAGGGCTACTTTTCCAATGTTTTCCTCCAGAGTTTTCTTCTTTTTCTCATTAATCTCCAGTGTAATATTCGGTAAAGCCAACAGCAACACACGTCTCTTATGCTGTGGAAGCTCTTTCTCCATCCTCTCCTGCAGCTGATTTAAATCATACTTGCCGAGCTCCCAACCAGAGATCAGGAACACGACAGGATCCTCTATACCGATCTTTCGCAGACCTATAGACAGAAACAAGGAAGGGCATCATAAAATACAAAAAAGTACAAAAAGAGATTTATTAAATATTTTATAATAATAATTATTATATCTAATAAATAGGCTATGTATCTTTAATATTATATATATATAGATATATTTTTTTTTACATTAGTAAACTAGATTTGTTCAATGTTACAGTTTTAAACACAACATCTTAAACCATTTGTTGTTCAAATCATTGTTATAAACTTAATAACTGACCATTTTCACAATCCCCTCGAATGGTATCCAGTGTCTTTTTCTGGTCAAAGTTCTTCTTCCTCTTCTCAGCAGTAATGCAAAAGTCAATCTTAGAACGAACAAAATAAAATGTTTTCCCCATTTTCATGATCTCTTTGGCCAGCTGAGTGTGGCATTCTCTGAACCGATCTGAAGCAATGATGATGAAAAAATCATAGCGTTCAAACTGAACCAGTTTAAGATACTCGTCGGCTTTGAAGTTTGGTGTTCCAATGCCAGGAAGATCCCACACTTTCACATTTTTGTATTTAGGGTGAAGGTAAACTTCAGGCTCCATAGTGGTTTCTACTGAGCCAGTTTCAGCAGAGCCTTCATCTTCATCCCCTAGACCCCTGAATGCATTGACAAACGTGGACTTTCCAGAACCTGACTCTCCTGTCACACCAATGTTAAGTTCTACAAGATCTTGCTTTTTGAGGTATTCTTTGATTGTGTTTATCGCTGATGGGAGATCCTGAGTAGATATGGAATCTTTAATATCCTCCAGGTCCTCCTGAGTTATTATACAATAATCTTCAAATGTAGCCATCTAAAAAAGTAACGTCAATTTCAGCATTGTTATAAAAAGAAACATTGTTATAAAAAATGTTGCTTAAAAGAACAGTTTCAAATGTCAGAAGTCCCTTTCTCTGTGTTGGCCCATTTTAGCTGAAACTTAAAATCCTGACACTTAAAGGCCCAGTTTTCCAGACAGGGTTTAGAATAAGCCAGGATAAGGCCTTAGTTTAATTAAAAAATGTAAGTAGCTTTTATAAAAGTGCCTTAAAAACATTACTAGTGTGCATCTTGAGACAAAAGAATGGCATTGACATATTTCAAGATATCTCAGTGCAGGTTGATTTCAGTTAAAACAGCGCAAACATGCATTTAGTCTAAGACTTAGCTTAAGCCTTGTCTGTGAAACTGAGGAAAAATTCAAAAATTCAAATTTTTACTGATGGGAGGTCAAATGGGCCATCAACTAAATAGTCTTTTAAAGTTTTTAAAAATTGCTTACACACAATTTCTGAAATGGCTCCATTTCTCAAAGCTCTACACACACAACCTCAAAACATGCACACAAATGGAACACTTCACACATCTCTCACAAAAGCAAACACTTCATTCAAAACTATTTTAACTCGTCTAATGGTGTTTTTGCATAGTACACACAAACGATTACATGGTTTTTCTGAATTGCTAAAACACTAAACCCCATTCTCTGAACCAAATTCTCAATAGCCTAAACCAATTTGTCAAATAAATAACCCTTTCTGTAAAACATTAAACAAGTTCAGGTAGTTAAAACACTTTGCAAATCTCATGCACTCTTTTTTCAAAACTCTAAACACGTTTTTCACTCACTAATACACATTTCGCACTGTGAAGTATGGAGTTCAAAACGCTAAACACAGGCAGGCAAAAGTTAAACACAACTACAACACAGTTATCATCGTTTACACACAATGACTCAGAATTGTTCACACTTATTTCTGATGATGTGACCAAACCAATAATACAAAGTCAGTTCAGAGTCCTAAAATGGACTCAAAATGTTGCACTGAATGTTGATACCAATAATTGATGGAAACAATATACAGTAAGAGGGAAGAGTTTGTGTAAAAGAGTTGGTGAACAAGGAGGAAGAGGATGAGGACGAGGAAGAGCAGGTGGAGAATGTTGTCAAGGCTGGATCTGGCTTTAGGGTTTTTCCCTTTGCCTGCAGAGATGACATTGTCTGTGATGTGGACAAAGTCCTCAGGCCATACCCAACATGAAGACATGATGCTGAAGCAGAATAAAATCTCTCTCACTGACTGTGATTTTGCAGTTGCAGAGAATGGGGTTTAGTATTTTAGCAATTCAGAAAAACTGTAAATGATTAGCCACATAACAGATGTGAAAAATGTAAAACAACTCTATATTGTATCTTTTAACAAACTAAAAGTGTGTATGTGTGTAACTTAGACCTGCTTTACAGCAGAATTTGACTATTGTGAAGCTGCTGCGAAATAAAGGTGACTTGACTTGTATGCATGTATATATTTACAAAATATACAGACATGCACGAATCAAAAATATATTTGTTTCTCAAAACATCGAGTTTGATTTCTAAGTGAGCAATTGATGTATAAGTATTTTCACATGTTAACTGATAACTGTCATGATAACTTTTTTCAACGATTCCGGATGGCATACTGCCTACTGCAACACACAACAATATCTGTCCTACACAAATCCTCATTCACGCAAAATACAGTACACAGGATTGTAATAACTATGATAACTATGCAAACAATACAAATAATCCAACAGAGTCTTCAAGTTTTTCAAGAATTCTTCGAAACCGTATTGTGTGGCAGCCTGTACACAGCTAGCCAGAATTTTTTCGTCTCAACCACAGCCAGTTGCTGCTCCTCTCTGCTGCTTCAGATAAGTTCTTCACTGTGCAACGCAACTCTTGGCCACTGAATCCGATTTTAACGCCTTTTCTTGGTGATTGCTCTCCTGGGTGGAGGAATATTTTCTTCTGTGTGTAATGTTTTGCTAGCCTAGAAATCTAGACGCACCCTAGCGGCAGCAAAATGTATTTCGCAGCCAGGTACGTCTAGCAACTCTCAATAAACCTTCTCGCTGCAAAAACCCTGATTGGGTCAGGCCAATCACGTTGTGTATAGAGTAGGCGGGGGCGGGCTTAACATACACGACAGAGTTGCAACGGTTACCTGGCTGCTGCTACTTGAAAACAAAGAATGGCGGCTGCTGATGGAGAACAACGGTCTTTCGAATCGGCTTTGGCCGCGACTCTGGAGGACTTGGAGTTAAGTTTTTCTTTGAGAAAAGAGCAAAGAACAGCACTTAAGTCATTCTTAAAAAAAGGAAGATGTGTTCGTCGTTTTGCCGGCCAGATATGGCAAAAGTTGAATCTTTCAACTAAGCTCCGCTGTTGGGAAAACGCTCTGGTTGGTTGAAGCGCTGTCCTATTGCGTGCAGAGGGAATTTGAAAGACAGCCGTTTATCCCGCCCCTCGGATTGAGCCGTGACTATGGTGAGTTTCCAGACCTAACATCTTGATGTAGGTCTGGCTTGCCAGGCTAATGTTTTGCTACAACAGGTGGCAACTTATTGGTCATGTTACACTTGTCTTCCAATGCTAAAGCCAAACATTGCAGTTCCTGGTCATGGTACCAAGTAAACCGTCCTTGGCTAAGAGCTTACAACCTTACATCCTGTCAAAATGTGCCTTAATGTGGCAGGTGATGAACCCATACACAAAAGAAATATATTTGAAATATATTTTCAGAATATATTTTGGAATATATGCAAAAATTTGAAATTGGCCCAATAAATATATTTTAGTTAAACATATGTAAATATATATATATTTTTTTGAAAATATATTTTAGTTAAATATGTGAATATATTTATATGTCAATATATTTACTAACAACATATATGTTCATATATGTTTTAACTTGTGCAAATTGTTTCATTTGAAATATATTTTGAAATTTAAAAAGTTAACATTTTCACAAACAAACAACACATTTTCAATTTATTTTTTAGATAGACCACTTCAGCTGTGGATGTGGGCATGCTTACTCTCGTGTTGCGTAAGTTTAGCTTATGCTATGGGAAAACTCCTTTTCTCGAGAATACTGAAGCAAGAAAATTATCCTTAATTTTCCAAAATGTAAAACGCATTTGCTGCAGCAGGGAGGCCTAGGCGAGACGGCTCGCGTGCCTATTGGCTGCTCTGCAGCAACTGTTGCAACCTATCAGCGCATCTTGGCCTAACTCCAGCGCCAATGGGAAGCCTTCCCGCGCTACGTCATGACCCGCCAAAATGGGTGTGGCTACACACCGCTGATGTTGCATGATGATTTCGTCTCCTTCAGCAAGTGACTTCACATCGCTGGACCTCCGGAAAGAAGCCGCGCCGTTGAACAGCTTCAGCGGGATGAGCTCGAGTTTCAAGGACGCCGGCCGGATTGCCGCCTTCGCTCGCCGTACCTGCTGCGCTATCCGGTGCCCATATCCTTTTCCACTGCTCCGTGTATGTTCGCCGCTGCGACACATGCGTTTCCTAAAAGAGCAAAGGCATTTTTAAATGCTAACCATGTCCTGCGGCTCTTGCAGAGCCATTCTCAGCGACGGGAACCGCCATTTGCTTTGCGCTTCCTGCCTGGGAAGGGACCACACGGACCACGCGCTCGCTGATGGCGGCTGACAGGAATGCGAGTCTCTGCCTCTCTCGACCCTGCGGGCTTGACAGGCTTTGTTTCGTGTCAAGTCCGCTTCTCACATGCCTTCTGTTAGGCCCCGCCGTAAAAAGCGCCGCTCTCAAAGGCCACCAGAACCTTCGGGGAAGGAGAACTCGCCGGCGGCGTCCCCGCGAGCCTCCTTCTCGGAGTCCCCCGTCTCTTTCCTCGACTGCCAGCGCCCCGCTGCGGTCGAGACGACAGAGCGGGATGCTATGGAGGAGGACAGCTGCTCTCTCCGGGCGTCCGGGAGCGAGGATTGGTCGGGCTCTATCCCTGACCCCACCCCGTCGACACAGGAGTCCAGCGTGAGGGCCTCGGTCGACGCCGAGCTTCTCCACCTTCTCACGAAGGCTGTTGAGGATCTCGGCCTTGACTGGACCATGCCCCAGGAGCCTGCACCCAACAGGTTGGATGGCTGCTTTCTCTCAGGACACCGCTCTGCACCTGTTTCTAGGCCCACTCCCTTCCTCCCCGAGCTTCATGACGAGCTCTCCAAATCGTGGGGAGCCCCGTACTCGGCCAGGCTGAGATCCGCTGTCTCTTCGACGCTCTTTGCGGTCGACGGCGCGAAGGACAAGGGATATCTCTCTGTTCCTCCGGTTGAGGAAGCAGTGGGAGCGCACTTGTGGGAGTGCACATGTCAACTCTGCCCACCAAAGCCTGCCGGACCATGTCAGTCCCGCTCAGCAACAGCACCAGGCCCGGGATGCATGCCAGCGCTGACCGCCGCCTGCCCGGGGACCCAGACCCAGGCCCAGCTTTGAGCCTCCCAAGTCTTCCTAGCCCTCCTAGTAAAGCGGCAACGGTTAAGTCCCTCTGTGGCCAGACCGTCGTCGAAATCAGCACGAACCACTCTCGCATTTCCCTCAGCAGAGGCGACTCGAAGAGTGTACTTAGCAGTCAACGAGCCAGTTCCCAAACTCGCTCGCCTGCACACAAACGCCGTTTTTACGGCGACCCACATAAATCTCAAAAAGAGCATTATGTCTGGTCATATTCCGGCTCAGGCCGTAAGTGTTTTGAATGTAGCAGTGGGTGCCCACTGCCCAGTGCCCACCCACGCACATAAACACTACCCTCTCTGTGTGTCACACTCATCCAGGGTCGAATACAATAAAGCTGGCTCAGGCCGCTTGACCACTAAGTGTAGGAAAAGTGCCCACTGCCCAGTGTTCACCCCTACACACAAGCACTACCCATGCAGTGTCTCACACCACCACGGGGTTTATATCAGTCAAACCGGCTCACGCCATTCATGTTTTAAGTGTAGGAAATGTGCCCGCTGTACAGTGCTCACCCCTGCCCGTGAAAACGACTGTGTCTGCACTATGCACACACATACCGCCTCAGCGTATGAACCCAGCACGAGCTGGCAGTGTTTCAAGTGCAGATCATGTGTCTGCCTTTCAGCGCACACACTTTGTAAAAAACTCTCTGCGCCTCGCGCCGCGAGCTCACATTGCTCTGTCTGTATTGCAGCATCTCCCCGTTCATACGACCGGAGTGCTAGCTACAGAGCCACCACACAAAACTCTGTCTGTCCAATTCAAAATGATCATGATGAACGAATCGTTTCTTCATGGTTTGGTCCCCGGGTCCTCGAACGTGAGCGACCGGCACCCAGACTTCATTCTACCCCTGTCAATTCACGCGAAAGCATGGGAATTGATACCAGGGGTTTCAGAATGGGTGCTAAAGATGGTGAAACAGGGCTACTCGCTGCAATTCGCTCGCAGACCACCGCGCTTCACAGTGACGTCACGAAACGTCAGTGAATCAAGAAGTAGCACACCTACTTTCCGCCGAGATAGCGAATTTGCTGAGAAAAGGGGCGCGTTCCTTTAGCCCAGAGTGAGTCAGGGTTTTACAGACGTTATTTCTTAGTACCAAAGAAAGACGGCGGACTCCGCCCTATATTAGATCTCAGATGCTTGAACAAAGCGCTGATGATACGCTTGTTCAAAATGATCACGACCAGACAAATCCTCGCTCGAATCTGACCGGGGGACTGGTTTATATCAGTGGATCTGAAAGACGCTTATTTTCAGATCCAAATAGTAGCCCGTCACAGGCCATTCTTGAGATTCGCCTTCGAGGGCCAGGCTTATCAGTACACCGTCCTTCCCTTCGGCCTGTCTTTAGCACCTCGTACATTTACGTAGTGCATGGACACGGTGCTCGTGTCCCTCAGACGACAGGGCGTGAGAGTCCTGAATTATCTGGACGACTGGCTAATATTAGCCCAGTTGAAGGAGGAACTGGTGACACACAAGACGTTACTGTTGGCCCATCTGGATCAGCTGGGCCTCAGAGTCAACTGGGCCAAAAGCATTCTATCCCCCAGTCAGGAAATTTCCTTTCTGGGGATAGATTTGGACTCCAGGTCTATGATAGCGTGCCTAACGCGATGGAGCGTGCGGTGGCAATTCAGCGCTTTGCAGCGGCTGGGTCTGCTACACATGCGCCCTTTTCAGCTGTGGCTGATACGGCGCGTACCAGCGAAAGCATGGAAAACAGGTTCACTCCGTCTCACGACAAATCAGACATGCGTTGCAGCTCTGAAACCGTGGATGAGAACCAGCTGGTACCTGACCGGTGTGAACTTGGGCCTCTCAAATCAAAGTCATCTCGACAGACGCCTCCAACACGGGTTGGGGCGCCCTGTACGAAGGGAGACCTTCCATGGGCCTGTGGTCAGATGCAGAAAAGCGTCTACACATAAACTGTCTAGAGATGAAAGCGGTCGAAAACGCCCTTCAGTTCTTTCTCCCTGTGGTAAAGAACCACCACGTTCTGGTCAGAACAGACAACACCTCAGTGGTGTCGTATATAAATCGGCAGGGCAGCCTCAAGTCCCAGGGCCTTCTTGCACTAGCAAGACGCCTCCTCATATGGGGCCAGCACAACCTGCGCTCGCTGATAGTGGCGCATGCGCCGGGTGTCCTGAACGTGGGCCCAGATATGTTATCCAGGGCCAAGCTCTCCCCAGGAGAATGGGCTCTGCATCCCATGACAGTGCAAAATATCTGGGACATTTTCGGCAAAGCAGAGGTAAACCTGTTTGCGTCACAGACCAACGCTCACTGCCCAATGTTCTTTTCAAAAGAAAAGGACGCGCTGGCCTGAAATTGGCCCAAGCGCCCTCTCTATGCGTTTCCCCCGGTCGCCTTGTTACCACAGGTAATCAAGCGAATCAGAGAAACCAGATGCTCGATACTCCTGATAGCCCCGCCATGGGAGAATCAAGTATGGTTCCCAGAACTGATGGAACTGGGGAACACAGCTCCATGGCCAATTCCGCTGAGGAAGGACCTGCTGTCCCAGGCCCAGGATGCAGTTTGGCACCCGTACCCCGAGCTGTGGGCCCTACATTTGTGGGCAATCAACCATCACCATTTCACCTCCCAGAGGGAGTACTGAACACGATCACACAGGCTAGAGCCCCGTCTACTAGTGATGCGCGGGTCGTCTCATAACCCGCGGGCCCCGCGGGTAGCCCGCGGGTCGGGTTGGGGCGGGTAAAGAAATTGTCACTTTATTTGCGGGGCGGGTTGGGGCGGGTCATTAAAAACAAAATAAAATAAAAATCCATATATGTTGCATGCAATGTCCAGCCCATATTAAATATTTGGGAATATCAATCTAATCATATTTTAGTAGGTTCTTTGATAACGCCGTAGCAATGCAACTTGCGTGATTTCCCCAATTGGCTTCACGTGACACAGCTCGCGCAAAGCAGCTCGCGCCAAGCAGCTCCCGCCGCCAGCCACAACAACAAAGACGGAGAAATAAAAGTGAAGATGGAAGATGAGGTGCGGGAGAAATTGAGGTCGGGATTTTACATAATTAAAAGAAAAAAAGGTGAATGATGAATTAGATGAATACAAACGCTGCTTTGTAAATATTGAAAATGTTTAAATCATTATCTTATTAATATGACCTGATTTATGGTTCATATTCAGAATCGTCTGTTATTGCCAGTTGGCGATGTTTCCAAGCACTTTCAGGCTGAAATAAAGGCTGTTTTCATTTACATTACAATGCCTAATATGTCTATGTAATGGTCGCGGGTGCGGGGCGGGGCGGGTTGTAAAAATAGATACAGTGGTGCGGGGCGGGCTGGGGCGGGCCAAATAATTTCATAAAAGCGGGACCCGCGGGTTGGAAAAAAAGCCGACCCGCGCATCACTACCGTCTACTAGACGGCTCTATGCATCCAAATGGTCAGTGTTCGCTGAATGGTGTTCAGCTCATGACTTTAACCCACTAAACCCGCTGGTGAGGTAGCGGTGGTGCTTTCTTTCCTGCAAGAGCTGCTGGACAGCGGTAGAACCCCATCCACGCTCAAAGTGTATGTGGCGGCTAAAGCGGCTTTCGCGAAGCCCGCGAACGGCCAGTCACTGGGAAAGAACGACCTCATAATCCGTTTCCTCAGGGGTGCTAGGAGGCTGAACCCTCCTCGACCACCCTCGGTTCCAGCATGGGACCTTTCCACGGTCCTTGAGGCCATGAAAGGAAAACCATTCGAACCATTACATGCGGTGGAACTAAAGTACCTATCCTTCAAAACCGCTTTTCTACTGGCGCTAGCCTCAGTGAGCGTTACGTGCCTGGAATTTGGGCCTAACAACTCTAAAGTTATCCTCAAACCAAGGCATGGTTACGTCCCGAAGGTGCTTGCGACTCCGTTCAGAGCGCAAGTTATTTCCCTTTCGGCACTCCCTGCATCCGACAGTGAGGCTGGGGTTAACCTGTTCTCAGTCTGATGTATCATATTAACACTGTCCACCCAACTCAGCTGGATTAGACTGTTGGTATGCTGCAGCGTCCTGTGGGCTTATGCAGTTATAAGGTTGAGGTACTGTCATAACTGTATATATGCGCGCGCACCTATCACGTTACCGAGCCGTTCTTCCCCAAGTCAGCAAAAATACAAGCACATCACATGCTTTAAACTCAGTTTGATATTGTAAAACAAACTTTTTGCAAAACTGTTTCACAGTTCTCTACATTAGACTCATGACTCAAAACTAACAGCTCTGTTTCATTTGGGAAACACTGCCATTTATGTCACACTCATTTCCTGAAGAGGCACTCCCAATGATCATGTGAAAATACTTATACATAAATTCATCACTCAGAAATCCAATTCAATGTTTTGAGAAACAAATATATTTTTGACCCTTGCATTTCTGTTTATTTTGTAAATATATACTGAATATGCATACAAGTCAAGTCACCTTTATTTCTGTAGCACTGTAACACAATACAGATTGTTTCAAAGCAGCTTTACAATAGAAAAAAAAATCTAGGCTAATTCTGCTGTAAAGCAGGTCCAACAAGCAGTGTCATTATTCATCTCAAATCAGTTCAGTGTTGATTAATTTAATTTCAATAACTGTAAAGTTCATCAACTGTGCATTCATATATAGTGTATTTGTGCACATACATGTACGTGTGACAAACTCCTGTACACTCCACTGCACACTGAACAAGCAAAACATTTTACATTTTTCACATCCATGTGTGGTTAGGCGTGTGTGGCTAATCATTTGATGTTTGTGCGTAGAGCTACTTCACATAATAGCATTTTTAGAAGACTTAGTTATTTGACTTAAGTATTTGCTTTTGCAAGAGATGTGTGATGTTTTGCATCTTGTGTGCATGTTGTGGTTTTATGTGTAGAGTTTTGAGAAATGGAGCCATAGTTTCAAAAATTGTGTTTAAGCATTTTTTAAAAACTGTACGGTTTGAAAACTGAACTGTAAAGTGTTATACAGACCCCCTTTTATCTTTTAAATCTCACCTTTATGTTTCAGAGCACGAGACACAGGAAGAACTTAGACTAGAATAGAGGAGCTGTTGTTTCCTTCACCAACATGAAATTCACTGTTGTAAAGAAAAGTTTGAAATATTTAATCAAGGACTGAACAACAAATGAATACATAAATTACTCTGATAATATAAAGCCTTATTGATTCAGCAGGGATTTTCAATGTAACATTTGATTGCTAAAAAAGCTTCTAAAATGGATTTTACATAATCATGGATTATTTTGGATTATGGATTATCCATTTAAAGGAGACTTTAAATAAATTTGTACTAGATTTTTTTTTTTTTTTCGCTTGATCACACTAAATGTGCATGAGGATAGCACAAATTCTGAACATTTCCTTTTACAATCAGAAATACATTGCTGTCAAAAGTTTTTAAAAGTTCTATAAACATCTTTCTTACCAAAATCTTCTAAACAATCCACACAGCAAGAAGACACTGACCGCAGATCTGAAATGAAGCCTGTTTTATACTGGTTATAAAACAAAAGCAGAGCGAGATCCGCCCAAAAAATACTTTCACTTTCACTGCCACATCACCATAGGAACTTGAATCAGAGGGACATAAATATTTACATGGAGTTCATGTGTTGAAATATGCACATTAACACAGAGGGGCGTTGATAGACCAGTTTAACTGCAGTCTAAATAGTGAGAGGATTTTGGTTCTGATTGCAGTGGCATGATAATTCATGTAGATTTACAGTATATCTGTTGTTTTACAATGGCTCAATTTCTACAAATCAACAGAAAAATTGAAGACCGGGACAGACCGACAGAAAGGCTACTCTTACAATATATACGGCACAAAAAGTCACACAGAACAGCGAAATGTGATCATTTCAAATCAAGTATCTGTCAGGTCCATTAAATAAATATGATGGCATTGAAAATAATATAATTAATTTTATGGATTATTAATACAACATAACCACCCAATTGAGTATTTATAGATTCAATAAAGATTCATAAACGTTTGTAGATCTCTAAATCTTTAAATTATAGTCATTTTAGATGCTGTCAGTACCTCTGTTAATATTGTGCATTTTGGGATAGGAAATGTTTGGTTGAACCCCACTTGGTGTAAAATACAAGCAAGTACTCATGAAATCACATGGCATAAGAACAATCACCAAAACTCATTAGCCCAAATGATTAAACATTTAATATAAAATTATAAAAAAAAAAAAACAAAAAAAAAAAACGTATTAAAGGCACAATATGTATTTTTTTTGCTTTAAAAATATAAAAAATCACAATATCTATGTTATATATTTTTTAAAGTTGTGTATTTACATTATCCCGACAGTTCCAATTAACTTCTAAATCCAGAGAAATTAATATTTTAATTCGAAGACACGGACCGTGTCTTTATTTCCGTTATGTCGCAGTCAATGGCGTCATATCCGCGTTGTCCCTGGTTTCCGCCTATGGTGCCATGGTAACCAGAGCTATGAGCAGAGCCCTCTGATTAACCAAAGCGACAGACGCAGACATCTGTGGAGTTCGCAATGTCTATTTGCAAGCTGTTGTTGTTTTGTTCAAACATTATGGACCATGGCAAGCAGACTTTGGATAAAAAAGGAGAACTAAAACGAGAATCAATATCAGCGCGGTGTTTTCGAGATGCCGAGAGCTCCTATAGACAGTATATAAACGAGAGCTCCACGTCCGAGACTTCGACCGCTTCTACATGTACTTTATTAAACAGGTGAGCACATTTACATAAAACTAATCAATGTTATATAACGTTAGTTCAACAATGATAAAATGTTAGAATATGATCTGTATGTTATTCTAATGTTGATCTAGCTTACTGCTAAGTTAGTCTCATACAGACAAACTAACACATACTTTTCAACACATTCAAATGCAGTTTAGTGTGCTAGTGTAACGTTAGACCAGGTGAAACAGCGCTGCGTTACCTCACAAGTTTAATTTGTCTAATAAACTGACCTGTGAGTTGTAATTCTGCACTTGCGTGTAGTTCGGTAGAATGAAATGTCCGTATTCCTTTTATATCCGCGGGAGCTCGCGTCGCGTTTGGAGCTGATAGCTGTCTCTTAGCAATCCCGAACTGCTTCATATCACAGTCATGATAAAAGCATCGATGTATTCAGTCAACCATAAACATTATTAGATCGGCCGGCTTGACGTTGACGACAACATCCATAATTCTTAGCATGTGTTGCGTCATCAAACTACGCCTTTGTTATTGTAAAGAGGTTAGCGACCCCTAGTGGAGAAAAAATCCCATACTGTACGTTTAAAGTTACTATTTAACAGTAAGACATCTTACATTTTTTAATCAGAATTAAAGCACCACTTCAAGGACAAAGAAAGTGGATAGGAAAGTGGATGAAATGCTAAAAGTTAGTTTTGTAATCATTTTGATTTAATTTAAAGGTGTGGTTGATTATGATTTCACTTTTCTAACTTTAGTTAGTGTGTAATGTTGCTGTTTGAGCATAAACAACATCTGCAAAGTTACAATGCTCAAAGTTCAAAGAAAGGGAGATATTTTATTTTAAAACTTTTTAAGGACTACAACAAATGGCTGGTAGGAACTACACGAGCTTCCTTCCGGGTTAGTGACATCACCAACCCTAGAATTTACATAAACCCCGCCCCCGGAACATGATTATCAAGACAGAATATGCTAATCAATGACTAGAAGATGACTCCACATAAGCTACATAAATTCATCAACTAACCATTCAATGTCCTGTTGCTTCTACATGTTGTCACTTCTTCTTGAGTCTCTTCATCTTTCTGATTCCGGTTTGAACATAAAAGACTAAAAGTTTTTGAAATTGTCAGTGCATGTGTGTGTGCAAGCTGTTGAAGCTCCGCCCCCTGTGCGGGAAGCAGCAGCTCATTTGCATTTAAAGGGACAGACACAAAAACAGTGCGTTCTTGCTCACCCTCAAAAAGTGAAAATTTAATAATGGGGTATAATGGGGTATTTTGTGCTAAAAAAATACACTCTGTACTTCACATACACCTTCTAGGGACATCAGAGAATTATATTACATCTTTTTAAAAGGGCATTATACCACCCCTTTAACCTTATTTTTTAACTTCCCTGTTTTGGACACTGGGTGGATATCTGCATTCACTGAGGCTTAAAATAGCATGGTATGTTTATTCAGAGCTGCATTGATCTTCTTTTGTTTCCTGAAAAGAAACAATGAATGAATTGTGATTGTGATTGTGAATTGTGATTCATGAAAAGTTCATGTGGCATATAACACACAAGAACAATCAGAAAAAAATCTCTTTAATCCTTGATAAATAATTACAAATAAATAAACATTTAGTTTAAAATAAAATAACTTTATTTAAAGTTATTATTTGGCTGATTGGAGTATGACAGAGTATTCAAACCTGTTCTGTAGCATTTATGAAAAGCAGTACAATGAGAATAAAGAGCATCAGGACTTTTGTCAAAGGCAGGCACCGCCTCAAAAGAACCCGAGAGCGATTGTACACACAAAGGTTTGAAGATAATCTCAAAAGGCAAAATATTTTCACCGTAGTTATGAGTCTAAGAGACTTTAAGAATGCTTGACATTTACATCCAAATACACGCATGCATACCTTTTTTTTTGGGGGGGGGGGGGGGCTCATCAGCAGCAAACAAAATAATGAAAAAGGCTAAATAAAATATTGTGATTACTGAGCAATGTAAGGGAAACCCAGACGTTTCAGCTGAAACTCCCATTTGAACTGCGAGGAAGATCATATGGATCTTTTATTTTGTGATCATCAAGATACTGTATATGAAACCTTACTTTTTGCGTTCATTTTAAGTTTTGTAAAATGATTTGCCCTGTCCACTTTAACAAACAGCAATATCAGTTGATTTATGGCAGTTGTTACTGTGGCAATAGTTTAAATAGCTGATATTAAATCTTAACAACCTTTGACACTTCAGCTTTATCTGGCCCATTGTACTTTTACCCTGTTTCAAAATATTGGGATGTAATTGCGCTTCGTAAGTTATTACATTTAAGTTTGAACCCAGATGCTATTTATTCAACACATTATGTTCGGGTAACAACCCACAGAGAACAACAGAGAAACTGGATGACTGAATCTGGATGATTGATCTTTGTATCTTTCACCAGGTTTGGAGGAGTCCGTTGATGAGCCAACACACAAACGGCAACTTATCACAAAGTGATAGGCTAAATGTTTTTAAAGGGGTCATATAATGCCATTTTTGTACAAGCTAATATGATTCTTTAGGGTCTAAATTAAAAGTTTGTAATATACTTTAAATAAAAATTCTCATTAGTATTGTAAGAAAACACTAATTTTACCTGGTCAAAAACAGCTGTTTTCAGCATGCCGTTTAAGTGATAATGAGCTTTGCTCACCCCGCCCCTCTGTTCTGTGCGTACACCGTTTGTAATAATATCACAATAACCATAACGCGTTGTTCATTATAAACGTGGAATTATGAATTAGATTGAGAACGTCGTACATAGAAAACATGCCGTAATGTACCCTGAGTGTAAACCTTAGCCGCATTCATCGTGAAGCGTGCTAGCGATTTGCAAAGATTAATATAAAGATTAAAGGTATAGCGGAGGATTTTTTACTTCCGGGTGGATCACCTATACTATTGGTCCTCCTAATTGTCAATCATTCTGGTGAATCAATCAAACTTTTCAAAAAGTGGAGAGGGCGGGTCTTATCTAAAATTCGGAAAGATCCTCCGCTATACCTTTAATATAAAGGTTAATAAAACGTTACACTCACTTCTTCTTCTGGAGGTGCAGCAGGAACACGAAGAGTTGGTACCGATCCTTTTTTCAGGAGCAGCTTCTTAGCAAAACCAGCTTTATACTGACCTCATTTGTAAAGCAGTCTGGTGTGTGAAATGATTCGGGCAAACATGAAAGCATTGACGTTGATCGTGGGGAATATTCCCTTCGAAAACAAAACTCAGCCACTGCGTCTTCAGCGGTTAGGATTTAGGAACATTAAAATGACTGCTGTGTTCCTTATTGCACCCAAGAACAGAACACCACAATTGCTTAGAAGCCATTCTGCTAATAGACAGTGCCCCAGCGTATAAACAATGACGCACGGACTATGATTGACAGCTCGCTCACGAGCGAGGGCGGGTCTGTGTTGAAACGCTGCTGTCAATCAACAATCGTGGGAGGGGCGTCCGACCGTGTGACGTCACACGGTCGAACAGCTTGATTTGAGAGAGGGGAAACATATAAGAAGATAAAATAAAAACACTGGATGGATTTTTATAATTTTATGATGGTTGTGTACAGGCACTGCCAACACACATTTCAGTGCAATCAACTTGTAAAAGTGCATGTACCATTATATGACCCCTTTAATGTAATGTAAATTTTACATAATGTACATAATGTAATGTACATTTTAATGTAATGTAGTCATGAGTAGCAGTGGCAGCTGAGGCTTTGATGCTGTTATTATGGAAAGTAAATTGGAAAGAAGAGAGGGCCAAAAGCAATCAATCAAGTAGAAAAGACACAAAATGACGTAAAGAAATGCAAATTTTAAGCAAATATATATTTGCAAACAAAAGTTATTTCTCCAAAGGTAAAAATCTTATACATTTAATCACATGTCTGTATTTTAAATCAAATGTAAGTTGCTTTGGATAAAAGTAACAAATAATTAAATAGGCTACATGTAAACGTGAAATCTATATCATAAATGTCTATTAGATATTTTGCATTAAATGTCATAAATGTTTTTGACTATAAATACCCCAATAGCAATTAGTTCTAAACGCTGTTGAACATTCTTGTCTTTTACACTTCAGTCTCCAGTGAAGCCATCAGCACGTTCCTGGCATCATCAGCGATGTCATTCAGAGCTCTCTTCAGCATTCTAGAGACAGTCAGATAAGACAGTCCTCCTGCCACCAAACTGCCAATAATAGGAATAAAGCTCACAAGTAACTCAACAGTATCTTCTGATATAAGAACAGATGCAGCACCCAGCAAGGTTAATATTGAATTTGTGTTTATCCCTTGATGCAGAGGAGACTTCATCAGACTCTTCAATTCCTCTACGGTTTTCCCAGATCTTTCACAAAGCTTCTGAAGGGATGGATCATCCAGACCAAACGCACTGTAGTACTTTCTCAGCTCATCTGCTATGATGGCTATATCTGCAGTGATCGAAAGACCAGGAAGAGGAATAACAGCTATACAAGCAGACAGGAAAGCAACTTTTCCAATGTTTTCCTCTAGAGCTTTCTTCTTTTTCTCATTAATCTCCAGTGTAATATTCGGCAAAGCCAACATCAGCACACGTCTCTTATGCTGTGGAAGCTCTTCCTCCATCCTCTCCTGCAGCTGATTTAAATCATACTTGCCGAGCTCCCAACCAGAGATCAGGAACACGACAGGATCCTCTATACCGATCTTTCTCAGACCTAGACAGAAACAGGAAATAAAAAATAAAGGATTATTACATATTTTATAATCATAAATTAATAAATAATATAGGCTAATAAATTATTAGCAGTGTAATTAAAAATATCATTGTTTTTACATGAGAAAAACATATTGGTTTAATACATTAATCGTAAAGATAGCATCTAAATCTCTTTGTTGCTCAAAACATGTGAACTGAATAAACTAACCATTTTCACAATCCTTTCGGATGTTATCCAGCGTCTTTTTCTGGTCAAAGTTCTTCTTCCTCTTCTCAGCAGTAATGCAAAAGTCAATCTTGGAACGAACAAAATAAAACTTTTTCCCCATGTTCTTGATCTCTTTGGCCAGCTGAGTGTGGCATTCTCTGAACCGATCTGAAGCAATGATGATGAAAAAATCATAGCGTTCAAACTGAACCAGTTTAAGATACTCGCCGGCTTTGAAGTTTGGTGTTCCAATGCCAGGAAGATCCCACACTTTCACATTTTTGTATTTAGGGTGAAGGTAAACTTCAGGTTCCATGGTGGTTTCTACTGGGCCAGTTTCAGCAGAGCCTTCATCTTCATCCCCTAGACCCCTGAATGCATTGACAAACGTGGACTTTCCAGAACCTGACTCTCCCGTCACACCAATGTTAAGTTCTACAAGATCTTGCTGTTTGAGGTATTCTTTGATTGTGTTTATCGCTGATGGGAGATCCTGAGTAGATATGCAATCTTTAATATCCTCCAGGTCCTCCTGAGTTATTATACAATAATCTTCAAATGTAGCCATCTAAAAAAGTGTTATAAAAATAAACTTGAAAAGATGTTGCTTAAAACAACAGTTTAAAACGTCAGAAGTCCCTTTCTATGTGTTGGCCCATTTTAGCTGAAACTTAAAATCCTGAAACTTAAAGGCCCAGTTTTCCAGACAGGGCTTAGAATAAGCCACTTCACTTTCAAAAGATTTTTTGCTGATAATTTACTCACCCCGATGTCATCCAAGATATCCATGTCTTTCTTTCTTCAGTCGAAAAGAAATGAAGGTTTTTGAGGAAAACATTTTTCTACACAAAATGGACTTCAATGGCAACCAACTATACCGATGTTCAAAGAAGATTCAAATGTCCGTCTCAATGCAGCTTCATTGACTGCAGCCAGTGACGGACTGGCCATTGGGCAATGTGGGCAAATGCCACTGCGGCCGCCTGGTCTCATCACTTCTTGTGGCCGCATCACAAACAAATAAATAGGCTAAATAAAGCGAGGAAGCGGCCGCCTATTGGCGCAATGGCTGCAAGCGGCAGCACCACCAGCGGCTCGCTCGGCGCTCATCACAACCATATAAAAAGGCTAAATAAATAAATAAATAAAGCGGAGATGTGGCCGCCTTTTGGCGGATTGGCCGCCCGCAACCGGCAGCACAGCCAGCGGCTCGCTCGGCGCTCATCACCAGTGGCGTGCACAGGGGGGGGGGGGGGGGGGGGGGCGGAGCGGCTCAAGCCCCTGCCCCTTTTGTCTCAAAATGTATTGTGCCCCTCTCTGATAAATGTAAATAATAATAATTATTAAAATAAATATTATAATAAATAACAATACACTTATAGGCCTACACCATTGCCACGAACAATAATAATACAAACAAATATTAAATATTATTTTTTTGGCGGAAGCATTTGGCGGAGGTGAAGTGGCAGTAGGCGGAGTTCTTTTTTTCAGCGCTATGTGCGCAGCAGTTCGCCGCGAGTCTTCAAACTGCACGGGCAGCAGGTAATATTAAGCTAATACGGAAAAGTTACATTTATCCTACCATGCTACTGTAAAAGTTGCGGCAGCATGTGAGTTATGCTTAACAATCATAAAAGTATTACTCAATTTCAGCCGCATTCTGAGTCTGACAATGTCATTCGTTTTTGTCCAGGCCATAGCAAGTGTTCTTAGCTTGGGGAAATACATCTAGTGAAAGGAAATTTCATGTCCAAGGAAAAGTCCATGTCCAGCTCTAAATTGTAAGGAATTTATATCTTTGATTTCATAGTAGGCCTACACTTTACAATGAGGTTTATTTGTTTATTATTCATATTAACTAACATTAACTAATCATGCAAAACAACTAAAAACATTACAGATCATGTACAAAGTAAAAAATCATCAATTGCCAGAAAGTATCCAAGGGTTGTTCACAGAAAGAGAATGCCAACATGACTTAAGGGGAACTTGTACAGTTCAAAAAGAACATAGGACCAATGCAAAATACCATTGTATTTCAGTTAAAGGTGTAAATCTATGGAATAGCTGTCATGAGGAACTAAAAAAAAATATGTGGGGCACTTAATAAGTTAAAGAAACTATTTAAAAAAATTAATGCACTGAAACTATATGAAACCATTTAAAGAATGTTAAATGAACAAGCTGCTTTTGTTGTATTTGGATTGTGCAATGGTATTGCATAGGAAATACTAATGTTTTTGTATTCTGTTTATATTTGTTTGTCAACATTATAATGATGTAAGACAATAATTATTTTTATTTTTTATTAAAATATGAGATGTTTTAAAAAGGTAGGCATTATAAGCAAGAGCTTCAGCCTACACCTGTTTCAGACTGTGCTGTTGTTTGTTAGCTCAACTGTGTCTGAAACTAAACTAAACATTTGTTAGGCTACTGTATAGGCCTATTTGTTAATCTTAGTTAATAATAATACAACTTTTAATTGTTTGTTCATGTTATGTCACAGTCAGTGCATTAACTAATGTTAACAAATACAACTTTTGATTTTAATAATGTTTTAGTAAAGGCTGAAATTAATATTAATTAAGATTAATAAATTGTGTAGAAGTGTAGTTCATTATTAGTTCATGTTAACAAATTTAACTAATGAAACCTTATTGTAAAGGCCCTTTCAAGGCCCTTTCACACTGGACGCGAAACGAAAAAACGAAACGAAAAAGCGAATAGTTCGCGTGCGAATAGTTCGCGTCAAAACCATTCACATCAGCCGCGACGCGAATTTGCGATGTCTGTGACGTTCAGAGAGCTTCAACATTCCAAAACTTTCGCGCCGACAGTTGAGAAAATGGACACTTCAACATCATCATCCAGTGAAGACGAGCTTTTCATTTTCTTTAAAAGACAGAAAAGAAGGTTTTGGGTGCACCCAGTCTTAAAGAACAGAGAGTCTGAAGGGGAGTATGCCAATCTTGTACAGGAGCTAAAACTTTATCATGGCCGGTTCCGCACTTACTTTCGGATGTCTGTGGGACAATTTGAGGAGCTCCTTCAGATAGTGGCACCGCATCTGACGAGACAAACCACAAACTTCAGGGAACCAATTGATCCGGAGCAGCGTCTGGCAGTCTGCTTAAGGTGAGCTCTTAAAAACATCAGCCTAGCTATAAATAAAACTACTGCTAAAATTCGCGCTCTGCAGCGTCTATAAACACAAAGCCCGCCTACTTTGATTTGATTAGTCATCTCAAATATTCTGACATTGACGGGCAATGACAGGCCAATGAGATTCAGATGAACACACACACACACACACACACACTGCCCTCTGTTTCTGACATGCTACCCGTTTCATGTTTTAAAGGGGACTGAAGCGATCGCGAAGTTAATCCATTTTTTTAAGGGGGCTAGGCAGAAGTTTAGCTAGCTAGACTATGAATTCATTATAGATGAAACATGAACTATGCAGAAGACCCAGGAACAGTTTTACTTTTTATTGTTAATAATCATGTCTTAACAATTTTTTTTTTTACTATTGATAAAGTATGGTTTATACTCTCAAATGTAGGCTACATTATTCAAATAAATTAATTATCTTCATTTATATTCCTCAGATTCCTTAGCACTGGGGATTCTTTCACCACCATAGCCACCAGTTTCCGCCTTGGAATTTCCACTGTGTCCACTAGTGTGAAACAAACCTGCGATGTCCTCTGGGAGACCTTAAAAGACACCTACATGCCAGTCCCCAATGAGGAGCTCTGGAAGACAACTGCTCTGAGATTCTCTGAAAAATGGAACTTCCCCAATTGTATCGGTGCTTTGGATGGGAAGCACATTGTGATTCAGGCACCAGCTAATTCTGGCTCCCAGTTTTTTAATTATAAGGGCACCTTTTCTGTGGTGTTGCTTGCCTTGGTTGATGCCGACTACCGCTTCCTAGTGGTGGATGTAGGGGCATCAGGCAGCAACAGCGATGGTGGAATATTTGCCAATTCTTTATTGGGACAGGCCCTAAATACTGGGAGTTTAAACGTTCCGGAGCCTTCTCATCTGCCATCTGCACCAGAGCTAGGGGCGTTACCATTTGTGATTGTTGCAGATGAGGCATTTCCTTTAAAACCTTTCCTTCTCCGTCCCTACCCTGGAAGACGCCTGCCAGATGACCAGCGCGTGTTCAACTACCGGCTCTCCAGGGCTCGACGTATAGTTGAGAATGCTTTCGGCATTCTTAGCCAGTGCTGGAGAGTCTACCAGCGTCGTCTACATGTAGCTCCAGAGACAGCCGACAGCATTGTGAAGGCAACTTGCATCCTGCACAACTTCCTACGAAGGGCCAATGGGAACCACGGTGCAGAGCCAGACAGTTCTGATAGTGCAGAGGGCAGTGAGCTGGGTGACATTAGAGGTCTTCGAGGGAACAGGGCATCAGCTGAGGCACTGAGGGTGCGGGACACATTTAAACATTATTTTAATTCACCTGCGGGCCAAGTTCCATGGCAGCTTCCTCATGTGAACCGAGGTCTCCCTCAATGAAGACTCCCTCCTTCTGAACATAGGAAAATTGTTGCATTAAATGGATTCAAAATGATAAGCGCACTGTAGCGTCCTTTGTTAAATGCAGATTAAAGGCCCTTTGCCTCCAAAGCTGCATTTAACAAAGCACGCTACAGTGCGCTTATCATTGTGAATCCATTTAATGCAACAGTTTAAAGAAATGTGAATCAGAATGTTTTTTTCTATTGACAACCCCAGTTCTTGATTTACTCCTTTTGTTTTGTTTTTCATCATTAGATTATAGTCTCAAACAAAGTTATTTTATGTTATATATTTTCCATAGTTCATATAGGCCTATTCATTTCTACTCTTTAAATGCTCATTTTACTTCAAAGGGACAGTTCACTTTAAAATGAAATTTCTGTCATCATATACTCACCCTCATGTTGTCTCAAACCTGTATGAATTTCTTTCTTCTGCTGAACAGAAAAGAAGATATTTAGAAGAATGTCAGTAACCAGACAGTTTCTGGTACCATTGACGTCCATAGTATATATTTTTTCCAACTATGAAAGTCAATGAGACCAGAAACTGTCTGGTTACTGACATTCTTCTAAATATCTTCTTTTCTGTTCAGCAGAAGAAAGAAATTCATACAGGTTTGAGACAACATGAGGGTGAGTATATGATGAAATACTTTTCATTTTAAAATGAACTGTCCCTTTAATTCTTGGTCTTGGGTAATATTAATCAACTATAATTATATAATAAAAAGCAATAAAAGGGAGATGTTTTAGGGGTTACATTATTAATTAGTCCACTTGAGATGTTCCAAAATCCATCAGTTTGAATTTCTTCCTGGTGGTGCAGGTGGAACTGAAAAGCAACATAACATGATTCATTTGTATTGTTCAAAAAGTAAATAATTTCAGTTTGCCTGTTGAATTAAAATGTATTTCATGAAAAGTAAATCTGGTATTTGTATATTTGTTAATAGTTTGTACTTGATAATTTAAGACATTTAAAGCCAGTGAAAAAACACCAATATTGTCTTGCTTATTTGATTATTATTTATTTGATGAGATGTACACAGTAATGAAACAAGAACAGATAGAACTTAAAGGACACAAAATAATAATAATAATAATTGACAACACAATATTAAAAAATAAACTTATAGGACAGTGTACGTTGATGTAGATGGAAGGCTAAACTCCGCCCCATAAACCATCTCCTGAATTTTAATTTTTAGCCAGGACTGCCGCTCTGAAGGCAGCCTTCTCATGGCTGGGGCCAGGCTCATTAAAAAATGATACGTCTCATCTTTCTCCTCTCGCTGCCTGACTTTCTGGTCCTCCCTGGCCTCTTTCCTTGCTAAATAATCCTCAAAAAAGTCCTTGGACTTCCTTTTCTGAGGAGGTGGACAGAAAGGCTCTCCCTCGCTCTCAGATGTGCCCTGACCTGCATCATCTACCACCTGCTGCTCCTCCTCAAGATTGCTGCAGACCCTGTTCAAAAGCATTCTATAAACTTTCCTGTGCCACCTCATTATACAAACACTGCATTATTTTTCAACTTCATCGCTGTACTTAAGAGAACTTTCAGAGAAAAAAAAAACTTGAATAACTAACAGGCTACAGCTACCTTCTGAAAGAAGTAGAAGCCTCAAGGAAGCTCATGCACTCCATATACTTCCACCTCTTCCTCTGTTTCCCAGCCTGTCCACTTTTAGTTTCCTTTTCCTCTCTCCTTTTTCTCACATAGGTGTCCCTTAGGTTTTTCCACAGTTTTTTTGCGTCTTCAACTAAACAAGGTGCGTTTTGTAATGTCAATACACATTATTGCATGTAACACACGAAGTAACAAGTTAAATCATTCGACTAGAAACTGGATATCACACAAAGAATGTATAGTACAAAAGCAGCTCTAAATAGTCACTACATTTTTGTTAGATATATAAAGTAAACACGGTCTCTGTCTCTTATCTTTGACGATAGTGTTAGCTTTCTATCCCCTGTTGTTTAGCCTGCTAGCCTACACAACACATGACTATACACCGACTAAACTATCACACAACATACTCACAGTCTTGATAACCGAGTTGGTTGGCAATGCTACGCCACACATTGTCCTTCAAATCGTTGTCCTTGTAGTTTTTATTAGATTTGTCATACAAAACGGGATTCGCCGACACACAAGTAATCAGAAGATCCGTCATTTTTGCTGTGACGTCACCTTTGTTTCCTTGTATGTGATTGGCTGAAGCCTTTTTTGTCGCCTCGAAAGTAAAAAAAAATCGACATTGAAGCGAAAAAAATAAAAGTCGTTTTTTCGCTTCAGCACATTCGCGTTCGGTGTGAAAGCACTCGTTACACAAACAGCTGATCAAAAAATAAAACCATCGCGCGAATTATTCGTGCGTCAAAATCGCGTCCAGTGTGAAAGGACCTTCACACTGGACGCGATTTTGACGCACGAATAATTCGCGCGATGGGTTTATTTTTTGATCAGCTGTTTGTGTAATGAGCGCTTCCACACCGAACGCGAATGTGCTGAGGCGAAAAAACGACTTTTATTTTTTTCGCTTCGATGTCGATTTTTTTTTTTTACTTTTGCGGCGACAGAATAGGCTTCAGCCAATTCACATACTACAAGGACAACGTTTTGAAAGACAATGTGTGGCGTAGCATTGCCAACCAACCGGTAATCGCGACTGTGAGTGTGTTGTGTGATAGTCCTGTGCTGTGTAGGCTAGCAGGCCAAACTACATTTGGGATAGAAAGCTAACACTATTATCGTCAAAGATAGAGACAGAGACCGTGTTTACCTTGAACACGTAACAAAATGCAGTGAGACTATTTAGGGCTGCTTTTAGTAGGCTATACTATACATTCTTTGTGTGATATTTCTAGTCGAATGATTTTTAACTTACTTCGTGTGTTACATGTAATGTGTAGTTACATTACAAAACGCACTGTTGAAGACGCAAAAAAAACTGCACATAAGCATACTCCCCTTCAGACTTTCTGTTCTGTAAGATTGGGTGCACCCAAAACCTTCTTTTCTGTCTTTTAAATAAAATGAAAAGCTCGTCTTCACTGGATGCTATGACTATGACTGGATGATGATGATGATGATGATGAAGTGTCCATGTTTTCTCAGCTGTCGGCGCGATTCGCGTGAAAGTTTTGGAATGTTGAAGCTCTCTGAACGTCACAGACGTCGCAAATTCGCGTCGCGGCTGATGTGAATGGTTTTGATGCGAACTATTCGCACACGAACTATTCGCTTTTTCGTTTCGCTTTTTCGTTACGCATCCGGTGTGAAAGGGCCTTAAAGTGTTACTGATTTCATGATAGCTAACACTTTATTGAATACATAGGCCTACAATTTATAACATCAACATAACTAAACATGAATTCCTCATAATTACCGACTTGATTCTCTGTTTTGTTTGGTAAAGTAAATAATATTTAGTTATATTATCATCATTTCCGAGAGAGGCTCTCTGACCGATTGCTGCTCTCCATCGAGTGAGATATTCCAAATAATTGTGAGGAAGTCATTAAAATATATAAAACACAACAGACAGACGGGTGCTGCTTTAAATACAGGTGATTTATTTTAAAAATAAATGTTTTTTTTTTAAAGTGCCCTTTTTGGTCCTTCCGCCCCTGCCCCTGAGGAGGTCTGTTTACGCCACTGCTCATCACAACCATATAAAAAGGCTAAATAAATAAATAAAGCGGAGTGTCTGCAACAATAGGCCGTCGCAAATCAACAGACTAAGTATATGAACTGACAAAATGTAAAAATGTGTACCTTGAATGCAATGTAAGTCGCTTTGGATAAAAGCGTCTGCCAAATGCATAAATGTAAATGCAAATGTAAATAGGAATAAAATAATAATAAATTAAGCGGAGGTGCAGGCGGCCACAAAAAAACAAGGAAAAAAGCAAACAAACAAACACCACGGCCTATCTCTGAAAAATAATAGCCCTATGAACTAAATAATAATAATGACTTTTTATTTCTATTTTTCCTGTGAAGGACAAATAGCCTAAATGTATGTAATCTCTCTATTTATAAGGTATTTTGAATGTTTTTAGTCAGTGGAATTTCTCGCGATCATTGACCTGATGAGAATGTAATGTTATGTTTCTTTGGTTGCAGATGACTTGAGAAGACAAATGTGGCCTCTCTGCTAAAATTGCCAGGGCCTCTTTTTGGTGCCAGTCCGCCACTGACTGCAGCTTCTCGACTGGGATCATGTCAAGCCTTTGAAGCTGCATTGAGACGGACATTTGAACCTTCTTTGAACATCGGTATAGTTGGTTGCCATTGAAGTCCATTTTGTGTAGAAAAATCCTGGAATGTTTTCCTCAAAAACCTTAATTTCTTTTCGACTGAAGAAAGAAAGACAAGGATATCTTAGATGACATCGGGGTGAGTAAATTATCAGCAAAAATGCCGAATCCTTTAATTATAACATTTAAGTAGCTTTTATAAAAATGCCTTAAAAACATTACTGGTGTGCATATTGAGACAAAACAATGGCATTGACATATTTTGCGATATGTCAGTACAGGTTTATTTCAGTTAAAACATACATTTTAGTCTGGGACTAGGCTTAAGATGTGTCTGTGAAAATGGGGGAAAGTACCATACTGATGGGAGGTCAAATTGGCCATCAACTAAACAGTCTTTTACAGTTTTTAAAAATTGCTTACACACAATTTCTGAAATGGCTCCAGTGCCCCTATTATGGATTTTTGAAAATGACCTTTCATGTAGTGTATAGCTCATCCTGAAAGTGAATGAAAACATCCTGCAAAGTTTTAAATCTGAAAGTTCACCGTAAAAAAATTTATTGCCTTTCAAAAGTAAGAGTCGACTCTGAGTCAATTAAATTAATCGTTTTTCAAACGAGTCATAAGCCGTTTCATTGTGACGTCAAGATGAAACATTAGCATATTGTGCGCCCACTTATTGTGCAGGCAGACACCAGGGAAAACTTGAATCAACTGGCAGCTGATTCCTGTGGATGCTGGATAGCATCATGTCGAGAAGATGCTGTGCTCTACAATGTGAAGGTAAAGCCAGTTTTTTTTTCACTGCCCAAGGACAAGCATGTGAAGAATCAGTGGTTAAAATGAATCTTTACCATGATATCACAGCAGTATAATCCTAAACTTTTTCTGTGTTCCCTTATTGACTGTCTCCTGCTAACTGGTTAACTCACAATATTACTGTCTCACTGACAGTATTAATGCCTATTAATGCAGATTGTCTGTCGTCCTCACTACTTAGAGGAAAGATTAAGCATGGAGCAAGTTCTCTTTCATCATCTCGTGTTCGAGATCCACCTATAGGAAGGGCATCCGCACCTGACCTCTGCAGAAGCATCCAATTGCACCAAGTCTGGCCTGACAGACAGAAGCGCGTGTCCAATGCCCGGTAAGGGACCCGCCCCTTACCAAGTGTATAAAACACTAGCACGCGCTATCCTACCTCAGTTGTTATTCGCTTCTCGCGACCTCTTTGCTTTGCAGCTCTACGGTTTTCGCTGACTTCACTTCAGTCAACAGGAGGAAATATCTGTTTCGATTTGCCTCCGCCAGGCGTGATTGTCAGACGGCTACGTTTAGTTGCAATTTATTTCTGGTTGCAAGCCACCCACGCTCGCTACCTGGATTTGCTCAGGCTGCCCGCCTGTTTTCTTAGCTTTCACCTCTCACATGGATCACAAGCTCTCCGGTCCCGCTAACATGTCGGACTCGCAGTCGCGTGCATGCCCTGCCGCCTGTGGTTCACTCATTGCCGCGAGGGATACCCATCCCTTTTGCGTGGTATGCATGGGATTCAAGCATGCGCAGTGATGTAGTGGTACCTGGAGAAGTGGGTATACTCTTAATTTATGCCTCAATTTTTTTTAAGCGCCCCAGCAAAGGATGAACGCTCTGTGTTATAAACAGTGATGTAAGATAGTCTTGCATATAAGTTCACCCCAAAATGGGCCAGTATACTATTTACACATTATCACTTAACTTTTGCTGCTTGACTTCACAGAAAAAGGATCATTATAAAATTAATATTAGCCACAGAAGAGGTGCAGTTTTTGTAATTAATACTGGCTTTTAATTATTTATTAATACTAAATAATTAAGAATTTTGAGTGACTATTCCTTAGTCCATCCACATATGAAAATTGGACGACTATTCAAGGGATCACTGCAACAATGTCTTTACTGGGCGCAGGGCCATACGCAGGGTTTTATAAAAACCGAGGTCCCAAAAATAATTTTGCTAGGGGGGTTCGGGGGCATGCCCCCTTGAGAAAATATAGATTTTCCTGATCTCAACATGTGCATTTTAAGGTGTTTTGAAGGCCAAAATAAATGGACAACAGTAGCTTTAAAAGCATGTCAGTGGGCAGTAGCATGAAGTATTTTATCAGATATTTTTAAACATGAGAATCAGTTTAAATGTCGCAATGAATGATCCACACTACAAAATGGAAATGCAGAATGTTTATGCTTATTGTTGACAATACACAATCACATATTCGAAACGGGAATGGCCTTAAATAAGAAATGGTTCAAGGATTATTTTGCTTTTATTTTAGATGTTACATTTCAAACAAATGCCAATGCAGTCCAGACCAGAGGCATATGAGCAATTTATATGAGTATCAAAGATCAGTTTCAGCTACTTTTTCTTTCCTAAATGAATCAATGTTTTTGGACTAATATGTTCATTTAATCCAGAGGTTCTCAATCCTGGTCCTGGGGACCCACAGCTCTGCACATTTTATATGTCTCCTTTATCTGACACACCCAGTTCAGTTCATAGAGCTCTTTCCTAACGAGATGATGATCTGAATCAGGTGTGTTAAATGAGGGAGACATACAAACTGTGCAGAGCTGTGGGTCCCCAGGACCAGGATTGGGAACCACTTTCAATTGCTCATTCATAAAGACAGTCACTTGTGCCACCTTCTAGCTTAATGATGCAAGTTGCGCAAACACAGACAAGCGGAGTGATACAAACAGTGAAAAGTCCCAGTGCATACTGGGGAAATATTCAAATACATTCGAGGTAACGTTATACAAATACATGTATACATTGTATTTATAATAAAAATGGCAATATATTTAATATGGTGCTTGTGTTGTTAAATTGAGCTTATAGTTTCCACTGTCTTTGATCAAACTGTTTATTTCTGTCGGTCATTTAAAACTTCGATCGAAAAACAGCTGTTCAGTTTAGCTACTTGTATTATCGTTAACTCAAGCGTGAAGCGTCGCGTTGGGATCCGTGCTCGGCTCGCGCTTCTGTGAGTGAACATAAATCCTGCTTGCTTTGATTGGTCTCAAACATTTTGACATTGTCGAGCGGGTGTTTGAGTGCTGAAGCAGCTCAGATGAGAAGGTCGGTTGTCGTCGCGATGGGCAAATCATTGCAGCACCAGATTAGAGTTAATATTTGGCAATTATTGCACAACTTTCATTATATAGGCTAAACTAAAAACAATTACTGAGGTCCGGACCTCGGGGACCTCAATGGTGGGTACGACCCTGACTGGGTGTTTTCACACGCACATCAGAGGGGATTTAGATGTGGGTATACGCAATGCCGACTGAACAAGAAGTGGGTATACGCCGTATACCTGCGTATACCCTGCACTACACCACTGAGCATGCGGAAGAAGCGCTTTAACTTCCTGAGAACTGCAGCCATTGCCTCGCTCTGCCTAGGAAGCTTCTTCGACGTAGACTTAAGGTTTGCTTCCACTCAAAACACGGATGAACAATACGACTCGGATGTTGGGAGTAGGTGAAAGCGTTGCAGCTCCGGGGACCTCCCAGAGCATGCCTGCTCTCAGTTGGGCTGACCAGTCTAACAAGGGCTTACTCGAGGAAATCCTTCCCGGTATTTCCTCGCTCGACTATGAGCCGCCCGGCTCAGGTGAGGATGAGGACCCCACTATACTTGATGGCTCGGACGACGAGGAAACCATCCCGTCCGCCCAAGCTCCCCCGGTCAGCGGCTCGGCTACACTGCCGCACGCGGTTCTTCTCGAGGTGTGTGAGCGAGCGGCCGCTCGTCTCGGCATTGAATGGCCGGCCCTCCAGAATGCCACCGACCAAGAGAGGGATGTGTATGACGGCAAACTCCTAGCATCCTAGGGACAGCCGTACCATAACACAGCCAGACCCAAGGCTCGCAGCAGGCCACCCAGCCAGCAGCCTAGCCAGCAGCCCAACCATCCTCCTAAGCCCTGGGGTAAGATGTCTTTCACTGCGGCCGCAGCCAAAAAGCCCACTAACTCTACCCCGTTGGACGGGAAGAGGAAGCGGCCTACCTGATGGTCAGCTCCAGGGGCTTCTCTGTCCAGGTTTTCGGGCGACCAGCCCATTGGACACAAGTTTGAGTTTTTCCCCCTCTTCACCCAAGTAGAGGAAGTTCTCAACTCGAGGGCCCCTTTTCCCTCGTTCGGGTGCCCAACCTCAGTTCAACATGGACCTGTCACAAGTTCAGGTGTGGTCCATAAAAAATTTCCCCTCCCAGCTTCCAGTTTTAGAACTGGGGGGAAATTCACTGTCAAGAAGTGCCCTACCACTGTTGAAAAGTGCCCAACCACGATCATTTCACAGTTTGCACAAACCACCTCTCACACATTCAATAAAGGTTCAAACCCCTGTGTGTGTTTTAAAAAAAAATAAATAAAAACAACAAAAATATCAAACACTGAGAGCGAAAGCTCTGCCGAGTGCTGTTGTTTGTCAGAAATCTTCCCCTAAGTTGTCCACTAGATGGCGCCATTGTATCACAAATGAACGATCCGGTTGTATTGCCAGCCCTAGGCAACTCTCCGGGGAGGGTGGCTTCTCTCACGGCACATGTGACAGCCTGGCAGCCTGTGTCGGCTCCAGAATGGGTGATTCGCACCATAATGAAGGGCTACAGACTTCAGTTTGCCAGAAAACGTAATTGGTTACCTAATGTAACCTCTGTTCTCTCTAGAAGAGGGAACGAGTATTGCGTAAGTAGCTTACGCTGCGGGAAAAGTCATCTTTTCTCGAGATATGAAGCCAAAATTATCCTTAATTTTTAATAATCTTGTCAACGCAGTGCGGCAGCCTGCAGACCTAGGGCAAGCTTACTAGCGCGCCCATTGGCTGCCCTGCGGCAACTGCAGCAGCCTATCGCTGAGCCCTTGGCGTGACGTCACGTCCAATGAGTGCGCTTCATGCGTCACAGCCCGCGAAAGGGGGTGTGGCTTAGCGTATATAAGCAGGGCTCAGAGGCTGCTTTAGCTGGTTTCTGTCGCTGAAGCGAGTGAGCTCGTGGCGCGAGCACGGCAGGTTACGCAATACTCGTTCCCTCTTCTAGAGAGAACAGAGGTTACGTTAGGTAACCGATTACGTTCTCTTACGAGAGGTTCTCTCGTATTGCGTAAGTAGCTTACGCTGCAGGGAACACCCTTGTCAACGCCGTGCGCGCCCAGCATCCACTAAATGAGTCCCAGGGAAAGCCCGGGGAATGCGCTGAGTGGGAGCCGGGCGGCCAAAAGAAGGCTAGCGCAGTACACAAGCACACATTAGGGAGCTCAGAGCGGCACCGCCGGTCTGAACTGACAATCCCTGTATAGTGCAGCTCAACCAGCAGAGCTAAATCAACCACAGTAGCCCGCGCACAGATAGTGGGCCGGTCTACGCATGACTTAGACTGACAAAACTTTCGCCTGCAAGGCGGGAACTTCCAGGTTGTAAAACCTAACAAATGTCGAGGGGGAGGCCCAGCCCAGCGCCGTACAAATGTCATGAATGGAAATTCCGCTGGACCATGCCCACGACGAGGCCATGCCTCTGGTGGAGTGAGCTCTAATGCCCAGAGGGCACTGCAGGTCTTTAGACGCATAAGCAGCCGCGATAGCGTCCACTATCCATCTGGATAGACTGTGTTTCGAGGCGGCGAGACCCTTGGTGCGCCCACCAAACGAAACAAACAGTTGCTCCGAGCGCCTGAAGGCGGCGGAGTGTGTGATATAGTTTCTCAGCGCTCTGACTGGGCAGAGGAGATTGCCATCGACCTCGCTGCCAGTAGTAGGCAGGGCTGAGAGAGAAATGACCTGCGCTCTGAAGGGAGTGCCCAATATCTTTGGGACATTACCATGCCTCGGTTCGAGAATGACTTTGTAGTCATTAGGTAACTCAAGGCACGCGCCGTTAACAGATAACGCGTGAAGGTCTCCCACACGTTTGACTGAAGACAGAGCTATCAGAAAACCGGTTCTGAGCGTGAGGTATTTCATATCCACAGTCTCCACGGGTTCAAAGGGATGTGCTTTCAGGGCCTCTAGGACCAGAGAAAAATCCCACATAGGAACCGAGGGGGGTCGCGAGGGGTTCTAGACTGCGTGATCGTGTTCATAACCCCTCTTGGCAGGTCAGCGGGTATCCGTTGAATCTCCATGCATGCAGAGACCAGTGCTCTGGATGGGGATGCCAGATCGAGCCGCAGGCTTGAGAGAGAAGGTCTCTTCTCGCCAGTATCAGCCAGGGGACTGTGTCTGCCAGATGTACTAGCTCTGGGAACCAAGGCTGGTTCTCCCAGTACAGGGCTATGAGGAGCACTGGATGGCGCGCTTCCCTGATCCTCCTGATGACTTGTGGCAACAGGGAGACCGGGGGAAAAGCATATAGCGGGCCGCTGGGCCAGGTCTGGGCCAGCGCGTCCTCGTTCTTCGTAAAGAACTTTGGGCAGTGAGCGTTGTCTTTTGACGCAAAGAGGTCGACTTTCGCTTTGCCGAAACGGCGCCACAGTGACTGGACTGTTTGGGGGTGTAGAGACCACTCCCCAGGTGGAACGTTGTCCCTGGACAGTCTGTCGGGACCCTCGTTCAGGTGGCCAGGCACATGCGCGGCTCTCAGCGAGCGCAGAGAGTGCTGAACCCACACGAAGAGGCGTTCTGCCAGGGTGCAGAGCATCTTGGATCTGACACCGCCCTGGCGGTTCACGTAGGCCACTACCGATGCATTGTCCATATGGACTAGAACATGGTGACCTAGGAGGAATGGGAGGAAGTGCTTGAGCGCTTTCTCGACCGCGAGCATCTCTAGACAGTTTATGTGTAGGAGATTCTCCTGGTCTGACCAGTGGCCATAGACCGGTCTGCCTTCGAAGAGCGCTCCCCAACCTTGGTTGGAAGCGTCTGTCGAGACAACTTTCCGGTGCGAGATCGCTCCCATCATCACTCCTTTGTGATACCATTCGGCTGCCAGCCAGGGCTGCAGGGCTGAGATGCAGCCCTGATTCACTCTGACTCGCAAGCCGCCGGCCGCCCAGGCTCGGTGGGGCACGCGCGCTTTCAGCCAGCGTTGAAGCGGGCGCATGCGCAGAAGGCCCAGCTGAAGCACTGCTGCAGCTGAGGCCATATGCCCCAGGATACGCTGGAATGCCCTCAGCAGAGCCTGGCTGCCCTCTTGGAAGGATGCGGCGAGATGGCGAATGCGGCGCGCGCGCTGCTCCGACAATCTGGCCGTCATAGCCACAGAGTCCAGTTCTATCCCCAGAAAGGAAATTGACTGGCGGGGCGATAATGGGCTCTTGGTCCAGTTGACCGAGAGACCCAAACCTTCCAGGTGGCTGAGAAGCCCTGTTCTGTGAGACACAAGCTCTGTCTCTGACCGCGCTAGAATCAGCCAATCGTCCAGATAGTTCAGTATCTGCATTCCCCGTCTTCTCAGGGGAGCGAGAGCCGTGTCCATGCACTTCGGAAATGTACAGGGTGCCAAAGACAGACCGAACGGCAGGACTGTGCATTGATATACCCGACCGTCGAAGGCGAATCTCAAGAATGGCCTGTGACGAGGTATTATCTAGATCTGAAAGTACGCGTCCTTCAGATCGAGAGAGATAAACCAGTCTCCTGGGCGAATTTGCGCGAGGATTTGTCTGGTTGTGATCATTTTGAACGGCCGTCTCTTGAGGGCTCTGTTCAAATGTCTCAGATCTAAAATAGGTCTTAGCGCTCCGTCCTTCTTGGGTACGAGGAAATAACGTCTGTAAAGGCCCGACTCGCTCAGAGAAGGATGAACCTGTTCTATAGCCCCCTTGCACAGCAGCTTTGCTATTTCTGCTTGAAGCAGGTACGCTGCTTCTGAATTCACTTTCGTCTCCCTCTGCGCTAAAAAACGCGGGGGACGGTGAGCGAATTGAAGCGAATAGCCGTGTTTTATGGTATTCAGCACCCATTCTGACGCGCCCTGAATAGCTTCCCATGCTTTCGCACACATAGCTAGGGGTTGAATGGTCTCTGGGTTCAGATCGCCGCACTGCGCGGGATGGGGAACCTGTATCAGAGAAGATGGGGCGGCGCGCACGCCGCCGGTGCTTGAACACGGGGGCTGGTAGACAGTGGCGACTGGCTGTACAGCGTATGACGGCTCGATCCTTATGGATGGGACACATTTCGCAGTGAAAAACCTGTGTCGCGAGAGCGGCATGAGGGGTATCGTGTTTGTTATTAAGTGCGCGCACTCGTGAGCGGGCGCAGGGCTTACATTTGTCACACGGCCAGTGTTTGGGAGCTTTAGTGGGTCTGCAACCCGAGGTAACTGTGTGGCAAAGCGGGCAGTGGGTAGGTGTGGGCACAGAATTGTGGGCACATTCTCTACGCTTAGCACTCGAGCGGCGCGTGCCCACTTTATGAGAGTGCGCTCTGTGAGCATTACCGGGGAGACCGTGTTTGTGTGTAGCAGTGAGCACAGGGGTGTGGGCACATTTTCTACACTTATAACACCATCGGCGTGAGCCGGATAACCAGACATTATACTCCTGAGATTTCTCTGGTCGCCGTAAAGACGGTGTTTGGGTGCAGGCGAACGGGTTGTACAATGCGCTCGTTGGCTGCAAAATACCCATCTGCAGATGCCTTCAAAGGAAACTGACAGAGCGAAATGCTTGATGGCTCATATGTTTAGACGCTCATAAATACTCAAGCACCATCCTGTGAGCGGGAGGGTGCGAGATGCGGGTTCGCTTTCTGTATGTAAGAAAGCTGGCCGCGAGCTCGGAGAAGCAAACAGAAAAACATTTTTTTTTATCTGCCACCTGAGCCAGATTCGAACACGGGTCTCTGGTGCAAAAGCCTAATGTTCTGCCACTGGTGACATCGTTTGTTTGCAGGCGTGCGTGTATTAAAACAGGCTCGTTTACTGCACTATTGATATTTCCAGTCGCCTGAGCTTAGGAGGGGACTGAGAAATGTGTGAGAAATGGAGGTGGGTCCGGTCTCGCGGGACTAGACACTCTTTTCTCCTTTCGCCGGTGAGTGACGCGCACGACCGAGACGCGGGGTAGCTTTCTTATAACGTAAAGGAAGCTAGCCCGTGACTGTCCACTTATGACATGCCTTGTGAGCGGCGCCGTTTGCGCGGCTCGAACAGAGGGGGAGAGCACGGGAAGGGGCGAACGTCATCATGGTTTGCGTCAGCGTTTGTTTGCAGGCGTGCGTATATAAAAACAGGCTCGTTTACTGCAATATATGTATTTCCAGTCGCCTGAGCTTAGGAGGGGACTGAGAAATATGTGAGAAATGGAGGTTAGTCCGACCTGGGTGGGGCTAAACACTCTTCTCTCCTTTCTCCAGTGACGGGGGGGGGGTGTAGCTTTCTTGTAACGTAAAGGAAGCTATAGCCCGTGACCGTCCGTTTCTGACATCTCTTGTGAGCGGCACCGTTTGCGCGGCTTGACAGAAGGGGGTAAGCAGCTGTCTATGATAGCAGCGTCGTCTGCTTCATCCCCTGAGGCGACGGCAGTGTGGGTGAAAGCCAGGGGGGGGGAGAAGGAGATAGCGAGGCTCGTGGGAGGGGCTCCGGCGAGCGCTCAGCTGCTGCATCCGGCTCCGGTGGCCTCTGGGAGTGGCATTTCTTCTTACGCGGCCCGGTGGAGGCGGACGGAGAGACAGCGGAAGCATCGAACGTGGTGAGTCGAGCCCGCAGGGTCGACATCGGCAGTTCTTCGCAGAGCTCGCAGCCACCCGAGAGCGAGGGCTGCGCGGAGGAATTGCGAGGCATTTTGCAACAAACGCCTCGCGCTCTTTTAGACAAAGTGTGTCGCGGGGTGAGCACACAAACACATCAATACAGAGCAGTAAAGGATATAATCGCCGGATAGCGAAGCAGGCAGTGATGGCTGAAGGCGGCGAAGACGGCCGGCTTCCTCAGGCTTATCCTCGGCGTGCAGGTCGCTTGATGCGACGGCGGCGGCGGCGGCTTCCTCAGAGTCCAGCGATGCGGAGAGCTTCGCTGAAGAGACAGAAAAAGCAGCCTCTGAGCCCTGCTTATATACGCTAAGCCACACCCCCTTTCGCGGGCTCATTGGACGTGACGTCACGCCAAGGGCTCAGCGATAGGCTGCTGCAGTTGCCGCAGGGCAGCCAATAGGCGCGCTAGTAAGCTTGCCCTTGGTCTGCAGGCTGCCGCACTGCGTTGACAAGATTATTAAAAATTAAGGATAATTTTGGCTTCATATCTCGAGAAAAGATTACTTTTCCCGCAGCGTAAGCTACTTACGCAATACAAGAGAACCTCTCGTAAGAGAACTAACAGCTCTGTTTCATTTGGGAAACACTGCCATTTAAATGTCACACTCATTTACTGATGACCTACACCCAATGATCATGTGAAAACACTTATACATAAATTGATCACTTAGAAATCAAACTCAGTGTTTTATATATATATATATATATATATATATATATATATATATATATATATATACACTCACCTAAAGGATTATTAGGAATACCTGTTCAATTTCTCATTAATGCAATTATCTAATCAACCAATCACATGGCAGTTGCTTCAATGCATTTAGGGGTGTGGTCCTGGTCAAGACAATCTCCTGAACTCCAAACTGAATGTCAGAATGGGAAAGAAAGGTGATTTAAGCAATTTTGAGCGTGGCATGGTTGTTGGTGCCAGACGGGCCGGTCTGAGTATTTCACAATCTGCTCAGTTACTGGGATTTTCACGCACAACCATTTCTAGGGTTTACAAAGAATGGTGTGAAAAGGGAAAAACATCCAGTATGCGGCAGTCCTGTGGGCGAAAATGCCTTGTTGATGCTAGAGGTCAGAGGAGAATGGGCTGGCTGATTCAAGCTGATAGAAGAGCAACTTTGACTGAAATAACCACTCGTTACAACCGAGGTATGCAGCAAAGCATTTGTGAAGCCACAACACGCACAACCTTGAGGCGGATGGGCTACAACAGCAGAAGACCCTACCGGGTACCACTCATCTCCACTACAAATAGGAAAAAGAGGCTACAATTTGCACGAGCTCACCAAAATTGGACAGTTGAAGACTGGAAAAATGTTGCCTGGTCTGATGAGTCTCGATTTCTGTTGAGACATTCAGATGGTAGAGTCAGAATTTGGCGTAAACAGAATGAGACCATGGATCCATCATGCCTTGTTACCACTGTGCAGGCTGGTGGTGGTGGTGTAATGGTGTGGGGGATGTTTTCTTGGCACACTTTAGGCCCCTTAGTGCCAATTGGGCATCGTTTAAATGCCATGGCCTACCTGAGCATTGTTTCTGACCATGTCCATCCCTTTATGACCACCATGTACCCATCCTCTGATGGCTACTTCCAGCAGGATAATGCACCATGCCACAAAGCTCGAATCATTTCAAATTGGTTTCTTGAACATGACAATGAGTTCACTGTACTAAAATGGCCCCCACAGTCACCAGATCTCAACCCAATAGAGCGTCTTTGGGATGTGGTGGAACGGGAGCTTCGTGCCCTGGATGTGCATCCCACAAATCTCCATCAACTGCAAGATGCTATCCTATCAATATGGGCCAACATTTCTAAAGAATGCTTTCAGCACCTTGTTGAATCAATGCCACGTAGAATTAAGGCAGTTCTGAAGGCGAAAGGGGGTCAAACACAGTATTAGTATGGTGTTCCTAATAATCCTTTAGTTGAGTGTATACATATATACATCCTTTAGTTGAGTGTATACATATATACTGAATATGCATACAAGTTAAAGGTATAGAGGAGGATCTTTCCGAATTTTAGATAAGACCCGCCCTCTCCACTTTTTGAAAAGTTTGATTGATTCACCATAATGATTGACAATTAGGATGACCAATAGTATAGGTGATCCACCCAGAAGTAAAAAATCCTCGGCTATACCTTTAAGTCACCTTTATTTCTGTAGCACTTTACACAATACAGATTGTTTCAAGCAGCTTCACAATAGTAAAAAATTCTGACTCTGCTGTAAAGCAGCTCTAAAGCCAGTGTCATTATTCAGCTCAAATCAGTTCAGTGTTGATTCAGTTCAGTTAAGTAAGGGATAATGTATAGCGAGGCGGTTGTTATAGCGAATAACAACCCTGACAGGCTGAACGGGACCCCGCGAAGCGGAGGGGTCTTGAATCAGCCTGAAGGGGTTGTTATTCGCTATAACAACCGCCTCGCTATACATTATCCCGCTTATTACATGGCTACCTACAAAATAAATAAATAATTTGACACAAAATATTGATTTAAAAAGGAGTTTATTGATTTAAAAACGATTGTATTGCTTCCGCTAAAGAAAATAGTCCGTTCCACGTCCATAGCAACGCTCTGTTTTTCATGGCAACGGTCTGTTATACTTCGCAGCGGTCTGTTATCAAGAAATAACAGACCGCATTCTACATTGGAATTCAACCAAGCCATGTAATAAGTAACTGTTACTGTAAAGTTCATCAATTGTGCATACATCTGTATATACAGTGTATTTGTGCACATACATGTACGTGACAAACTCCTGTAGCCTATACACTCCACTGCACACTGAACAAGCAAAATATTTTATATTTTTCACATCCGTATGTAGTTTGGCGTGTAACGTTATGTGGCTAATCATTTGATGTTTGTGTGTAGAGTTACTTCACAAAATACCATTTTTAGAAGAATTAAAATAGTTTTGGATTGCTTTTGCAAGAGATGTGTGATGTTTTGCATCTTGTGTGCATGTTTTGTGGTTTTGTGTGTAGAGTTTTGAGAAATGGAGCCATAGTTTCAGTGTTTAAGCATTTTTTAAAAACTGTACGGTTTGAAAACTGAACTGTAAAGCGTTATACAGACCCCCTTTTATCTTTTAAATCTCACCTTTATGTTTCAGAGCACGAGACACAGGAAGAACTTAGACTAGAATAGAGGAGCTGTTGTTTCCTTCACCAACATGAAATTCACTGTTGTAAAGAAAAGTTTTTAATATTTAATCAAGGACTGCAAATGAATACATGAATTACTCTTATAATGTAAAGCCGAATTAATTCAACAGGCATTTTCATTGTAACATTTGATTGCTAAAAAAGCTTCTAAACGGGATTTTATATTATAAGCATTGAAGGATAGGACATTCTGAAAGAACAAGAAATACATTGCAGTCAAAAGTTTTTAAAAGTTCTATAAACAACTTTCTTACCAAAATCTTCTAAACAATCCACACAGCAAGAAGACACTGACAGCAGATCTGAAATGAAGCCTGTTGTTGCGCAGACCTACTGACTTTTATACTGGTTATAAAACAAAAGCAGAGTGAGATCCGCCCAAAAAATACTTTCACTTTCACTGCCACATCACCATAGGAACTAGAGTCAGAGGGACATAAATATTTACATGGATCCATCCAGGGGTGTTGATAGACCAATTTAACTGCTAATAGTGAAAGGATTTTGGTTTCTGATTGCAGTGGCATGATAATTCATGTAGATTTACAGTATATCTGTTGTTTTACAATGGCTCAATGTCTACAAATGAAAGACCAGGAACAGAAACTAGCCACAGACACACACACACACACACACACACACACACACACACACACACACACACACACACACACACACACACACACACACACAGGCTACTTTTACAATATAAGAGTTGAATATATGGCACAAAAAGTCACACAGAACAGCGAAATGTGATCATTTCAAATCAAGTATCTGTCAGTTCCATTAAATAAATATGATGGCATTATATAATTAATCTTATCGATTATAAATATAGCGTTCAGCGTCAGTTCAGGCAGGCCGCGTAGTCAAGCTCAGCTATCAGCTGATACCTATCCAGACTAACAGCTGATCTGATTTCTAAGCACTCAATTGGTCCCTATCAAACAGGGCGCCGTATTTAAAGTCATTTTTCAGTGTGCCTGCTTGGCTGCTTCCACTGCATGCTTGCAACCCACCTCCTCCCCTAGCTCCTCCTGTAACTTCTGTTTAACTTAATCAGTGTCATTCTGTTGTCATTGATGCATGCTCTGTTCTCAATGGGGGATTTGTTTTGCTGCTTTCCCAGTTAATGGGAGATGTCCCCAGAAGCTGCTGCTGTTCCCTGACTAGCTTTCATGGAGCTCATGAAAATGATGGGTAACTCAGAACAGAGCCATACCGCCAAATGTAACTTTAACAATTGTGACCTGATCCAGCAAAATGAGTCACAGTGACCCAAATTTCAAAATTGAGATTTTGGTATTAATGGAAAGAGGAGACCATAAGCTTTCAAATGATATCCTAGTCAAAGTCATACCTTGAATGGTTGTAAAGATATATACATTTGAAATATGGTCGTCTGCCCTCTTTTTCCAACTGAAAACCTGAGAAAATCGCTTTTAAAGTTTTTTGCCCGTTTTTTGTTGATATCTTTCAAAATCCATTGCATTTAAAGGGATGAACTATTTATTGTACAGCTTAATTTGACCAAAGACATTAATATATGCTATTATGCCATGCTGAAGCTCAAATTATTTTAAAGTTTTTATTTGAATACATAATTTCAAAGGCACTTTTACAAACATTTACTAAAATCAGAAAGATTGAACAGAGGTGCTACAGTTTTCCTTGAGAGAGGTGTGTGTGTGTGTGTGTGTGTGTGTGTGTGTGTGTGTGTGTGTGTGTGTGTGTGTGTGTGTGTGTGTGTGAGAGAGAGAGAGAGAGAGAGAGAGAGAGAGAGAGAGAGAGAGAGACAAAGTGAGAGAGGCAGAGAGACAAGGAAACAGAGAAAAAATAATGTTAGCCTATGCAATCATATCTTTGTGTAGGCTAGTTGACAATAACAGTGTAACATATTCATAACGGAGATACCAACAGTTAAATATTGGGTTAAAATAAATCAAACACATTGTAATGGATTCTCCTTGCAGATAAATACACTCACAGAATAATTGCACTCACTCACATCCATACACGATAAATACCACAGGGCTGTCACTTTCGCTGTGGCTGTCATCAGAGGATGACACGTCTCCAGATCCAAAACAATCACGCCTTAGCCACTCTTGATAACCAGCAGCTTAGGTTAGAAGCCTCCAGTGAGTTCAACGCTTTTGGCGACTTTTTGGCGACTTTGCTCTCTTTTGACAGCGATATTTCTCAAATTAATAATATTTAATCTTTCTGAGGAGATCTGCTAGCTTGTTTACACAGAGCGCTGCGAGTCTGACAGGAGAATGGCTGGACCAATCGCGTGCCGGTCAGTCGAAACGGGGCTTCCCATTGACAAATGATCAGCGTTTGTGTACATTTCTAAGCTTTTTGATTGGTCCTATACAACGTGAAACACCATATTTGGACAGCAGAGACAGTTTGAAGGGATTCCCGGGAAATGCTCAGAGGTGACGAGAGGATTTGAGAAAAGCATTTCGAGCGAATTTAGTAAAACTTTGTAAATTTAATAGTCATTTAAATACCTTTACTCAATTATCTGGACTACGAAACTTTAGGAGATTATTTTTGAATGTCTGTTCTTTGAGATTTAGCAAAAAAAAAATTTTTTTAAAAAATCTATTATTTTCATTGTTTTTCCACATAATCGGCCCATATCTTAAAATGGAACGTTGCGACTTCCGACTCATTTCGCCAGATCGGGTCACAATAATGCAAATAAAAATTTGAATATTTGACAAATGTCTGTTATTTTTGACTCAAGTGGTCCTGTCTGAAATACAACACAATTGTTAATGAACAATAAATGATTACAGTTTTTTTCAATTGCTTACACACAAAATTAAAAATTTGGCTCATTGTGTCAAAACTCAACACACAAGATTTCTTGACACAGCACTTGGAGATCAACATCTAACTGCCAATGCAAAATAACATTCTGCAATCAAAACGTAACACTCTAACTTGAAAAGGCCCTCTTCGGATCGATAGGAAACACACATGCACATGCAATATAAACAGTCAAAGCAAATACAACACACAGGTCAACTGTACTCAAGACACTGCCTACATTTGTAGTCTGTAAAGCGTGTTTATTTCCACAACCAAAACTCAGTGTACAGGTGCAGAACTACTATAAGTATTGAACATCTGGTGTAGGTGTTTCTATTGCAGGTCCATGTCAGGGATCTTGTCGTCGATTGCGGTCGGGCCACAGCACCTCGTCCACATCACAGGCAATGTCTTCCCTTGCCAGGCAACGGGGAAAATATCTCCGTGTGTGGCGTATCCACCCATGGATCGACCCCACCTCGATGTCCCCACATGCCTCCTCCATCGCTCGCAGGAGCGGCATGCGTACATGTGGTAGGCGGTCATAGACCTTCCACCGCCATGCCGAAAAGAATTCCTCGATCGGATTTAGGAACGGGGAATAAGGGGGCAGGTGCAACACTATGAAATGGTCGTGGTTGGCAAACCAGTCCCGGACCAGAGCAGCCCGGTGGAAACTGACATTATCCCAGATGACAACAAACATGGGCTGCCCTGGTCTGTCCTGTGTGACCACAGCATGTAGTGCATCGAGAAATGCCAGTAGGTGTGCAGTGTTGTAGGGTCCTAGGGTGGCATGGTGATGGAGGACCCCTTGACCACTAATGGCGGCACACATGGTGATGTTGCCCCCGCGCTGCCCGGGGATGTTCACGATGGCCCTTTGGCCGATGATGTTCCGGCCCCGACGTCTGGTTTTTGCCAGATTGAACCCAGCTTCATCTATGTAGATGTACTCATGTTGCTGCGCTGCCGCATCGAAGGCCAGGACAGTCTGTAACAGAACATGCATATACCAAAATGTCACTATTGTGTTCCTGAATACAGCGGTACTGCCTCTACAATGTCGCACAATGACTGTGGATTGGGTTGGACACATTCAGATATCACCAAAATGTTGGCAGTGTCCCTCCAACCAATGGAAGGGGGGCGACTGCAAGGTATATATCCATGTAAACACACAACTGCCATTGTAGTGGTACTGTGGCACTCACCTGCACATAGTCATAGCGAAGGTTCTTGACTGCAACACTGTTCCTCTCAAATGGAACCTTGTAAAGTTGTTTCATGCTGACGTGGTGTTCCCGCAGGACCCGGGCGAGTGTCGTCGTACTGACACTGTGCACATTGTGGAAAATTGCCTGGTCTTCGAGGATGCGCTCACGCAATTGGCGCAGGGGGATGGTGTTGTTTGCCACCACAAGGTTGACAACGGCCAGTTCCTGGGCATGGTTGAACACTCGTTGCCTCCCTCCCACGGCAGGTCGCCTGGCAGTTCTGCAAACAATGCATGATTAGTGTCGATGGTTAGGTTCTGTTCCCCATCCCGTACTGTCATACTGTACGTGGTGAAATACTGTATTACCAGATTCAGCCAGAACGCTGATGCACAGCAAATTTGAAAACGCAAATTTAACACTCTCAGAGTTACAGTCAAATTATGTAACACTCCCCCAGGGTTTATATGTAAACCACTGTAAAAGTGTTAAATTACTGTAACACTGGAAAATCTACACTAACACTAGACAATTTGCTGTGTGGGTACTGTGCAGTCCTTTGGCGTTAATTCAGGACATACCTGTTTTCTTGTCGGTATGTCCGAATGATGCTGGCTACCGTGAAGCGGCTGAGGTTGGGCCGGACCCTCTGCCCGGCCTCCCTCATAGTCAGGCCAAGGTTGATGACATGGTCCACCACAGTGGCCCTGATGTCGTCAGTGATAGTTGTGCGTCTGCCTGGTTCCCGTTCAGGTTGGTGCCATTCTCCTCTCCCTCTTCCCACGTCTCTTCCTCGTTCTCCTCTCCCTCTTCCCCCATCTCGTTCTCCTCTCCCTCTTCCCCCATCTCGTTCTCCTCTCCCTCTTCCTCCATCTCTTCCTCGTTCTCCTCTCCCTCTTCCCCTGTCTCTTCCTCGTTCTCCTCTCCCTCTTCCCCCATCTCGTTCTCCTCTCCCTCTTCCCCCATCTCGTTCTCCTCTCCCTCTTCCTCCATCTCTTCCTCGTTCTCATCTGCCTCTTCCCCTGTCTCTTCCTCGTTCTCCTCTCCCTCTTCCTCCATCTCTTCCTCGTTCTCCTCTCCCTCTTCCCCCGTCTCTTCCTCGTCTTCTCCTTCCCCTTGGTCCTTCGGCCTCCATATTCGCAATTGTATCACGACAGGTGCGCATACCTGAGTTCTATTTATAGTGCTACAGCTGTGACTGATTGGTGTTCAATTACCGGTTAAGTGTTTTACTGTGTGTGCGGGGGTGTTGCTATTGTCGCATGTGTTTTTATTATTGAATGGATGTGCTGTATGCAAAGTGTTTCCTCATTTTCCAACGTGTGTAACATACAACACTGTGTGTGTAGTGTTTTGCACCGTGTGTTGCACAATTGTTTGCAGTGCAATGCCTACAATGTGTTTATTCATTTGGTGCCTGTGTGTAAGACATGCATGCAAACGGTACGGTTTTGACGCTTTGATCTGGGCATTCACTTTTTGTGTTTTAGCAATTGGGAAAAACTGTAAACATTTAATTTAAAATAAAATAATGTCATTAAAGACAATACGTTTTCCAATATATTTTAATCAGAATTAATGCACCACTTCAAGGACAAGGAAATGGTTTAAGAAAGTGGATGAAATGCTAAAATTAGTTAAAACTAAAAATAAATATTGTAATCATTTTGATATAATTTAACTGTATTTTTTTATTTTCCTATTGTGGACACACTGGGTGGATATCTGCATTCACTGAGGCTTAAAATAGCATGGTATGTTTATTCAGATCTGCACTGATCTTCTTTTGTTTCCTGAAGGATAACAATTAATGAATTGTAATGAAAGTACTTACAAATACGCAAAATCATGTGGCATGAATAATAAGAAAAACTCCTTAATCCTTGATAAATAATTACAAATAAATAAACTTTTAGTTTAAAATAAAATAACTTTATTTAAAGTTATTATTTGGCTGATTGGAGTATGACAGAGTATTCAAACCTGTTCTGTATGAAAAGCAGTACAATGAGAATAAAGAGCGTCAGGACTTTTGTCAAACGCAGGCACTGCCTCAAAAGAGACCGATTGTACACACACTGGTTTGAAGGTTAAAAGGCTAAATGTTTTCTCGGTGCTAAGAACGTCTGACATTTGCATCCAAATACACACATGTAAATCTTTATTTTGGACTCATCAGGAACAAACAAAATAATGAAAAGGCTAAATAAAATATTGTGATTACTGAGCAATGTATTGTGATACCCAGACATTTCAGTTGAAACTCCCATTTGAACTGCGAGGAAGATCATATGGGTCTTTGATTTTGTGATCATCAAGATATACTGTATATGAAACCTTACTTTTTGCATTAATTTTTAGTTTTGTAAACGGATTTGCCCTGCCCACTTTAACAAACTACAATATCAGTTGATTTATGACAGTTGTTACTGTGGCAATAGTTTAAATAGCTGATTGTTGAAACAGCTGATATTAAATCTTGCTATTCTGTTTGTAGACTTACCCATGACACCTTACTGTACCATCAAAAAGTTCAGGGAGAAGTACATTTTTAATCTCAAAACAAATTTCATATTTTTCCGTCATTGTCTTTTGATGAACGAAAACGTTCTATCAGCTCAAAATTGATCAGAAATTACTCTGCTTTGCTCTTTGCAATTTTTTTGTTGTTGTTCTTCCTCCTCCTTGTACCCATATTTTTACAGTACTGTACCCTGCATCTCACAAACTTGTCCTTTGTCTCTGTGATACTGTAATCCTTGTTCTTTGTTGATATGAATCTGCAACCAGTCAAAGTCTATTGAGCAGTCAGTACTGTTAACAAATGGAGAGCACAATGTTCAGGGCCATACAATGTGTTCATTGTACAGTATACAGCCTACAATGCACTGTACTACAGTATACAATACTAAAATCAAAGGACTAAACATGTGATCAATGTGCTTCTTGTCTTTGGGCATCATTTGAAACAGGTTAAATCAATTTTGAGTGGTTGTGTTCAATCAGTGACGTGTGTTCTCTATTTGTATCTGATCGTTGCCACTTGTGTGTACCAGTATGGATGATGTGCATTAGAGTGCAGAATGTGTTTTGAGAATGAGAATGTGTTTAGAGTTTTGCTGAAAAGTCTACGTGAGATCTGCAAATTGTGTTTTACCATGTGAAATGGTTTAAGGTATTGACAACAGACTGCACAATTAGCTAAATGAGTTCAGGCAACTGAGAACTTTATTCAGCCAATGGGTTTTAGTGTTTTAGCAATTGAGAAAAACTGTAAAGCACAGGTGTGACCACTTGAACACAGCAACTCAAAATTGATCACACTTGTGGCTAATGATGTGAGGGAACATATACAGTAAGCCAGTTCAGAGAGCACTGGTTTGTGAGGCCCTACAATGGATAGAAATCTGAGAGGAAGAGTTCGTGTGAGAGGAGGTCGAGGTGGTCGAGGTGGTCAGCGAAGACAAAGAACAGTAATATATGATGAAATCAGAGCTACTGTGATTGACCATGTTCTTGTCCATGGTATGAGCATGAGGGAGGCTGGACAAAGGGTACAACCAAACATCAGTAGATTCACTGTGTCCACCATAATCCGAAGATTTAGAGAAGAGAACAGGTAATTACCTTTTTTTGACATTATAGTACAGTATGTAAATGTTGACAGCAATTACTGTATGACATACTATATACTGTACCACAGTATACTGTAAGTAAATGTTTCAGTACATCACTGTACCAATGTACTGTAGTATTGTAATGGAGGGTTGGTCTAACTGTTTGTAGGCCTATATTCCATGTATATTTTTTGTAACTCCATGTTCTCTTTTTGTAGAATTGAAAGACTGCCACATGGGGGTGGGAGGACAGGTATGTTCTCCCCACACCAAGAGACCCTAATTGTTGATATGGTCCGTGAGAACAATGCCATTAAGCTGAGTGAAATTCAGCAGAAGATCATTGAGGACCGTGTAAATTTTGAGGGTATCAACCTCTCTACTGTTGATCGTGTCCTCAAGCGCAACAGACTGCGCATGAAACAGCTATACAGAGTGCCCTTTGATCGCAACTCAGACAGAGTCAAAGAGCAAAGATTCCAGTATGTACAGGTTGGCATATATCCAGACACATTCAATGTTGATTACTCTAAGTAGTGATTTACTGTAGTGGCCTAAATCACTTTTTCCGTATCACTTACAAAACTATATCTATTTCTACAGAGGGTTTTTCAACTGGATGCAATGGAAAGACCCCATGAATACATCTACATGGATGAAGCTGGGTTTAATCTCACCAAAAGGAGAAGGAGAGGCCGTAATGTGATTGGCCATCGGGCCATTGTTGGTGTTCCTGGGCAGCGTGGTGGCAATGTCACATTATGTGCTGCCATCAGCAATCATGGGGTTGTCCACCATCATGCCAACCTGGGGCCCTACAACACTCACCAGCTCCTCATTTTCCTCAATCACATGCGAGATGCTCTGTTAGGGCAGCAGGATGAGCATCCCATCTATGTTGTTGTTTGGAACAATGTAAGTTTTCACAGAGCCCTCCAGGTTAGAGAGTGGTTCAATATGAAACAAGGTTTTATCAATCTTTGCCTTCCACCGTACTCCCCTTTCCTAAACCCCATTGAGGAATTCTTCTCCTCATGGCGGTGGAAGGTATATGAACGCCAACCTTACACCAGGGTAAATCTCCTGCAAGCCATGGGACTTGCCTGTGGTGACATAGGTGTGGAGGCATGCCAAGCCTGGATACGGCATGCCAGGGTTTTTTTCCCCGTTGCCTGGCCAGACAAAATGTGGCCTGTGATGTGGATGAAGTCCTGTGGCCTGACCCAGTACGGAGACATGATGCTGTGGCTGAGTAATGCACTTATTTGTATATTTTTGTACTTTATTTTTACATGGGCTTACTGTACACAAGTGTCAAACGCATAAGATTTCTGTTTGTTTTTACAAGTGCTACGTGTAAATGCACAAGATTTCTGTTTTGTCTTTTTGTATAAGTGCTAAATGCACAGGTTTTTTTTGTTTAGCAACATGCATTTAGCCTACAGTGAACAAACATATTTCTCCAGCTTCATGTCCTGAGCATTGTGTTTTCTATTTTTCTACGTAGTGTTTAGTGACTGTTCAGTAGTGTTTTTAATTTTGATTGACTCGGGGCACGATTTGACAACATAGTTCAGTTTTGAGCACAGATTGAGGTGAAAGAGTCTGAGGTTTTGTGAATGTAGCTTGAAAATTGGGTTTTGTGTTCACAGTTTAGAGAAAAGGAGAGCAGCTTTCAAGAAATGTGTCTTAGCAATCAAGAAAAACTGTAACAGTTTTTCACTGTAGCACTTTTACTGTTAAAATCACGATCATTTTTTACAGTGTATAGATATCTTTCGAGAACTATATGTTTTAAACAATGTGTTTTCTAGTTTTTGGTGTATTGTTTACTGACTGCTTGATAGTGTATATCATTTTGTTTTTAGGCGAAAGCTTCATTTTGCAAGAGGAGTCAGAGGTTTTGTAAATAGTGCTTGAAGATGAGGTTTTGTGTTTAATGTTTTCAGAAAAAGGAGCAAGGTTTCAGAAATTGTGTTTTAGCAATTGAGAAAAACTGTAATCACATCTGTATTTTAAATAAAATGTAAGTTGCTTTGGATAAAAGTAACAGATAATTAAATGCATGTAATGTGAATACAACATGAAATCTACATCATACGTCTATTGGATATTTTGTAGCCTATTAAATGTCATACATGTTTTTTGTCTATAAATACCCTAATAGCAATTAGTTCTAAACGCTGTTGAACATTCTTGTCTTTTACACTTCAGTCTCCAGTGAAGCCATCAGCACGTTCCTGGCATCATCAGCGATGTCATTCAGAGCTCTCTTCAGCATTCTAGAGACAGTCAGATAAGACAGTCCTCCTGCCACCAAACTGCCAATAATAGGAATAAAGCTCACAAGTAACTCAACAGTATCTTCTGATATAAGAACAGATGCAGCACCCAGCAAGGTTAATATTGAATTTGTGTCTATCCCTTGATGCAGAGGAGACTTCATCAGACTCTTCAATTCCTCTACGGATTTCCCAGATCTTTCACAAAGCTTCTGAAGGGATGGATCATCCAGACCAAACGCACTGTAGTACTTTCTCAGCTCATCTGCTATGATGGCTATATCTGCAGTGATCGAAAGACCAGGAAGAGGAATAACAGCTATACAAGCAGACAGGAAAGCAACTTTTCCAATGTTTTCCTCTAGAGCTTTCTTCTTTTTCTCATTAATATTGTGTGTAATATTTGGCACAGCCAACATCAGCACACGTCTCTTATGCTGTGGAAGCTCTTCCTCCATCCTCTCCTGCAGCTGATTTAAATCATACTTGCCGAGCTCCCAACCAGAGATCAGGAACACGACAGGATCCTCTATACCGATCTTTCTCAGACCTAGACAGAAACAGGAAATATTTAAAAAATAAAGGATTATTACATATTTTATAATCATAAATTAATAAATAATATAGGCTAATAAATTATTATCAGTGTAATTAAAATTATCATTGTTTTTACATGAGAAAAACATATTGGTTTAATACATTAATCGTAAAGATAAATCTCTTAGATAAATCTAAATCTCTTAGATAAATCTCTTTGTTGCTCAAAACATGGGAACTGAATAAACTAACCATTTACACAATCCTTTCGGATGGTATCCAGTGTCTTTTTCTTGTCAAAGCTTTTCTTCCTCTTTTCAGCATCAATGCTTGAGTCAATCTTAGAACAAACAAAATAAAATGTTTTCCCCATTCTCATGATCTCTTTGGCCAGCTGAGTGTGGCATTCTCTGAACCGATCTGAAGCAATGATGATGAAAAAATCATAGCGTTCAAACGGAACCAGTTTAAGATACTCGCCGGCTTTGAAGTTTGGTGTTCCAATGCCAGGAAGATCCCACACTTTCACATTTTTGTATTTAGGGTGAAGGTAAACCTCTGGTTCTGTAGTGGTTTCCACTACCTGTTTTGGCAGAGCCCTCTTCTTCATCCCCTAGACCCCTGAATGCATTGACAAATGTGGACTTTCCAGAACCTGACTCTCCCGTCACACCAATGTTAAGTTCTACAAGATCTTGCTTTTTGAGGTATTCTTTGATTGTGTTTATCGCTGATAGGAGATCCTGAGTAGATATGGAATCTTTAATATTCTCCGGTTCCTGGTGAGTTATTATACAGCGATCTTCAGACATAGCCATCCTAAAAAAGATCTGTCAACAGTGTTATAAAAAAATGCTTTAGGAAATATGTACAAACAACAGCTTATGCCATGATATTTAAATGTCTGAAGTCCCTTTCCATGCTGGAACTCAAGAGTCCTTTATTTTGCTTATCATAGTTGGTCCTATAAAGAAAATCAAGATCAGTTTCTCAATCTCATATTATGTTTCAAAGCACAAAAGATGCAAGAAGTGCTGTCGTTTCCTTCACAAATGTGAAATTCACTGTTGTAAGAATTCATTACTAATAATGCAAGGTTCATCTGCCATTTTAAATGTTGTATTTGATTGCTAAAATAAAGCACACAACAGTATTGCTAGACACATACATAGCCTACTTGATAAATGTTTGTATTTTGCTGCCTCACACTGGTCATGTATTTTTGACTTTCAGTTTACAACATTAAAGGAGAACTCCGGTCAATTTTAACATCAATTTGTCATTACGCATAGGTTTAGTTACCTATGATCACGCGCATGAACTCGGCAATCGACTACTTTGGACTTCAACCGAAAACAGGATGTAAACACAGGTATTTGCGCTGGCTTAAATAACATAATTTTTATACATATCTTTCACATCTACTGCAGTCAGATTCACTCGTGTTCACTCTGAAGGAATCACTCACATTTTCTGTGCACTTGTAATGACACATCAAGGATGTTAAGAGGCTAAAAGCAGGTTTAGTACTTGCCCCATTGAAGTCAACAGGGTGCAAATTTTAAAAATAGAATAACTCGGTGTAGGCAACACCGATTTTTGTCGTTGTTCTCTGTATTGACAGCACTCCAAATGTACAAAAAAATGAGCTCAATGTTAAAATTGACCGGAGTTCTCCTTTAACGTGATTGCTGTCAAAACATCTGGATGTGCAGTGAAACAGTAAGAATTCATTACAATGGCGACCGTAGAGACCTTACCCAAATGTTCGGTGCAATTCACACAGCAACAACTTGAACCCTTTGTTTGAACTTGAACTTTTCCACTGCAATACTGTCACTTTCACTGCAGCTGAAACAGGCAGAGACTTGTAAATACTTGTCAGATAGCCTATATATAAATAGTCTATATATGGCCAAAATAGATTCTATTGGTTAATATCTACGCATAAACACCACGATAGACCTAACGCGACACGATATGATACAAATAACAGCCAATCAGAAGTGTGTGCAGTTCTCACTCGCAACACGCTGCACAGATGAAGTGCGTAAAACTAAAAACACAACTTGCACATACACGATTTTCGCGATGCGTCTCCATATTATGGTAGGCTATTACTTGTGGAACTTCAGGGATTTGTCATATAATAATCAATGTTTCTCAACTTACAGTTTCATCATGCCTCTAGACGTCTTGAATATTCCAAAATGTTCCACCAGAGGTCTCTGTCGCATTAGGGTTTTACATGATAAACGGTCTCAAACACTTCTTCAGATGTGCTTTCCCCCCCAGAGATGTCTGAGGTTGTGCGCGCGCATCATAGGCTCAGGTGGTATTCTATGCATTTACAGCAAAGATGACACAATGACCTTTACTGAAAAGCTTCTGTTAAATGGAAAGTCTGTTAATAAATTAGTGTGAGGGAGGCGAAATGGGGTCATAGCCTGTGACTACCTTGTTGAAAGATAATTGTGGAACAGATGTGACTGTTTTATTGCAAGATAAACATCATTGTGAGATCTGGATCTATTCGCACAACATATAGGCCTATTTGCTGCTTGCTTTTCTATGCAATGCCCTCAGAAGATAACGTAGAAGCTTAAGAAACCAGGTTACATGAAAGGGCTTGACCAGGCACTACAATAAACTATATGGTTAACTTGTACAAAAATGACTGTCTTCAAGTTAACATAAACCCCCAAAAAGTATGCTGATGTTAACATAACAATGTAACACTGTGACAACCAGTTCATTTTGCTTATAACATCTACATAGTTTCCTGAAAGATAGTTCAGATATATATATATGTTTGATTCATGAATACAAACAAACACATCTTTATTTCTATCTTTTTACCTCTCAGGGAGATGTTTTCCTTATTGGTTACTGTATTACAACCATCTTTCCTTGCTGTTGATGGTGTGATGCTCTTCAGATCATGAGAACAACAAGAAGAGAAACGAGGAAATTATAATCAGTGTAGCTTCGTCAGCAATGTCCTTATCTGGCGTTTCTGTTTACTGAACCTCTGTCCACCCATTATTTTCCCCACAGTTGAGATTTGAATGTTTGTGTGCCCGAATCAACGTGAAGACTGTTATGTTTTATTTTGAAAACTACATTTTTTTGTCTAGAGGGAGTGTTAAGGGATAGTTGAGGTTAGATATCTCACTAAAACAACTTTGAAAGTCTATCGCTCTCACTCACACACACAACCATACACACACACACAAACTCACACGTTTGTACACTGTGTTCCAAGACATGTCTAGCTCTTTAGAATGTTCTGTCCTGCCTCAGCACTATTTATCAACTCCCCACACTGTGTGACACACGTAACATGAAATCTTATACATCTCAGAAAGATCAGTTACATATGCTGCAGCTGCTGCAATGTACACACCAATACAAATACACAATGTATTTGCAGGTGGATAATAATAGATATAACACTAACACATGTTGGGTTTCCATGTTTAAGGGACATTCCCCATAGACATAATGACTTTTATAGGTCTACTGTACTATGTATTCTATCCTCTATATAACACAACCCTCACAAAAAAAAAAAAAAAATGTTGTTTTAATTTTTACATTTTCAAAAAATAAATAAAGATAAGCTGTTTTCATCATGGGGACCAAGATGTCCTTAAAACATAGGAAATACCAGAACCACACACACACACACACACACACACACGTTTGTTTCACTCTATTTGTGAGGACATTGCACAGACTTCCATCGATTTTATATCAGTTTAATGATATTTTCGCCTAACCCAACCCCCAGACTTAACCATTACAGAAACATATGCAAAACACTACATTTAAATGAATATTGGCCCATTAAAACTGTTTAACTAGTGAGAACTTAAAAGTATACTTAGGTGTTCTACATACTTTATATTGACTGATTGGGGAGATACTATTGCTTGTCCTACCCTAAACACTGTGTTTATTCTGTTTGTTTTGAACTGGAATTTCATATAGGAATTTACTTCAAATCTACTAAAAAAAAAGTATATGTATATTTCAGGTATAACAATTAATTCCTAAATAGGAACATTGTAGTGTAAAGTGCAAAATAATATATAAATACTAAATTATAAGTTTAGAATAAAAAAAAATACAAGTACACTTGCAGTATAAAACTGCTAAATTAGTAGTTAACAAAGCATAATTCAAAGTGTACTTTCATAAACTACAAAATGTGCTACAAGAATCAGTATACCTATAAGTTCCCTTGTATTATAATTGCAGTACAAAAAGTTTAGGCCTACTACTGTTACACTTAAAGTATACTTAAAAGTATACTATTATACACTAAAAAGAGGGTCAATTTAGTCCCAAGTATAGTACACTTACAGGTATACTACTAGTACATTGATAATTACTACATCACAGCTGCATCTGAAAACGTAGGCAGCTGACTTGTTGCCTCGCTGCCCTATCAGGCAATGACCTATGGCAATGACTTTGTAGGCAGCATTAGCGCACAAAGGTTCCTCACAAAACTGATTTCAGACAGACTTCTGAGGCAGCGTAACGGTTTAATGATCTACAGCAAAACAGAACGAGCTTTGGTGAAAACTAAGTGAATATTTAAGGACTACAATAGTGATTTATCGCTAGAAATGACATCATAAGTGGAAAACATTGATAAAAAATTTACATTTACAGACAAACTGACGACCAGCCGCAACTTTCAGATGGCATCTTTATTTTTCTAGCTCAACTGTCACAGAATGGAAAGCACAGGATTGTGGGATATCAAAGGCAGGGAAGGATACATCTATGCAGCATTCAAAAAATCGATCAGATGAAGGTATCTCAGGAGACAGCAAGTGAAACTAGCACTGCATTCAGACGCCTTGATGCCTTCCGACCTTGGATTGTGTCTTCCAAAGGCAGCATTTATCAGTTTTCGGACGCAGCCAAAGTATAATAAATACTGCATACTTGAACTTTACTTAAAGGGATAGTTAACTTTGAAATAAAATTTTGGTATGTTTTAGCTTACCTCAAGGGCATCCAAGATGTAGGTGTCTTTTTTCCGCAGTAGTTTCAATTTTGATATTTTTAGGCATCTTACCCATCGTAAGTACACATTGATGGCCTAAGACACGAAACGAGTGGTTTGTGTGAGAAAACGAACAGTATTTATATCGTTGTTACCTCTTGAACACAGCCGCGTCCAAGTGATCTGAGGGCGCGGGCAGGTATAGATATATACACTAGATGTCGCCTTGGCTACTGCAGTTCATTGGAACGAAACTGTAGCCAAGGCGACATATATATCTATACCCGCCCGCACCCTCAGATCACTTGGACGCGGCTGTGTTCAAGAGGTAACAACGATATAAATACTGTTCGTTTTCTCACACAAACCACTCGTTTCGTGTCTTAGGCCATCAATGTTTACTTACGATGGGGAATTGTTTAATTTGGACGATGTGGAATTGTTTTAATTTGGACTCTGTGCTTGCTCTTTGAGACAGTGACCGTATACCTGCATTATATGACTGACAGACAAGAACGGTTTGGCCTAAAAATATCAAAATTGAAACTACTGCGGAAAAAAAGACACCTACATCTTGGATGCCCTTGAGGTAAGCTAAAACATACCAAAATTTTATTTCAAAGTGAACTATCCCTTTAAGTATACTTAAAATGAAGTATACTTATACTTGAAATAGGCGATACTTATTTTTTTGTATATGTCTTCTATCAACCCGATCTCATGAAATGCGTCTCTGCATTGTATTTATAGTGCAATTTATATGCGAAGATGAGTTTTTACATGTGAAGTAGCTCATTGTGTGCGTGCAGCTTGTGAACGAGCAGCACACTCTGTACTGCAGCCAGGAAAGGACCATTTATAACCATCTATCCAAAACATTATTAAAAAAAAGCAGTATCAAAATACAGGGAAACGTTTTTGTTGGGGGATGGGGGTCTGAAAGGCTACAACAGAACTTTATTGACTCATAGTGTTTCAGTATTATTAATAAGAGTTGTTTATCTGACCATCTGACCTCCCTTTCAGTTTTCTCATGAAAGTGAGCAAGATAATGTTTGGAAATTGTATTTATTGTCATTTAAATAAGGCTAAAAAATGCCTGCATTTGACCATAGAGAGGCGCTATTGCAGTCCATACTCAAAGGTCTGTTGTAAAAATCCCAGCTAAAGTCTTAATTAACATATAGGTTTGAAGCATTCTTTAAAAAATGTTTTGAAAGTCAGATACAGGTCCTGCGCAAGTTTGTGTTTTTGACGTGTGCTCATCGAATGATGTGGCATGCAGGATGTGTCAGAGTTGGTCTGCACACCGGGCCAAAGGATCAGGCACAGAAAGAGCTGCTGGAGAACAAGGAAATAACAGGCGATAACCTTCTATCCTGTTCTTATGTGAATGACGTTAGAGAGTTCATGCAAAGGCACACTCATTTACTTGCCCGATAACCTCTGAGTGAGCTGTGAGGAAAAGACGGGAAATCCTCTGTGTGAACTTACCAGCTGAAGAGTTTCTGCAAAAGGAGTATGACGTCTGTTTGTCACAGATATAACCAACTCAGACATCTAGGTAACACAATCTATAAACAAAGTCTCTGCCAAATTAGGTCTTTACTCAATCTCTGGGTAGGCCTACAATTTTACATTTGCCTTCAGTTAAAATACTGTCATAAGCCTAATAGTAAATCTTTTGGTGGATTTTTAACAAGTGATTTTCTTTATTGTTGCTTTTCAGCAAGTGCATTGCATTTATTGTTTTTCAATTTAGTATAAATAGCATTATTGCATATTAAATGTGCATACTTTGGACCTGTCATAATTTTATGGTTTAATGAATGATTTAAATAATATTAATAATAATAATCAATCCATCCAATTTATAAATCCAAACCAATTTGGGATGCTGGAGCCTATCTCGGCATCTCTGGAAGAACATAAATAAATAATAATAAACAATTATGATAATATTACTTATATCACACACAAATTATGCACAATTTTTAAATAAAAATAAATAAAATATTCATCAAGACATTTAGCATAACAAGACAAAAAAACTTGTAAAATTAAATATATTTCATATTATTTCCATAAGCATAATAAAAATATATACTGTGGAAGAGTATCTCAATGATCTAAAAAAAAAAAATAATATATTAAATATTCTTAGCTAGTAGCTACAGTTCATGATAAATTATGTTTGTCCTATGATAAATATAATTACTTGGCTTGGATTAAACGTCTAAAATAACAGCCAGAATTCCAACAAAGCCTGCCATAAATCCTCATTGTAAAACTTGATGGATAATATGTCACCAGCAAAAAAAAAAAAAAAAATTAGTCTTGGAGACCGTAATACATTCCTGAGCTGATTATTACACAAGTCTTTTTTATGGCATCTTTTTCAGCCGTGTTGTGAAATGACTTGCAGGTGCAAGAGAAGGTGCGTTGTGTTTTACGGTCCTGTCAGAAAAACACTGATGGTGTTCTTGTGTTTCTCAGTACTCTATTCTTAAAAGCCCGGTTTAGCCAGATGGCAGGCAGGGTGGTGCAGTGTCTCCCTCTCATGAGCCAAGTCAAACACTGGCCTCGGCCGTATAGCTCTCCATTTCTGCGGGCCTTGTGCCCCGAGCACGAGAACAATGTGGGTTTGAAGCCTCCTGAGTTTTCCTCTGCCAGACACCAACAGGAATGAGAAGAATTCCAAGTTATTAGAGAGAGAAAGATCATGTTCTGTGGATTAGCAGAACGGCTAAAAATACTTTGATCTCCTAACAGACTCCACGTAGTCTTGTATCTTGGAGGAAACACAGTATGCCGCACATTTTTAAGCCCATAAACTTTAGTGGAGGTGGAAGAATTTTGGAGAGCGATCAGTCTGGAGCTGGGTGGCCATAAGCAGATAGAAATCTCTTTGTGTGTCAGCACACACTGATATGGGATTTTATGATGCAGCACAGTTAGCGTTACTCACTTACTTACGTCCAAGTCCTCCTGACTTCAAATGTCTAATTAAAACTTGAACAAAGAGATTATATTAGGCCCTTAAAGATTAGTTTCTTGATTAAAGGCAGTGGTGCATGTTTGCATTGCCTTTTGATTGTAGGCACTCCCGAATCTTTACAGCTAATCACCTTTATGCTTGAGTTTAGTGGTGGATAATCAAATGGTGCGTTCAAATGACTTTGGTCGGAGCAAGATGGTGATGTGCCTTTTCTACATACCGCAAGATTTTTTGAACTCTACTTCTACAAAATGATGGATTAAGAATGCACTTCAGGTGTGTTTTTGTTTAATGTTTCTATTTAATTTATGAGACACTGTAAACTGAATTATTGTATAATTGTACAATACTTTTATATTTTGTACATGCAACATAGCTCATTTAAATGTATATAAAAATGAATAATTTCATTAATTTCAACAAATTTACCATGAATACAGATGCATCGTCCATCATATTTTCTCACTGACATGCCTTCAATTTGGAAACTCTGGGCTAAAAGTACTGGTGTATTCAAGTCTTGTATTTTTGAGTTGAATGCACAGGAACACCGCATAATTTCAAATACACAAATGTAATGTAATTACAAGTGGAACTTTCTTTAACCCCAGAGTTTCTGAGTTGGGGGCGTGTCAGTGAGAAAATATGGCGGACGCAACAGGAGATGCAAAGTGTATTGATGGTAAATTATATATTTTTTCATTTTTAAGTCACTTATTCAAAATATGATAGTATTCTATAATTATGATAGCCATAAATAACGATTAAATACAATGATGAAATTGTAAACATATACTGATGTGCAAAAATCTTTTTTTAGAATTGGTACATTGCCATCTTGCGCCAACCTAAGTGTGTCAATTATGACTTCCCAACTCATAAATACGAACTTCCCAGAAGGACTTGAACACACCAAAAAAAGAGTTTCCCTATGCACTTACTGTATGGCATTCAGGTGTGATCAACTCAACGTAAATAATTTCTTTCCTACATGATTTGGACACACCAAAAGTTTTTAAAAGTGTTGATAGCACATTGAAATGATTGTTTGAAAAGCTTTAACTGAGATGTCATTAAATCCATAGAAGAACACTTCACCAGCACACCAATATTTGACTGAAGGCTAGCCTTTAGTAACAGCTGTTGCAAGTAACGCATAGCAACACATTACTGTGTTTCATTCTATAAAATGTGCATGGAGCATACCTCAACGTTTTGTAGATGCTGACACATATCCCTGTGGGTCACCGATCACCCCAAATAACTTGAATAGCTCTGGTAATGCACTGCCCTTTGTGGCTTACCCGTCAACGTACTTGAGAAAGAAGTAAAACAAGAAATGTTTTCTTGTCAGCCCCTTAAGCATGGCTAATGTGTAATTTGTGTTTATAGGGGAGGTTAAGACTGTGGCTCTCCTCTGTGGTAACACTGAAAGTCACTCACTTAAGATTTTCTCTGATTCCCGTGGAGGGGAAAAAGAGAAACAGGGTCCACAAAACATCTATCCTCCATTTGTCAAAGTAACCAGTGGAATTTTTACATAACATGGCTTCCCAATGTAGGAAATGAGTGTGTTTATGTGGTTAAACTATTTTCATTGGAGATTTTCAGTGGGAAATTTCAGTTCGGAGAACCTTCAATGACTTTTTATGTTAGGGATGAGTGAAACCACATTTTATTTTCAACCCAATTCCAAGGCCATTTGTTTGTTTTATTGATACCTCTATTCAATCATTTTTTCCCCTGTAATATCCAAGGATAAAATGGATAAAGCCATTATTATAGCATTTAACAGCCATTTTAACAAAGGCCTAGACTGTGCGTTTGTGTGTGTGTGTGTGTGTGTGTGTGTGTGTTCCATTTATTAACCCTTTAAAGCCTGACATATGAAATGATAGTCAGAAAAGTCAATTTTTCTTTTTAAATGGAACAGTGTATTGAGCCTTTAGACCAGGGGCCGGTTTCACAAAGATAGACTTTGACTATGGCTTAGATATAGTAGATAGTCAGACTTCAGATAGACATCTAAATCAGACCGTTGCACAAAGCACTTAAGACTCTGACTATCTTAAAGGGATAGTTCACTTTGAAATTAATTTTTGATATGTTTTAGCTTACCTCAAGGGCATCCAAGATGTAGGTGTCTTTGTTTCCGCAGTAGTTTCAATTTTGATATTTTTAGGTCAAACCGTTCTTGTCTGTCAGTCATACAATGCAGGTCGATGGTCACTGTATCAAAACACAAGCACAGTCCAAATTAAAACAATTCCCCATCGTCCAAATTAAACAATTCCCCATCGTAAGTACACATTGATGGCCTAAGACACGAAACGAGCGGTTTGTGTGAGAAAACGAACAGTATTTATATCGTTGTTATCTCTTGAAAACAGCACACGTCTAAATGATCTGACGGCGCGGGCGGGTATAGATATATACATAGATGTCGCCTTGGCTACTGCAGTTCATTGGAACGAAACCGTAGCCAAGCGACATCTAGTGTATATATCTATACCCGCCCGCGAGCGGGTGTAGATGTATACACTAGATGTCGCCTTTGCTACTGCAGTTCATTGGAACGAAACCGTAGCCAAGGCGACATCTATGTATATATCTATACCCGCCCGCGCCGTCAGATCATTTAGACGTGTGCTGTTTTCAAGAGATAACAACGATATAAATACTGTTCATTTTCTCACACAAACCGCTCGTTTCGTGTCTTAGGCCATCAATGTGTACTTACGATGGGGAATTGTTTAATTTGGACGATGGGGAATTGTTTTAATTTGGACTCTGTGCTTGTGTTTTGATACAGTGACCATCGACCTGCATTATATGACTGACAGACAAGAACGGTTTGACCTAAAAATATCCAAATTGAAACTACTGCGGAAAAAAAGACACCTACATCTTGGATGCCCTTGAGGTAAGCTAAAACATACCAAAATTTATTCATATAAAGCGAGCGTTTGAAGCGAAATAGACGGGCATTCAGAACTATGACTTCACTATGGCTCTACTACCCCCTGTTTGAGCAGTCACGGTGTATTGCATTTGACGCATCGCCCGTGACGCTTGCGTATGAAAGGAAGCGCGTCGATCGTTGCTCGCGTTGGCTATGTTACAAGGACATTTTACTTGGGAATGTAGTAACAAGAAGAAATGTTTAACCCTTTCATGCATGAATTATGATAACCTCAGTCAGGATTTTTTTTCCTATGTGTTTTTATTGCTCTTAGGGCATGAAAAACAAGAATTGATTTTTATTTTATTTTTTTACAAATTTTTCAAAGAGATCTTCAGATGTCCACTTGAGTGGACAGCATGCGGTTGGTTTAAACTGAAGATATACTGTATTAAATATAAGACAATAATCAAACAGATAAAGTATGTGAATTTAACAAACTAATCAATGCAATTATATCAAATCATGTGAAAACTATAAAATATACACAAAAAATATAAATGCAAAATATTGCAATGGCTTCATACAACTTCATACAAGTTGCACTTCGCATATCTATGATATCAGAACATGAGGACGTGATTCCATCAGAATTTTCTACAGCCTGTCAAGGTACAACTGTGGAAACCACTCAGATGCTCCCTCCAGTGCACCAGAGTATGGAGATTTACCCTTATTAGCTGATAATTCTGATTATGTTCAAGATGGACATGCACATTTCTATCATAGCCCTCCTCTGAGAAAACCTAGCGATGCGTTTTTTCAATCTCATCTGAAATGATCAGTGTTGGGGGTAATGCATTACAAGTAACATGCATAACCCATTCAGATTACTTTTTTGATGTTACAAGCAAAGTAATGTGTTACAAGTAACATGCATTACCTAATCAGATTACTTTTTGATCTAACAAGTAATTAATTACAAGTAATGTGCATTACCTAATCAGATTACTTTTTGATGTAACGAGTAAAGAAACGCATTACAAGTAACATGCATTACGTAATCAGATTACTTTTTGATGTTATGAGTAAAAAAACGCATTACAATAACGCACATTACATAATCAGATTACTTTTTGATGTTATGAGAAAGGAAACGCATTACAAGTAACATGCATTATGTAATCAGATTACTTTTTGATGTTATGAGTAAAGAAACGCATTAAAAGTAACATGCATTACGTAATCAGATTACTTTTTGATGTTATTAGTAAAAAAACGCATTACAATAACATGCATTATAAAATCAGATTACTTTTTGATCTAACAAGTAAAGTAATGCATTACAAGTGTCATACATTATGTAATCACATGACTTTTTTCGATGTCAATGAAAATTACATTCTAATAATACAAATACATTTATTTACAGTAGAAAAAGTCAATGCATATTAAGTTTTAAATTTCAAAAACAATATTCACATTATAATTATGAATTGTAGCTGAAATAGAGCCATTGCATGCATGACGTCCACTACAGTGGACATGTGATTAATCAGAGTTTTCTCTCAATCTAAAATCAAAACTTGGAAAATTTTACTGTGATATGACTCATTAGATATTGCTTGATGCTGCAATATTTTTTTTTACCTACAAGAGTCTCCTAGGATAGAAGGAATGGGTGGATATTCTGGAGCAACTCGGCATGTCTGACTGACCCTTGGCCATCTTGGTTTGGAGGGGGGAAAAATCGAAACACAACAGCTTGCCACTTGGTTGCAATTTATAGGATGATGCACCAGGGTCCAATGAAGAAATTGATGTGCAACTTTGCCATAAAAACCCGCGCAAATTCAAGAAAATGCTTTTTTAATAGCTGTCCACTGTAGTGACCACTATGCGTGAAATGAGCCATTTTCCCTTTTCTTTTGGCAGTTTGAAATGTAACTGATTGTTACTGCTGGTTGCCAAGGTAACATAGAGTCTTAGACCTAAGTTAGCCTGGGGGTAAGGTGTCTATTTTTTTTGGTCTAAATTAAGTCAGTCTTTATTTTTGTGAAACAGTCTAACTTGCATTAGACTAGTCTATGAGCAAATTTTAGACTTGTCTAACACTATAGACCGGTCTAAAATAGCTTTGTGAAACCGGCCCCAGGGGTGTCCAATCCTGCCAATGGCACCTGTCAATGTGTGGGATATATTCTTGAATGTCATGTGTGGAAAGCAGGAAAAATGGGGAAGCAAAAAGATCTGAGCGACTTTTTCAAGGACCAAATAATGACGGCTAGATGACTGGGTCAGAACATCTTCAAAACGTCAAGTCTTGTGGGGTTGTTCCCAGTATGCAGTATTTTGTTAGTAGCCTACCTAACAAAAGTGGCTCAAGGAAGGACAACCGAACAGGCATCAGGGTCATGGATGACTCTAGATGCACATGGGGAGCGAATGCTAGAATGTCAAATGAAAAAAGTAATGCTGCCCATGATAGAAAGGTGTGAGAACACACAGTGCTTCGTATGGGGCTGCATAGCTGAGAGTCAGATCTGGACCATGAAGCAGAGAAAGAAGGTTACCTGGTTTGATAAATCACCTTTTCGGTTTTTAGATCAGGTGTGCGTCGTTTATTAGTCAGGCCAGCAGAGGCAGTGTTATGCGGATTATGTGGATATTACTTTGACACACACCACCTACCTAAAGATTGCTGCAGACCACATACACCCCTTCATGGCAACGATGACAGTGGCCTCTTTCAGCAGGATAATGCACCCTGCCACACTGCAAAAATTGATCGGAATGGTTTGATGAAAATTTGAGCTCAAGGAGTTGCCTTGGCCTCTAAATTTTCAAGATCTCAATGCGATTGAGCAGCACCAACAAATTCAATCCATGGAGGCCCCACCTCGCAACTTGCAAGACTTAAAGGATCTGCTGCTAATGTCTTGGTGCTAGATACCACAGGACGCCTTCAGAGGTCTTGTGGAATCCATGCCTTGACGCATCAGAGCGGTTTTGGCACGATGGCACCATGTGGACATACACAATAGTAGGCAGGTGGTTTTAATGTTGTGGCTGATCAGTTTATACTTCAGGATTTTATGGCCCCTATATTGAGGATATAGAACACATGCTTGAGGAAGAAAAAAAACTTTTTTATTCAGAGGCCATGTGCAATTGGTTATTTATATGTTCAAAAAGTAATATGAAATTCTGATAGCTTGTAATGTAAATCAGTGAGATTTATACAAATAAGCACAGTGATAGTCTCTTGGTTAAATATTTTAGTACATGCAGATGTGCTTGTGCTTTTGATAACTATCTTGTAAATATGAAACATTTATGATGTAAATAATAATTATTACATTATATATTTCTCTATATACTGTGTTTGTGTTTATTTTGCATTAGTAAATATATCTGTAATATATTACACATGCAGTACCATATCTGATCACATATACATCTATATATTATGAAGTGTATTACTGAATATAAAATTACATACATTATGATATATTAGTAAATATATTGTCACATATTTTTCAGTATATGAAAAGTGTTCAATGTTCGACGTGTTGTGCGTTCAGAGATACTCTTCTGTATGCCTCAGTTGTAATGAGTGTTATTAGAGTTACTGTTGCCTTTCTATCAGCTGGAACCAGTCTGGACATTCTCTTCTGACCTCTGGCATCAACAAGGCATTTTCGCCCACAGGACTGTCACTCACTTGATATTTTCTCTTTTTCAGACCTTTCTCTGTAAACCCTAGAGATGGTTGTGTGTAAAAATCCCAGTAGATCAGCAGATACTGAAATGCTCAGACCAGCCAGTCTGGCACTAACAACCATGCCACATTTCTTCCCCATTATGATGCTCAGTCTGAACTTCAGCAGATTGTCTAGACCACCTACATGCCTAAATGCATTGAGTTGCTGCCATGTGATTGGATTAGATATTTGCGTTTGAAGGCACACTATGCAGTTTCCGTTTTTCTCAAACAGCGACCCCTAGAGTTGCTGTGGAGTACTTGTATTTAACATTACTGTTGTAAATACCACTCACGCAGAGTTGTCTCTGCACTCTTCCAACCACGCTTTCTTCGTCGACTCATGCATGCTAGTGTCTTCCAAAGAGGCTGCTTCATATGTTGTTGATGTATGTGACGTCGTGCCGTAAAGCAAGTCGTGATTCTTGCGAGATTTGTCGGGGCGCCACCTCTCAAACTTGCATTGCTGGTTTTGGCAGCGGCGTCCCCCCCCCCCCCCCCCCCCCCCACACACACACACATCTGCTTTGCTATCGGGATGGTTCACCCTACTACGAGTTAATTTACCATCAAAATGATTTCGAAGCTGTTATATTAAGGTACAAATCTTGCATAGTGTGCTTTTAACAAGCAGTTGAACAGGTGTACTTAATAAAGGGGCCAGTGAGTGTATATTTCAAGATTGAGCCACCCATCTTGACTCTGTCACTCAAGAAGATTCTAAGACTGATGTCACTGCACCCCTTCCCCCCAAAAAAAATATCTCCAAGAAAACATCTTTAAATACCTTGCCTATAAATGAGGCTTCAACTGGCAGATGAGATGCTGTCTCCATATGAATTGTGTAATCCCAGTGTTGAGTATCAGTCCCATAGGAGCATCTTATAACCACTTCTCCAGAAATTCTAGAGGCGTGTCCCACCAGGTTTGGCTGAAGGCCACATTTCATGAGATGGCTGTGTAATCCAAGCAAACCCGCCCTGATCCTGTCAACACCCAGTGTCCAACGCTCCTGGAACTACTGTCTCAGTCTCCAGTGTGTGACGTGTCAACTTCTGGAAGCGATGCACTCCTCAGATGGATTGCTGTATTGTGTTGTGTAGCAGATTCAGAGATAGATGGTAGATGCTTAAGATGTAACCTGATTACCAAGTGTAGATCTTGTGCGCTGTAATGGACAGAAGGTACTGGTGGTGGTGATGGGAATGTGATGGGAATTTCAGTTCAAAGAGAGGAGAACATGAGACCATATCACTTACACACTGCATGTGTTCTGTGTACAGTGTTGTGGTTCACCCACAAGATAATTGGCTGGGAAGAAGTTTGTCCTAAATAAATGTTAACAAACAGAAAATGTGGTAACATATTTCATTCCTTTATTAATGTAAGAGTCATTTTATGACTCATCCATTTGTATGAGAATCTGACTATTCTGGTCGTGTTGTGTGTTTTTTTATTTGTTAGAACTCATAAGAGTTTGAGAATCAGACTAGATTGGTTATGCTGTAAATTTAGTGGTAGTGCGCCGTCACTGTGTAAAAATGCCACAGTCTTTCAGAGTATTTTAGTATGCTGAAGAATGCATGTGCAAAGAAAAAAAAAGTTAATGGAACTGAACATCACTGAAACATTTATGAATAAAGGCCTGTACACACCAAGGACTATAACTATAGCTATACAGTTTTAATAATCGTTTTAATTCTTTAGGGAAGTCCACACCACTATAGCCAAATGAAAGCACACAAAGGAACAATATACACTGCGTCAGTATACACTTCCCTACTATGTAGTACACCAAAAACAGTACACCAAAAAGTAGTACTGTATGTCTGAATACATATGCTGAATTCGGAACCGCATACTAGCATATACTCTTACTATTTCTGCCATAAAAAGATGTGGTAAAAGTAGTAAGAGTAGTACGCTATATGTGCTTCTGAATTCAGCAGCTGTATTCGAAAAACAGTAGATGAAAAGTCCCTGGATGACCTACTACTTCCGCCGAGATTCTGGCTGCGTCCGAAACCGCATACTCACTGAGTACTAGGTACTTAATTTCATAAGTACTTACTAAACTAGCGCTAAAAGAGTAGGTACTTTATAGCCTGATCTCGTTATGTATGAATGCGAGCCGTACATCATCCGCCATGTTAACGTTATCATGTGACCTACGATGTTATCACAAGCACAACAACTTAAAAGATATGAGCGACAGGTTTAACTCATGTAAATATCTTGTAATGCCTATACAAAGGAGACGGGCAGCTGTGCGAAGATCTCGCCTTTGCAGAAAAGTTGATTTCATTCTGGGAAAATGTAAGCATCACTCCTTAAAAATTAAGATTACCTTAAAATGAATTCCATTGCTAGCCCACACTTATGCACAATAATAATGATAAAAGCTGACCAAGACTTAATATTACCCCTTTTTTGTTTTACTGAAAATTATATATTTTAGTAAAACAAGCTAAATGTAATTTGTTTTGTCATATGCATTGCCATAGCTATGCATGACTACACTAGATAATTGCAGTGAATACATCTCAATTTTCAGTGAAGCTATGAATTAATGCATTATTTAATTTAATTAATTATATTTTATTTACTGACAACAATAGGAAACAAGAATAAATGAGTGAAAGATTTAAAAAAGTAACCATCACAATAAATATATATATATATATATATATATATATATATATACACAAGTCAACAACACATGAAACAGCTTTATTCATAATTATTGTTCTAACAATCACAGGCGGTGACACCTACATCCTACTGCCATCTCAACACAGCGGTTCTCATTCTGCGGCTTTATTCTGATGAATCAGCTGACCACCGTTCCTACCTTCACCTGTCTCTGCTGTCCATCATGTCCCTCATTGCTGCAGTCATACTGGAATCTGATCATGGAAAGGGACATCGGGGCTATCTTTGCCTGAGTGCACCGTCTCCCTCATCACCTCATACAGAGAGCCTGTACAGAACCCTGTGAGACTCGTCTCCACAGCAAACACTCCCGTGAGAGAAGCATAGTAGAGCGAGCCTTTAACATGCTGAAAACAAGCTCTATTTTCTTCATGGCCAGGGGTGAGCCATGCCTTTGTACCTAAGGTTGGCAATAAGGGCCGGTGGAGTGATGGAGGGTCTCGTAAGGGCCGGTGGATTGATGGAGGGTCTCATCCATGGTACCATTTCCAGGATTCAACTCTGGTCTCCCCATCCTCAGTGATGATGATATACCAGTCTGCAGAAATTTCAGAATCCTGCTACCCTGGTAATCCAGAGTTCTCGCGAGAGCACAAGTTGAATTTGCTCAGTGAGTTACTCTGGTGTCGAGTAATGATGCTCATTAAATATGCCCCTCGATCTGAGCTGCACCAATCACATCGGGTTATCTGATATAGGCGGGCCAGAGGCGAGCTAAACAGATGACGACAGTGCTGTGACGTCGAAGTCATTAGTAAACATTGCAAGATGGCTATGGATGAATAACAGTTGTTTGAAATGGCTTTGGCCGCTACAATGAACGAGTTAGACTTGGCTTTTTATCTAAAACAGGAACAGAAGACGCCGCTCGAATCGTTCCTTTGCAAGAAGGACGTTTTTGCTGTTTTGCCGACTGGATACGGTAAGAGTATAATCTACCAGTTAGCTCCGCTGGTAGCTAAGCGTATGGGGTTTATTGTTGTGATTGGTCATAGTGTTATTCAGTTGCGTGCAGTGAGATTTTCAAATGCATGCTTGGTGCCGCCCCTCGAGCTGGGCGATTTTCATTAGTCGACGCCTGACCATTAATCTTTTAGATTTAGGTCTGGATTTCCAGGCTACAAAAATGCACAAAACCTAATAAAAAACAGAAATGTTAACAGCACAATGTCATTTATTTCTGTATAACAAAATGATCTTTTTATTTTTATTTCAGGTTTACCTTTTATCCCCCCATAAATGCCACCATCACCCTGCCTTGCATCCACTGCTCCACCACAAAAGCTCTGCAGCAAATGCGCAGAAATCAAGAATCAGAAAGTGCTGTAATAACTCTGTGTGAAATTACAATCATTAAAATAAACTACAATTTAAGATTTAAATAGATTTTTTCATTCATTTCTGTAGTATACTCACTCAAAGCCTTCATGAGCTACTCTCCACCAGACAAACGCACACGTGTTCATCTGTCCCTGTAACATCCAGACAAGATTCACCTTACCTCTGTGATTCATGAGCTCAATAAACACACATGTTCATATGTCCCTGTAACATCTAGATAAGATTCGCATTACCTCTGTGATTTATGAGCTCAATTAACATTTACATGTTGAGGTTGATACTGATGTGTTAACTCACTTTTTATGCAACATAAATGTTCCTCAATTTATCAACAATACCAATGGACAAAGAAAATAGATAACATAGGCTATGTTTAGTTACTTTATGTGGATTTGTTTATCATGTAATATAAGCAATGTTGACAACAGTAAATTCTCCTTCACAATGTCACTCAGATGTCTATTTCATGTTGTGATGTCGACGATTTTCCTGTCAGATGTTAATAGACATTTAAAATAAGCGTCTTTAAGATGTATATGGTTTATGTAAATCCAATTAAGAGATGTAAGTGTGCTTACTGGAGCTCCTCTGTTAGCTATACACAATAAAACGTGTTTTTACAGCAAATTCACAAGTATACTATACTGTCTAATGTCTTTACACCTTCAACAGTTCAACTGTTTACAGTAGTTCAACACATGCCGTGGCCTGCTGGGATAGAAAAGTATCGATCTATGAGCTCTTCAGAATCTGGGCTGAAGCAGTAGGCCATCCGGGAACTTCTCGCCTACTCTTTTATAAGTAGCCTACTGATGTTTTGGACATACTACTCCTTTCACGTGTACTGTTTTCTCCTAGTAGGAAAGTAGGAATATTTGGAAGCTCTATTAGTATACGCACATCTGAATCTCGTGAGGATTAGTACGTCACCCAGGTAATTCTCGCCTACTCTTTTATGGATACTAAGGATTCGGACATACTTATTCGCTCACCTACTGCTTTTTCCCTACTATATAGTAGGGAAGTATACGGTTTCGGACGCAGCCTCTGCAGTGCGCATTCGACGGACATAGTGCACACACGGGAGGGGATTTATGAATGGAAGTGAAGCGATGGAACTGACACTGATAAGTCATGTGACCATAACATCATGGCAGATGTAGTACGTCCAACTTTTATTCATACTACCCATATTCATACTATACTGTAGAGCGTACTTTTTTAACGGTAAATTGAAATAGTAACAGTCAGTACGTGATTTTGGATGCAGGGATGATCCATGTTGCTCAACGATATGAACATTGACGGCCAATCAGAATGCATATGACTTTAAAGAGCTCAGATGGGATAGAGTGCACGCTTAGAATAAACATAATGTTATCTTTTAGTTATCTTTATCATATACCACTCTTGGTGTGAACCTTAAAGTCAGCATGAAGTGGAAGTTGCAATATTTTCTTCCCAACTGTGACGTATAGTGAATTCGGGTTAATTGGGACACCCCAGTCATACCAATGTTAAAAAGTTTACCAATTAACCTATTCGAAAACGGCTTATCTACAAAAAAAACTAATTTAGGGTGGTACTTGATTGTGATTGGATCCTTGTCATTTGCTATTGTGATCTCATGTGAGTGACAGGTTGTCCCGCCCTCGTGCTGGTAAACACGTCATTAGAAAAGAGATGTCATTGCAAGAGGGAGGGGAAGCTATTTTAATTCAAAATGTTGAGGGTACATGAATTTTACAAAATAATAATGTACACTCATTAATGATTTTTAATAAACACAATATTCCATAAAATTTAAGAATTGTCAATTTTGATTTCATGGTGACTAGGTTTTTACATTGTACTGGAAGGTTGAAATTCTTCCTGATTGTAAGCTCCTTTTCTTATTTAGAAGATGTGCTATTCCTCATGATGTGCTGCTCATCCTATACCCAGAGGGCAAAGGGGGTTTAGCAGACATGGGCTGCTGTAAAAGGTTGTCATATAAAAATGAAATCTATGATGTCTGAGGATCACAACCTGGGTGGCCAACCCAGTCAACAAGCTGCTGGAAACTTGTAATTAGGGTCAAAACAATGTTACCTCAAATTCGGCTTTAACTCCCAGAATCACCCAAACATGCTAAAACGGTTTAATTATATTCATGAATCGTGAGCCATATCTCCCTGATACTTTATGCTAGAAACAAACTGAGCACACCTTTAGAAAGAGTGGAAGATAAGCTTTTATCTGATGCCTTGATTGTACATGTAATTAGAATGTAAGAGTTAACAATGCCTCTTAATTCATAGGTAGGCAAAAAAAAAAAAAAAAAAATATTGAACATTCCATTTGTAATCGGTAGCATTCTTTTCCCTTTGTTGTTGTTACAATAAACAAATTACCATGTAAAGTTAACTTTTACTGGATGAAATCATATTTTGATTTTTTTTTACTAACCAGACAGTCCTCATGGCCCATAACACATTTAGAGGGAATTCAATTTCAAGCCTATAATAGCCTGTCAATTCAAACAAGATCCAAGAAAGAAGTTTACCATTAACTGGTGTTAATTTTATACTGCTCTGTTTCTGTATGTACAGTATATCGTTTGCATATTTATGCAATATCAATTATTTGTATTGCAATGTCTATTTCTAATATTCTTTCACAAGTGGGATAGCTTTATTTATTCTATTAAAATAAAAAAAAGGGATTTGAGGATTTTGGGTTAGGCTGGTTAGTGTTCAATCCTGGTGTTTGGAGTGTGAGACAAAGGTACTGACAACTAAATGCTGAAAGACTAAAACACACAGGAGTCATGTGTGGAGTAGGTTTAAAAGTATTTACTGATTAAAACTGTTACATTAAGTAGCAATTTGTACCAAAAAACAAAACAAAAAAACGAAACAGACAAACAGATTACAATTCAGGGTGATAACTAATTTCTGTAATAATGTTTATACAATTTGTTTAGCTGTTTCGGAATCACCGCTGCTGTCGCTGCTCTCTAGTGTTTCAGCATGCTGTGTCCTGCTACATTTGGTTGCCAACCCCTAGCAACGGCATCCTATGTAGCATGGAGCAGTTCTTCTGACAACCTTTAACCAGAGATGGGCACAAATACATCAAAAAGTATTTAATGAAAATACAAGTAATTTGTAATTTGAAAATACAAAAATATATTTTTTACAGTCTTCTGTAGTGTAAGTGTGGCGTTAGGTACATGTAAGAGTCTAGAATATTGCAATATTATTGTTTAGTGCAGAAGATGCGCTTTTAACGTACATGTTGCCACATACTGTCATAATAAAATATAATTACGCATATAACACTATATTTGTATTATTTACACAAAAACTAGTTAACGCTGCTGTGAGGGTGTTTCTAATAGCGCGGCTGTGACAAAGTTGACAACTTTCTTTCTTCCGACTGCCATTATCTATTTTTTTACTCTTTTTGAAAGTTGTGAAAACACTGTTGTGGCCTTTTTCTTTTGCTATTTGAGCAAATTGGAACACAAAAATATATATTTAATGTAGTCTTTCATTCACTGCTATAGAAGTTAACCCAACTATGATGCCTTACACTTCTGAGAAACCCAGAAATGTGAACAGGGTCAATAGGATGTGTCACATCACGTGATTTACTTGCCAAAAACTGTGATAGGCAATTTGGTAGTCCTATTTGTATTTTAGGTCTATGGTCCTAGGGATAGTTCACCCAAAAAGGAAAATTAGCCCATGATTTACTCACCCTGACGTCATCCTAGGTGTATATTACTTTCTTCTTTCACAAGAATACAATCAGAGTTATATTAAAAAGTGTCGTGGCTCTTCCAAGCTTTATAATGACAGTCAATGGGTATATTTTTCATCAAAGTGCATCTATCCATCATAAAAGCATATCTATCCATCATAAAAGTGCATCTATCCATCATAAAAGTGCATCTATCCATCATAAAAGTGCACGTGTCAATCATAAAAGTGCATCTATCCATCATAAAAGTGCATCTATCCATCATAAAAGTACATCTATCCATCATAAAAGTACATCTATCCATCATAAAAGTGCATCTATCCATCATAAAAGTGCATCTGTCCATCATAAAAGTGCGTCTATCCATCATAAAAGTGCATCTATCCATCATAAAAGTGCATCTATCCATCATAAAAGTGCATCTGTCCATCATAAAAGTGCATCTGTCCATCATAAAAGCATATCTATCCATCATAAAAGTACATCTATCCATCATAAAAGTACATCTATCCATCATAAAAGTGCATCTATCCATCATAAAAGTGCATGTGTCAATCAGAAAAGTGCGTCTATCCATCATAAAAGTGCATCTATCCATCATAAAAGTGCCTCTGTCCATCATAAAAGTGCATCTATCCATCATAAAAGTGCATCTATCCATCATAAAAGTACATCTATCCATCATAAAAGTGCATCTGTCCATCATAAAAGTGCATCTATCCATCATAAAAGTGCATCTATCCATCATAAATGTGCATGTGTCAATCATAAAAGTGCATCTATCCATCATAAAAGTGCATCTGTCCATCATAAAGGTGCATCTATCCATCATAAAAGTACATCTATCCATCATAAAAGTGCATGTGTCAATCATAAAAGTGCGTCTATCCATCATAAAAGTGCATCTATCCATCATAAAAGTACATCTATCCATCATAAAAGTGCATCTATCCATCATAAAAGTGCATGTGTCAATCATAAAAGTGCATCTATCCATCATAAAAGTGCATGTGTCCATGATAAAAGTGCATTAATCCATCATAAAAGTGCGTCTATCCATCATAAAAGTACATCTATCCATCATAAAAGTGCATCTATCCATCATAAAAGTGCATCTATCCATCATAAAAGTGCATGTGTCAATCATAAAAGTGCGTCTATCCATCATAAAAGTGCATCTATCCATGCATAAAAGTACATCTATGATGGATAGACACACTTTTATGATAGATAGATGCACTTTTATGATGGACACATGCACTTTTATGATGGATAGATATGCTTTTATGATGGACAGATGCACTTTTATGATGGATAGATGCACTTTTATGATGGATAGATGCACTTTTATGATGGATAGACGCACTTTTATGATGGACAGATGCACTTTTATGATTGACACGTGCACTTTTATGATGGATAGATGCGCTTTTATGATGGATAGATGCACTTTTATGATGGATAGATGCACTTTTATGATGGGTAGACGCACTTTTATGATTGACACATGCACTTTTATGATGGATAGATGCACTTTTATGATGGATAGATGCACTTTTGTGATGGATAGATGCACTTTTATGATGGATAGGTGCACTTTTATGATGGACAGATGCACTTTTATAATGGATAGACGCACTTTTATGATGGATAGATGCACTTTTATGATTGACACGTGCACTTTTATGATGGATAGATGCACATTTATGATGGATAGATGCACTTTTATGATGGATAGATGTACTTTTATGATGGATAGATATGCTTTTATGATGGATAGATGTACTTTTATGATGGATAGATATGCTTTTATGATGGACAGATGCACTTTTATGATGGACAGATGCACTTTTATGATGGATAGATGTACTTTTATGATGGATAGATGCACTTTTATGATGGACAGATGCAGTTTTATGATGGATAGATGTACTTTTATGATGGATAGATACGCTTTTATGATGGACAGATGCACTTTTATGATGGATAGATACGCTTTTATGATGGACAGATGCACTTTTATGATGGATAGATGCACTTTGATGAAAAATATACCCATTGACTGTCATTATAAAGCTTGGAAGAGCCACGACACACTCTGATTGTATTCTTGTGAAAGAAGAAAGTAATATACACCTAGGATGACGTCAGGGTGAGTAAATCATGGGCTAATTTTCCTTTTTGGGTGAACTATCCCTAGGACCATAGACATAAAATACAAATAGGACTACCAAATTGCCTATCACAGTTTTTGGCAAGTAAATCACGTGATGTGACACATCCTATTGACCCTATTCACATTTCTGGGTTTCTCAGAAGTGTAAGGCATCATAGTTGGGTTAACTTCTATAGCAGTGAATGAAAGACTACATTAAATATATATTTTTGTGTTCCAATTTGCTCAAATAGCAAAAGAAAAAGGCCACAACAGTGTTTTCACAACTTTCAAAAAGAGTAAAAAAATAGATAATGGCAGTCGGAAGAAAGAAAGTTGTCAACTTTGTCACAGCCGCGCTATTAGAAACACCCTCACAGCAGCGTTAACTAGTTTTTGTGTAAATAATACAAATATAGTGTTATATGCGTAATTATATTTTATTATGACAGTATGTGGCAACATGTACGTTAAAAGCGCATCTTCTGCACTAAACAATAATATTGCAATATTCTAGACTCTTACATGTACCTAACGCCACACTTACACTACAGAAGACTGTAAAAAATATATTTTTGTATTTTCAAATTACAAATTACTTGTATTTTCATTAAATACTTTTTGATGTATTTGTGCCCATCTCTGGTTAAAGGTTGTCAGAAGAACTGCTCCATGCTACATAGGATGCCGTTGCTAGGGGTTGGCAACCAAATGTAGCAGGACACAGCATGCTGAAACACTAGAGAGCAGCGACAGCAGCGGTGATTCCGAAACAGCTAAACAAATTGTATAAACATTATTACAGAAATTAGTTATCACCCTGAATTGTAATCTGTTTATCTGTTTCGTTTTTTTTTTTTTTTTTTTTTTTGGTACAAATTGCTACTTAATGTAACAGTTTTAATCAGTAAATACTTTTAAACCTACTCCACACATGACTCCTGTGTGTTTTAGTCTTTCAGCATTTAGTTGTCAGTACCTTTGTCTCACACTCCAAACACCAGGATTGAACACTAACCAGCCTAACCCAAAATCCTCAAATCCCTTTTTTTATTTTAATAGAATAAATAAAGCTATCCCACTTGTGAAAGAATATTAGAAATAGACATTGCAATACAAATAATTGATATTGCATAAATATGCAAACGATATACTGTACATACAGAAACAGAGCAGTATAAAATTAACACCAGTTAATGGTAAACTTCTTTCTTGGATCTTGTTTGAATTGACAGGCTATTATAGGCTTGAAATTGAATTCCCTCTAAATGTGTTATGGGCCATGAGGACTGTCTGGTTAGTAAAAAAAAATCAAAATATGATTTCATCCAGTAAAAGTTAACTTTACATGGTAATTTGTTTATTGTAACAACAACAAAGGGAAAAGAATGCTACCGATTACAAATGGAATGTTCAATATTTTTTTTCTCAGCTTTTCACTGGCATGAAGTTGGTTTGACGTTGGACGTTCGATATTCGCATATTAAGGGACCGTCTCAAAATTACATGCGACATTGGTATAAACGTTTCTAACTTCAATAGCATTTGAAGACAATGACTTACAGTCATAAAACCAACTGTACATTGTTCACCCAGGTCTCATGTATGATGCACACCTTTTAGATTTTTGATATTTATGACAATAAACTGTTAAATCATATGCAAATATTATTATGTATTTCACTACTGTATGGGGTCATACACAAAATATGACAATATTTAAAGCTCAATAGCATTTGAAGACAACGACTTACAGTCATAAAACCAACTGTACATTGTTCACCCAGGTCTCATGTAGGATGCACACCTTTTAGATTTTTGATATTTATGACAATAAACTGTTAAATCATATGCAAATATTATTATGTATTTCACTACTGTATGGGGTCATACACAAAATATGACAATATTTAAAGCTCAATAGCATTTGAAGACAACGACTTACAGTCATAAAACCAACTGTACATTGTTCACCCAGGTCTCATGTATGATGCACACCTTTTAGATTTTTGATATTTATGATAATAAACTGTTCAATCATATGCAAATATTGTTATGTATTTCACTACTGTATGGGGTCATACACAAAATATGACAATATTTAAAGCTCAATAGCATTTGAAGACAACGACTTACAGTCATCAAACCAACTGTACATTGTTCACCCAGGTCTTATGTATGATGCACACCTTTTAGATTTTTGATATTTATGACAATAAACTGTTAAATCATATGCAAATATTATTATGTATTTCACTACTGTATGGGGTCATACACAAAATATGACAATATTTAAAGCTCAATAGCATTTGAAGACAACGACTTACAGTCATAAAACCAACTGTACATTGTTCACCCAGGTCTCATGTATGATGCACACCTTTTAGATTTTTGATATTTATGACAATAAACTGTTAAATCATATGCAAATATTATTATGTATTTCACTACTGTATGGGGTCATACACAAAATATGACAATATTTAAAGCTCAATAGCATTTGAAGACAACGACTTACAGTCATCAAACCAACTGTACATTGTTCACCCAGGTCTTATGTATGATGCACACCTTTTAGATTTTTGATATTTATGACAATAAACTGTTAAATCATATGCAAATATTGTTATGTATTTCACTACTGTATGGGATCATACACAAAATATGACAATATTTAAAGCTCAATAGCATTTGAAGACAACGACTTACAGTCATAAAACCAACTGTACATTGTTCACCCAGGTCTTATGTATGATGCACACCTTTTAGATTTTTGATATTTATGATAATAAACTGTTAAATCATATGCAAATATTATTATGTATTTCACTACTGTATGGGGTCATACATAAAATATGACAATATTTAAAGCTCAATAGCATTTGAAGACAACAACTTACAGTCATCAAACCAACTGTATATTGTTCACCCAGGTCTTATGTATGATGCACACCTTTTAGATTTTTGATAAATATGACAATATTTAAAGCTCAATAGCATTTGAAGACAACGACTATTGAGCTTTAAATATTGTCATATTTTGTGTATGATCCCATACAGTAGTGAAATACATAACAATATTTGCATATGATTTAGCAGTTTATTGTCATAAATATCAAAAATCTAAAAGGTGTGCATCATACCTGACACCTAGATGAACAATGTACAGTTGGTTTTATGACTGTAAGTCATTGTCTTCAAATGCTATTGAGCTTTAAATATTGTCATATTTTGTGTATGACCCCATACAGTAGTGAAATACATAACAATATTTGCATATGATTTAACAGTTTATTGTCATAAATATCAAAAATCTAAAAGGTGTGCATCATACATAAGACCTGGGTGAACAATGTAGAGTTGGTTTTATGACTGTAAGTCATTGTCTTCAAATGCTATTGAGCTTTAAATATTGTCATATTTTGTGTATGACCCCATACAGTAGTGAAATACATAACAATATTTGCATATGATTTAACAGTTTATTGTCATAAATATCAAAAATCTAAAAGGTGTGCATCATACCTGACACCTAGATGAACAATGTACAGTTGGTTTTATGACTGTAAGTCATTGTCTTCAAATGCTATTGAGCTTTAAATATTGTCATATTTTGTGTATGACCCCATACAGTAGTGAAATACATAACAATATTTGCATATGATTTAACAGTTTATTGTCATAAATATCAAAAATCTAAAAGGTGTGCATCATACATGAGACCTGGGTGAACAATGTACAGTTGGTTTTATGACTGTAAGTCATTGTCTTCAAATGCTATTGAGCTTTAAATATTGTCATATTTTGTGTATGACCCCATACAGTAGTGAAATACATAATAATATTTGCATATGATTTAACAGTTTATTGTCATAAATATCAAAAATCTAAAAGGTGTGCATCATACATGAGACCTGGGTGAACAATGTACAGTTTGTTTTATGACTGTAAGTCATTGTCTTCAAATGCTATTGAGCTTTAAATATTGTCATATTTTGTGTATGATCCCATACAGTAGTGAAATACATAACAATATTTGCATATGATTTAACAGTTTATTGTCATAAATATCAAAAATCTAAAAGGTGTGCATCATACATGAGACCTGGGTGAACAATGTACAGTTGGTTTTATGACTGTAAGTCATTGTCTTCAAATGCTATTGAGCTTTAAATATTGTCATATTTTGTGTATGACCCCATACAGTAGTGAAATACATAACAATATTTGCATATGATTTAACAGTTTATTGTCATAAATATCAAAAATCTAAAAGGTGTGCATCATACCTGACACCTAGATGAACAATGTACAGTTGGTTTTATGACTGTAAGTCATTGTCTTCAAATGCTATTGAAGTTAGAAACGTTTATACCAATGTCGCATGTAATTTTGAGACGGTCCCTAAATATGCGAATATCGAACGTCCAACGTCAAACCAACTTCATGCCAGCTTTTTTTTCGCCTACCTATGAATTAAGAGGCATTGTTAACTCTTACATTCTAATTACATGTACAATCAAGGCATCAGATAAAAGCTTATCTTCCACTCTTTCTAAAGGTGTGCTCAGTTTGTTTCTTGCATAAAGTATCAGGGAGATATGGCTCACGATTCATGAATATAATTAAACCGTTTTAGCATGTTTGGGTGATTCTGGGAGTTAAAGCCGAATTTGAGGTAACATTGTTTTGACCCTAATTACAAGTTTCCAGCAGCTTGTTGACCGGGTTGGCCACCCAGGTTGTGATCCTCAGACATCATAGATTTCATTTTTATATGACAACCTTTTACAGCAGCCCATGTCTGATTTCCTAAAAAACAGGTGTTTTGCCCCCTGGGTACTAGCACAGATTAAACAACCAGTCATAGATAATCCTAAAGGTCTACCCTTGAATTTTAGAACAATGGGTTAAAGTAGGCGGGTTGTAACATAGGAGGGGTGTCTTGTGCTAAGAGGGGGCGGGGCTGGAAGAGTTCGTCACCCTCGTGTGTTTGAAGCAGTCAGCTGAGCACAACTTGTGCGGACGCGGCTCTAACCTCGTACAACATGCGGGATCACAAGGTTTACGTTTAACTGTGCACAGTTTGTCATTCCAACGTGTACAGAAAACAATCCAATTTAACACCCTCCCTTTAATTCAACTTCTCCGTTCTTTTCCCGTGAAGATTGCCAGTTTGGAGGTGAGTATACCAGACTGTTTGGATGGATGTGTTGAGAACATATGGTTTCGTGCTCATGCTATATCTAGAGATATCATATGGGGATATAATTTAGGAACATGGATTTATAGTGTTTTGTATGGAATTTACATTAAAACATACCCGTCAACAAATGAGTAGCTTACATTTGCAATTTGGTCGACTTGAAGTAAACTTGCACAGATAGGCTAACGTTATAGGTTATGTGAGTGAAAAGGTCTCGAATAGAGTCGGGTCTAATAAACCGGTAAACTTTGCGCAGGCGTGTTTACAAACAACTTCAAGAGTCGATGTATTTTTAGATCGTATTTATAGATTGTATTTATAGATGCACTTCTAGGTCTTGCTGTGAAGTTATTTTTTTAGGGTTGGGATTTGAGAACCGGATATATTTTAAAACATATTACTGGAACCGAATGATTGTCATGATGTGATTTTCATGTTTGGTTAACGGTTATCGGACGTGCATTCTTCCGCCGATGCGGATATTGGCCGTTTTAACGCGCAATTTAGCACCTCTACAGCGAAGACATCGCGAAACACCAGGGTAGTCCGTGCGAATGGCTTTCTTTGTATTGAGATAAAAACATAAGAGAGCAACCAATGTAGTCCAGCTCGCCAAATGAATGACTCCTGTGAGCCGGTTCTTTTAGGATCAGAAACATTCAAGCACGACTGGGTAACTTCAGTCCTGGAGGGAAACTTTAGCGCCAACACTGATGAAAACTCACCTGTAGGCTAAATTTCAATCCTGAAGACATTGACTAGCTTGTTCATATGTGTTTGATTAGAGTTGGAGCTAAACTCTGCAGGAGAGTGGCCCTCCAGGACCTTATTGCCCATCTCTCATATTCACGAACCAATGACTCTCGTGAGCCAGTTCTTTCTTTCTTTCTTTCTTTCTTTCTTTCTTTCTTTCTTTCTTTCTTTCTTTCTTTCTTTCTTTCTTTCTTTCTTTCTTTCTTTCTTTCTTTCTTTCTTTCTTTCTTTCTTTCTTTCTTTCTTTCTTTCTTTTTAGCGAATCATAGGGGCGTCATTGGTCATTGCCATTAGTCAGAGCGAATGACTCCTTATGAGCCGGTTTTTGTACTGATTCAAAAGTGGTAATGAATCGTTTGGTTATTGAATTAATCTGAATATTACTTGCTGAACAGTTGTTACTTTCGTCGGTCTCGTAAGTAAGCGAGAAAAGTTACTGTGTTATTGCGGGGACGTGCGAGAAGGTTAATCACTGACTAGTTGTTATGACCACTTGTAGTTAAAGGTAGGCTATAGCCTACATTGATTTTTATTGTAGGCTTATCAGTTCTAGTTTATAATGAATGAATGTAACGTTTCCACGTTTGTTTAGTATTTTTATGTTTAATGTATTGGGACAATTATTGGATTGCATTTATGCCAATTTTTAAATAGCACACCTTGAATGATTGCATCCCTTTTATTTTGTGTTTGATTTATGTTGAAGTCCTATGATTCCCATTCTAAATTGATGCAGAAATTGCACATTTGGTCATTTTTTTTCACCTTAAAAAAAAAAAAAAGTTGTGTTTCTGACTTTTAGATTTGGTTTTAAGATAACAGTTCTAATAATCTCATATGAGAGGAGTCTCAGGCTTATGGAAGCTTGTTTTCCACCACAGAATAAAACATTTTAAAAGATAATTGTGACTTTTTATCTCACAATTGCGAGTTTACATTTAGCAATTCTGACTTTTTTTCTCATAATTGAAAGATATAAACTCATTTTATAAACTATTGCATGTTTTAAAATCAGAATTGCGAGATTTAAACTCTATTGCATGTTATAAAGTCAGAATTGCAAGATATAAACTCGCAATTCTGACTTTTTTTTCTCCCAATTGCGAGTTTATATCTCGCAGTTCTGACTTCTTTTCTCCGAACTGTGAGATAAAACTCACAATTGCGACTAGAGTTATAAATTCCAATTCTGAGGATGATTGTCGCAATTTTTGTCTCGTAGTTGCGACTTTATATCATGCAATTCTGAGATGATCAGAATTGGAAGATTTCTCTCGCAATTACCTTTTTTATGTTGTATTCTTTGGCGAAAACAAGCTTCCATACATGCTTGACATTGTTCTACAGTCAAAGTCCCTATAAGAAGTCTGTATATAAAAGTCTTTGCAACAGTGTGCTATTAGACCATCAACTACATCATTATCTTACATTATGGGATTGTGCAAATGTTTGATTTGCATGTGTCACAAAAGCAAATGAGCTGTTTTTCATTTCAAACAATTGCTTAAAGATATTGTCCAGAAAAGTTATGTAATATTCTTGTGCGAGAACTCTCTCTTTCTCTCTCACACGCGCTAACACAAAGGAGGTGTATCTTTTTTCTTTTGTCAAGGAAGGAAGGGAAGTTGTTCGGTGGTTCTCTAACAATAGACTGGCCGAGTGCAGGGGTTGGATTTTAAAAGGCATGTTCAGGCACACATATATATGAGTTTGTCATTCTCTCTCTCTCTCTCTCTCTCTCTCTCTCTCTCTCTCTCTCTCTCTCTCTCTCTCTCTCTCTCTCTCTCTCTCTCTCTCTCTCTTTCTCTCTCTCTCTCTCTCTCTCTTTCTCTCTCTCTTCACTCACTCACTCACACACACACACACACACACACACACACACACACACACACACACACACACACACACACACACACACACACACACACACACACACACACACACACACACACACACACACACACACACACACACACACACACACACCTCAACTAGAAATGTGTGGGTTTTATTTGGCAGAGATTCTGCAGAATGAAATGAAGCAAGACGACAACTCCAAATTGCCGCCTCCAGGGCTAGAGAGTTCAATTTAATGTCATTTTAGTTAACAAATTCATATACCTAGTGCTCACTAAGGAGAATCTTGATAACATCAAGCAAGTCAACATATTCTTGTTCAGATGGCACAGATTACCGTACTTCACTTATCCCCATATTTTTGGGCACTAGTTTTGTCTTCAAGCCAAGGTGACGTTAGTATTGTTAGTAGTCATAAAATGTGTTATATAGTTAGGTGTTTGAGATATACAGTATCTTAATGTGAAGGTTATTTACACTGACAGTGATTTGCGGCATGCAAAACAAGTCGTTTTCATCTTTATTTAAAATGTTTGTGGATGAAAGGATAGCAGTTTACTCCTTTTTCTTCTTTATATCTCTCTTTATCCTCCAGTCTCTCTGATGTTGTCTCCCACCATCCTACTTTATTTGGCTACGTTCCCTCAATCTTTAGCACCAAATGTAAGTGTTCAATTTCATCCTAAAAATAAAACAAATCAGAATGTACTCTGCAGTCCTGTGAAACAGCAGTTAGCTTGCTAAGAAAAAAAAAACGATAAATGGAGAGAGAAAAAGTAGTTTATGCACTATTATTAAGAGAATAAGCAAAAGTGCAAAGGTTTAGAAAGGGAGAGTAGTTTTACATGTGCTCTTAATTTAACCATTGGTGACTGATCCAGACCCATTGTGTTTGTTTTGGTCAGAGTTGCTGAAGTCTATACAAAAGTGGTTTCGGTCAATCCAAAGCCGGTTTATTTAGAGCAAGAGTGCACTAAAACTACACATGGACTGTCATCCAACCCATCAAACGCCACTGGCTCGCATGGACAGTTAGTGGGAACTTGTGTCGGTTTGCATTGCGCTTCAGTCTGTCTCCAGTCTGATTTTTCTTTTTCTCGCTAGCTCTTTTGTTTGTGTGTGGTCACACGGGTGGTCCATGTTAGAAAGATTCTGACCTGATTTTGGAGTCTTGGAACACACACATACCCAGCTGCCTCCGATGGACCGCCACTCCGTCACAGGGCAGTAGCTCTTTTGATCCCCCCACCGTGCCATTGCTGGCTTCCAAAGCCTAAAGATCTTCCAAGCAAGCCAATACGACACAATGCACTACTCTAACTTTTTCCCCTTTAACAGCCAAACCTTAACCTTTTTTGTTTAACATCTATTTTTTTCAATCAATTCATGTTGACCTTTAACCCAGATCACCTTATTAGGCAGGATTATTGTTATAAATGTTGAAAACAATTAAATATCCAGTTTACAACAATATATATTTAGTATTGGTCAATAACAGATAAAAAAAAATGCCATATATCGGCCAAAAACAAACATAGCTTGATGTGTTAGAAAATGTGTCTTGTCTTCAGGCAACATTCCTTCAAGGTTTGGGGTGGAGTGAGAGACACTTCGAAGGTTCAAGACATTTCTGTCTGTCAGACTAAACTATAAGAAGTTGTACTGGTATTTTTACTTGGATGTGGTTTAAGGTCTTCAGAGAGTGGCCGTAGTCTCTCAGAAATTTGTGATGTATCGAAATGATTTTTTTTTACGGAACACTACAGCGGATATTAACTTATTTAGTCAAGAAATGAAAATAAACTATCTGTTAATAAATTCTTATAACTGAACTCGATATTTCAGCCTAACAAATTTTACATGGTTATACTCTATAGTAGGGCTGCAGCTATCGATTCTTTTTGTAATCGATTAATCTAGCACTTAATCGATCGATTAATCGAGTAATCGGATAAAAAAATTTAGTGTGTTTTTAAACAACCAAAACAAATAATGCATAACGAAAATGATGTGGCTGTAAAATGATCAAGCATTTGGCTTTTATTTCTCAAAAAACCCACAAAAAAACAGAGGTATTTATTCCAACTCCAACATTTGTCTCCAAAACTAAGCCTATTTATTGTAAATTTTACCCATTTAGTGTTTATAAGTGCCATTGCCAACAATTATATAACAATACAGTTAAGTCAACTTTATACTGTAAAACATGTATAACATGTAAAACTATGAATACAAACTTAAATAGTAAAGGCCATTTGGCCTTAGTTTTGTCTTCTTAATACAACATTACAAAAAAGGATTGCACCTTCCGCAAATTACCCACCGGAGAACAAAAAATAATGAAATGAATATAAAATATCAAGCCATACAGGTACACAGTGTATACAATTTATAAAAAAAATAAGTGTAGCTTTGAAAAGGAATGTTTTATTGCAAATATGCATTTTATTAAATAGAAAAAGAACAGCATTTTGTTTTTCATTTAGGCTAGTTGATGTAGCCTATATTAGCACGTTTTGTAGTATTATATTTTTTTGTTAACTGAAAATGTTCTATGCTCAATTGCTTTGGTAGCCGATTATGTCTTCCCCAAAAGTACGAGTGGATTTGGAGAAGCAGGCTGGGGAGTTTCATTTTTTTTTTTTTTGTCTGTAACTATTTGTCAGACGTGACATAGTCTACAAACAAGGTCTCGCAAAGACTGCAATACAATATTTGTTTCTCCATTACGTCCCGGTGTATACAGTGAATGCATGCTGAAGTTATTGTTGCGTGGCTTCAGTGGCGTACCGCACATCTCTGAGGCCCCCCCGCAAAGAAGGCGACGGGGCCCCTCCCACCAGCAGTGATGCTATGCCTATCAGTGATGCGCGGGTCAATGTAGGGCCTATAAACAACCCAACGCTATGGCTCACCCGCACCCGACCGACGTTTTAAACTAACCCGCCCGCAACTCGGACCGCAAAAAAAAGAAAAAGAAAATATTGTACCCGACCCGCTTCCTGACCCGCATTTTTTAAAAGTAGTAAATGCTCTTCGTTGCGTCGTTGGGAAAAAAAAGAATATAGCCTAGGCTATTCTAATTTTGTCAAGAATTATAAAAAATCGTCAATAAGCTCGTAATTTGTAAGTAGTTTAAATGTTTAGTTTTAACAACAATTTTAAAAAGCTGGCTATGTCTATTTTGATGTTTCTGTGCAAGTTCAGCAGACAGTGAGGTTCGGGTTTGTTCCGAGCTCGTGAGCGGAGAGCTGAACCTATTCCGCTCCGCTCACTCATTCCGCAGGGTCGCTCGCTCAACCCAGAATGGCCTGCTGGTTCGAACATGTGGAATAAGGGCTACCTCCGACTAATCTAATTTTTTTTCTAGTCGACTAGTAGTTGTTCATTTAAGCCATTCGTGGACAAATCGCCCCTTTATATTAATTTAATTAGGGGGGGGGGGGGGGGGTAAACGATGACGATTCTCGGGGCCCATGACTAAGAGGGGGCCCAGAGAAGCCCCCAATAAAATTGTGGTGCTAAAAAAAAATATTTGATAGTAAAAATTATTAACTTTAAATTATTCTATTTGCTGTTTCCTGGTGTCAAATTTTTTATTTGTTTAGGAAACACAAACGTCCGTGGGCCCCTCTCCCCCTCTCGATTATCATAAAATGGTTCAGTCCGCCCAAATTGTAGCCAGGCAACACAAATAAATATCAACTTGACGGAAGAGGAAGTGAAAATGCCTCAAATGCGCGTTGCGCGTGGCAAGCGCTCTCATGTAAGAGACGCTGCCACGACCACAACATTGTCCAACATCAAATGTGCAAACGTAATGTAAGCGGTACGAAACTGGGCTACTCGTTATTGTGTGGTTGAAGGACCGCTTATCAGTTTGGACCAGTGCAGCGCGAGCGATCTTGATCAAGCGACACTGTTACACAGCGGTAATAAGAGATCCAGTAAATAAATCATTTGAATTCGCCACAGAAGCAATAACATCGCTGCGAGATCTAGTGAGAAACATTCTCCGTTTTTAACGGATCAAACAGCGCGTGGAAGCCAGGAAGAAACATTGTGCCATGAATGAACTATGGAACTATGAACATTCACCATGGATTTACTGTAGTAACACTAACTGCAACCATGGAAGTTTGGCAGGAATAGTAGGCTATAATGCTTTCAAGTAACGTTACGTTGGTTTTATTTTGACATTATGAATACAATTGCTGCCCTCAAATGTTAATCTGAACTAAAAATAGACCTTTATTTATAACTACTACAATATTAGGTTACATTTCATTTTTTTCCAAGGAGCTGTTTTGTTTATGCTCCTAAGAAGAGTCTATTATAGCTCCATCATTGGTCAAAGTGTGTTAGTTTTAATAAATAAAATAATAATAATAAAAAAAAATTCTCTGGCATTTATTTCTTTTTGCTGTATCGAAAACGTACCAAACCGTGACACAAGTGTATCGTATTGAACCGAACCGTGAATTTTGTGAACCGTTACACCCCTACTATCTATATCTCTCTTACCTATCTGTCTACCCCTCTGAAGCAATGGTTGAAGCAATTTGAATGCTGAGAAACTTTACTAAGACGATTTGAAAAGTTAGTTTATCTGTTTATTGTTATGAATGTTTGATATTTACCAAAAACATCACTTTGCAGTGTGTTGTTGAATGAGTTTTTTTTATAATAAATGTATTTTTAATTAAAACATTTGTTAGTAATAGTCATTATTGGGATTTGATCTGGTGTTTTACGACTGCATAATGGATGCGATGTAGGTCTTAATTTTCATTAAAGTGGTCTTAAAAAAGTCTTAAATTTGGGGTGATCAAACCTGGGGAAACCCTGGAAAGAGGCAAAGGGTCGACAGTATGTTACCCAATATTTCACAAGAAAAGGTGGGTTTGTAAGTAGGCCTAAATTGTTAGTGGACCGCCCGTGACAATGATCATAGCCTACGGCACTTTTCTGTGCATACGCACGCTTTGTACATGAGGCCCCAGGTCTCTACAGTAGCATTTTTCGACAAGTTAGCACGTTTCGATAGAGCAGGGTGCAGCGGGTGCACGGCTTTGCCTCACATACATACAAATATAAATATATGTGAATACACTATATGACACATGTACAGCTATGCACAGTATATAGCCTACATTATACAGTACTGAAGTAGTGCAGTATTACAGAGGACAAATTACGGGTGTGGACATGGGATGGAGTTCAATTGTCTGATTGACTTAAATATATGAGAATGATAGTCAAAATACCATAAACCATGATTTTATGTAAATTAATATGAAAAAAGTCTCAGCTGTGTTGGGGGCCCTGTCAAGATTCTTTTCATGGGGCCCAAAATCCTTAGCAGCGCCCCTGGCTATAGCCTATGGATAATAAGCGTTATGACCGCACGCATAAAGCTTGCCACAAAGAACCGGTTAAAGTAATGATTATGAATGTGTCTAAATTAGCAAGGAGACATTTAATTGTTTAGTAATAAACTGGTGTTTTCTGTGTCGCTGCAAAGATGAAGTTGACAATTCGGACTCGCCATGAACGCCAGAGAGAAATGCACATTTCATTTGGATTACATAATCAGAGAGTAGCCTATTTATTTTGGTTTGAATATTTTCGTTTAAAAGTAGACAATTGATAGATAAAAGAGTTTTCAATAAAACAAAACGTCGTCAAAATCATGTTTTACCAAAAACAGCGCCGTTGCTAGGAGGGCGCCAGCGCCTCTGTCGCTCAGCAGCTCTGCCTCGCGAGTGGATGATATAGCCCTGAAGACGCCTAGCAATGATAGCCTATACATTAGTGGTAGTATACCTTTAGTTAAGTTATACCTTAAGAGTCTTCGTAGCGCGCTAATAGACAATATTTTCGGAAAATGCAGCCCAGGTATGATGCGTAATGGAGATTCCAAAGCGCTCTTCTTTGGTCAGAACCATGGAGAGCGATCGCGGATAGGTCCATCCTATGCACCGAAACTTTTAACAATGCAACAAAATATTTAAAGAGCATCAAGCTATTAAAATCTATATTATGTATACGCACGCACAGATAATAACAGCTATGTTAGTCAATATATATTTTTTTTAAGTTAAGCAGTGATTGGATAACGTTTTTTATTTTTTTAATTTAACGTTTTTAATTTAAGGCCCACCCACAATTGGTCTGGCTTATCCAAAACTGAAATCCTGGCGCCGTGCCTGGTTGGTCGAGGCTATCATTTGACATTTGGCTATCAAATGTGTAAATAGCATCGCAAGAAGTACACATGACAAAACCAGCACTTTGGTCATCATCTTTCATTATTTCGGCAAATGTCTCCCACACTCCCACAGCTTCCACTCCCCAGTCTTCACCTTTTCTCTTGCCGCCTCCATCTCTACCTGCAGACTGAGCTCGTGCGTCATCGTATTCTTGCCAGTTATTCAGCCAATAAAGTGTAGACCTATGTATTTCATTGAAAATATTGTCTAGTAATATATAAATTACAAAGGTTTAATTGGCATCTTTATTTCAAACGACCCGACCGACCGCGACCCGAATATCATTAGGCTACAAATATTTTTGGATGACTCGTAACCGCGGGTGACCGCAGGCACCCGCTCATTTCGGATCAACCCGCGCATCACTGTAGGCTATAGTGTTAATGACAAGTCAAATGTAAGAGAAAATAGATTTTCCCTGATTGCTGTTTTAGAAAATTATTTAGCATTATTAAGAGTTTTTCACGTACTTTTTCAATCATTGCACTACCTTCACGCTTTGCGTGCCGTTTGTTTTTTAAAGCAAAAACACGTTCTATCCTATGTGGTGTGTGAACGCCTTTTAGAAGGGCCTGGGCGGGGCCCTCCAAAGAGGCGGGGCCCCCACGCACCGCGGGGGCTGCGGGGGTGTCCGGTACGCCACTGCGTGGCTACATAAATGTTTAAGCATATGTGATGCATTGCCGCAATTGGTCTGACTGGCGCGTTAGAGAGACGAGGGTGCGTGTGTGTGTGTGTGTGTGTGTGAAGGGGTTCTTTTTAGCGCAATTTTCCACCGGACAAATTGCGATTGTTAACTCATGATTTCTGTTCTGTGCGTCTGTGCGCACCAATCTTGCACTTCTATCTACTCCTCAACCAGACCACCTAGAGACTTCGGGTTTTCGGCATTATGTTAAGGAAGGTCTAATCTCGGGAACGCACAAAAAAAATCCAGGAAAAGATTTACTATCTCTTAGTGTTGTGATCCCATGAGGTGAGAAAATTGCGCTAAAACACTCACCGAGTTTTTATTACTTGTTTTAGGCTATAGCTACTCTCTTGCAATTGAACGTGAATACGTTTACTACTTAAAAACATCAAAGCTAAACATCATATCTAGTCAAACCGCATCACGACATCACTACAAATACAGTATGGGATTAAAATCAGCGAACGTCAATGCTTAGGCACGGGCAGAAAATATTGGCGCTGGGTCAAAAAAAAAAAAAAATGCGGGGGACAGTATCGTTACCTTGTTTCAGCGACGCTGAAAGGAAGCGATCCCAAACTTTAGACATTCTCTGCCGTTTCTCCGCCATCGCGCCAACTAAATTCAAAATGTATCACGCGCTATGGTGTGCTTCCTGAACATTGAACAACGGTCCGTGTGAAACAATCAGATCCCTGCGCGTATAGTGCGCGTCATAGGAATTTAACGAGGCTTCGAGGCAGAGTTTTTGCCTCGAGGAATTTTTGTAATCGAGTAACTCGATGAATCGTTTCAGCCCTACTCTATAGCATAATTTTTGGTCACAGTGAAGTGCGTCGATATGTTTACCTGTTGTACCTTATCCACGTTGGCTACATGAAATGTAGGCTACATGAAATAGCTGCTGATATGGTCAAAATGCATCATCAGAGAAGTTAAATATTCATCACTAATTAAATACTTTTTTATTTCGGCCAAAATTTTTCCTGTTTTTTGCCAAAAATTTTCAGTTGCTGAAGTTTATTTTATCTGTTAGTATCAACCAGTACAGTTTTATTATACAATCTTGGCTAAGAATGTACGATAGATTACCCTTATGGCTGGGGGATATGACAATATATAGTGTGGTGATGATGATAAGTGTCTATCGTTAGAGATTTTACTATTTTGTTTATATTTTAATATATCCTTGTATCACAGTACTACTTATAGTTAGTTATTAACTCTTTGGAGTGATGAAACGCATTACGCATATGAAGAGCAAAATAAAGAGCAGGACATGCATGATGTTAAAAAGAGTTAATTGCAATAAGCCATGAAAAAACAAATCATATTGACTGACTGACACACACACCCAGTGTGTTTCGTGTGTGCAGAATACAGCCTCAGACGGCATGTGATACTGAATTCAGTTCTTTTTCGCATGTCAAATTGTAAAAAATCCACATTTTTATGGAGTTTTCATGTAAACATACTGATTTCTTAAGTTAAAGTAAACCGTAAAAACCTGATGTGTGTCAGTATATTAGATCTGTGCATTCTGTTTTAATGTGCATAGAAATAGTCTAATATACTTACTGCTGTCTGCCATCAATGTTAATCAAACAACAAAAGACAAAGAGAAAACCACTCAGTGCTCTTGACGGAATAACTTTTGTAGGCCTATGTTTAATAAGAATAACATTTACATTTAATTCATACAGTGTAATCTTATTTTTACATTTGATAATTCAGATTTTTACATTGATTATACATTTGCTAAACTTTAATTTGTATATTTGCTCTGTTGTATTTGTTCTATTGTTTGTAATTTGCTACTTTGTGTACTTTTACAGTACATGACAACGATATGCTTAAAACGGAGAAGTTTTTCCTTTGAGTTTTCCGCGTACAGATGCCACCATTATCAAAACGATCCCCATTCAAACAGATCCACTGTATTCTGCTGCCAGGCCGTTAGATTGGCGACAGCCAAAACACAAAAAAAGTTTGACGTTTTTAGTTGAAAACGGTGTTGTGTAAACAGAAAACATCTTTAGTTCCTATTTTTAATGACAAAAAATACACATATTATCGTGAAATAAATGATCTTCTATTGTGAAATAATATTTTGGTCATATATTTCCTTTAAAAAACAAGAATAATTAAATAACACTTTTAAATATAATATATTTATCGAATATCCATTTTGTCTTACTACTAATATCTTTATGCTTTGAAATTCACCTGTAGCATTTAACCTGTACCTGTAGCATATTTTAGTTTTAGTGTTTTATTTTTAATTTATTTAGACATAATACTGGCCATATATCAGTTACTGGCTACTGGTCTATTACTCATTGGACTTTACATAACTAGAGCTAAAAGACTTGCATGTTTCTTTCTGAGGCATTATCAACCACATGGATATTGAAGTCACAGAATTCTACACATATGTACCATTTTTCACGCCATCCTATTGATTAGCCCAGCTGTAACCCCGTACAACTACGATGTAAAGAGGAGATGGATGAGGCATCCTGGCATTTCCCAGCATACGTTACAGCACTTGTTTGCATTTAGAATAGCCAATGTTGCTGTAGACATAAAGCTCAAAGTATCTTTATCTTGTTTTTTTTTGGATCCATTTGACCTGGTTGACATTGCGAAGGGCAATGTTCATAATGCCTGTCCTTTCTCTACAGGATTTGATGGTGGTGGTGGGTGACTCTTGATGTAAGAAAAGAAAGTAGGTTTCAGACTGACTGGTTTTCTTGTTCTCCTAATTGAGCAGTCCAGAAAGAATGGTGCAACTCTTCTCTATTATAAAGGAAAGAGGGCCACTTGACCTGTGTTTATGTGCATACTCTAGGCCTTGAAATTCCTCAGAAAACATGAGAGGCGATGGTGGGATACATTCACCCGGCCTCTTAATTTGCCTCTCTGATAAGACCGTGGCACATCAAGCATTTCACCCATCTCTAAACAGTGAAATTCCCACGTAACAGCTTTGTGTATATTTCTCATTATCGAGTCTGGTTGTGCTTTGCTCTAAACACAGCGGTTCTTGTTGGTTCTTGTGCAGAGCTGTACCCAAAATACTGGTGGACCATATCGGTATGTGGCAGCTTTATATAGTGTCTGATATCTTGACAATAACAGGTTGGGTTACGTAACTGAAACAATAGAGCCTCTGTCAATCAGCACTCAGAACTATGGGAGGTGAAGATAAATGAACTGGAGCCATTTGAACTTGGAAAGTCATTTTTCTTTTTCTTTTTGCAATGGATTTCAACATCAAGTTTAGGCCTCTGTCTCTTTTCATTCTTCCAATCACCAGATGATGCAGAGAATGAACCTTTGTGAACTTAAAAAGCACAGAGGCAGTTATGGAAAGTCAATTTGTCATGCATCTGGATTTCACACAAGCTTTAAAACCTCAACCATGGCGATTTCACAAGTTTCATCAGTTTGCTGTTAAAAATGACTTCATTATTGTTGTGGTTTTCTGGTTATGAAATGAGGTTTAGTGTCCAGAAGTTTTAAACGCATGCAAGTCTTCTTTTCTAGTAGCAATGGTACTTGTACTACTACAATGGTACAACTACAGCCAAACACATTCAAATCATCTTTGAATTGTCTACCACCGTTTTTTGCATCCCACCATAAGTGTTATAATAAGATGTTTAATAGTCTGCTTTTGAACACAAGAACTGCATAATTTGCCTAATAAGCCCACTTTTATGGGCTTCCTCAAGATTAGCCAACTAGTCTTTTCAGGGAAACCTACTAGTCATTTTTAAAAAATTTACTTGATTTTCATGTACCTGATTGAACTTTGCTGGCCTAATAGAGACAACCTAAGAGTGTGGTCTCAATCATCAGCCAGCGTCTCTGTGTGAATGTGCGTGGTGAATGTTTGTCGCTTTTCTTCTCTGTCAGTATAATGAGCTTGGCCACTGATGCGTAGCGGCCCTGAACGGTCTTTCAGTGCTGTTAATTTGAGGTTTCGGTGCCGTGATCATGCTGTTCAGCTGCTCCAGAGTTGAGCCTTGGGTCCAGCTTTCAGCACCACATGTTTGGGCTTACTGCTCCTCAGTTTGGACTTTCATTCAATGCTAAAATACCCTGTCAAAAAGTGCTTCTGTGCTTCCAAGCATGTTGGATCAATATATCCGGGATTGAAATCCAAACACCATTTCACTCTTTCTCTTTCTTCAGATCTTTCTTTCATTTTTTTTCCAATCCATTTTCTTCCTGCTTCACTTTTTTAAGCTGTACTACTACAGCACAGTCCCCATCTCTCAGTCTCTCTCCAGATAAGATTGAAATGGTGAAGTGCTATTTTAAGTAGTAGATTCTGTCTTGTAGTATGCTGTGTCAAACAAGCTGGCTGTCAAAGTGCTACAGCAGACAAAGTATTACAGTCTCTCACAAACTGCCCATATCCTTATCAGCAGCAGCATATTAAATTTTACCACATACCACATGATTAGATCTATAGTAATATAAAGTGGTCAACCGTTATATCGCCAAGGCTGAAATACAGCATTTTTTAACTATCCGCATCGGCCGATACGTTTATCTGTTTGGCTGATGTGTCGGAACGGGGACTTTTATTTTGACAGCTCTGAGAACGCTAGGACCTGAGCACACAGTGCTTCCATTCTCTGTCTTCATTAGTTTACTGTCTTTTTTTAACAGTTCTGTCTAATACTTCTTTAGAAAGAACTGTTAAACAAAAAAGTATTATAGTCTTTGCTTTTCTGTTATTAGTAACAGAATGTTTAAGTCACCTTAAAGTCCCTTTCTCGTCTACCGTCAGCATTCAGCAAATGCGCATTTATATAATTTAAACAAGTCTTTGAATATCTAATAAACAATTAATTTCGCAAACCTTTCAGGCTTTGTCGAATCCAGCTGTGAGATCTTTTGAAGTGTGCATTTGTAGCCTGCTTGAATGTGTGTACTCTGTGCGTAACGGTCGGTCCGGTCCGTGCAAATTGAGGTGTTAGTGAGGCCAGCAGGGGTTGCTCACTCTGTGGTCTGTGTGGGTCCTAACGCCCTACTATAGTGATGGAGACACTATGTCAAAAAGCACCGTCCTTCGGATGAGACGTTAAACCGAGGTCTTGACATAAAAAAATCCCAGGATGTTCTTTAAAAAGAGTAAGGGTTTAACCCCAGCATCCTGGCCAAATTTGCCCATTAGTTTCTATTCATCATCGTGGCCTCCTAATCATCCCCTTGTACTGACTGGCTTCATCACACTGTCTCCTCTCCACCAATGAGGTGGTGTGTGGTGGGCGTTCTGGCGCAATATGGCTGGCGTCGCATCATCCAGGCGGATGCTGCACAATAATGGTGGTTGAGGAGATTCAATTCACATTTATGTATAGCTCTGCTCTTTTCACAACACACATCATTTCAAGGCAGCTTAACAGAAAATGCATGTGTCTACATTACAATTTAGTGTGATTTGTTTTCAGTGGTGACTGTGTCCAAGTAATGTATTTCAGCAGTGCACATATACAAATCACGCAGTTAGCTAACAATGTATAATTTAAGGCAGAAAAAATGAGCTCATTAAAGTAGTTACTATGAGTTGTCAACATAATGATTACAATATATAGAAATCTTGCATTGGAACATGTTGATTCAGAGTTTGTGTCATGTGAAGTCCTTGCAGGAGTTGGAAATATCTCTTTACGGGTGTTGGGTCATCTGAAGTATTCGTAAGAGTCTGGATCCAAATCGGAATTGACATACTCTAGTTATCTCGGGATGGGCAATTTGAAAATAATTAGCGTAGCTGCTGTTCATAACATAGGCAAAGATAATAATGTGTGTTTGATCTGATGTAACTGGAGTACAAGCTTATGAGATGCATTAAATGCTTGGCTAAAGGGATGCGTCTTTAATTTAAACTGGGGGAGTGAGTCTGAGCCTCGAACATTATTAGGAAGGCTATTCCAGACTTTAGTGGATTCTTTAGTGGACTTTGATATCCTAGGTACTGCCAGACGCCCAGAGTTTTGTGATCTTAAAGAGCATGATGGATTGTAGGGTTATAGAAGGTCCAGTACTTTGTAATCGATATGGAACGTAATAGGTAACCAGTGTAGTGATTATAACATTGGTGTTATATGGTTGTATTTTCTTGACCTAGTAAGAACTCTAGGAGCTGCATTTTGGACTAATAGTAGCATGCTTATTGAGGATGCTGGACAACCAGCTAGTAATGCATTACAGTAATCCAGTGTAGAGGTCATGAATGCATGAACTAACTTTTTTGCATCAGAGACCGATTCCCCCCTTCCATATGTAAAGCGCTATATAAATGTAACAAATTATTGAATGCAGACAGGAGAGTACAGCTGTCACTGAGATGCATGATCGACAAACTTTAAACCCTTGATTTATTATTATTATTTATTATTATATAATTATGCTGTGCTATATCCATCATGTCATTTTCATTGTGTGCTGTATGTAAAATTAGTATTACCTTGTATTTATAAAAAAAAAAAAAAGATTCCCTCTGGTTCCAGTGTTAATGTTTTATTCATAAAAAAAAAATCTTTATTTGTGAAACATAGGCTACTATAGTAGGTTTACTGAATCAAGAAATTGCCATCTTAACTATAAGCCTGTTTATTTTACAGATAATTTTTTTTTATCAAGTTGAATTTTTTTCATTTAAAGGGATGGTTCGGAGTAAAATCAACCTAGGGTCCTTTGCACCATGACCTCTAGCCAAACACAGTGCAGTGCAGGCACTAATGGAACCTAGGCTGCATCTCGTAAATTACCCCACTAATAATGCCCGGAATGGTACCAAACTTCTACAGAAGTACAAATAGGTTCTGTACTCATAAAACGAGGCATTGGAAAGTTTGTAAGTGCATCAGGAGTTTATTTAAATAACACTTGCCTGATGGCCAATGCTACCGCTTACCCACACGTCGAGGTCACGTCAGTGATTTGGGAAAAGCCCGTAAAAGTCCTGGTCGACCACTACTATTAGGTGCCTTGCGGGAGCATAGGAACGAGTTGAAAAGCAAATTTTGTGCAGTTTTATTGCTTCCATTAGAGCACAAAAAAATTCTTTGGATCATGCTGAATAACATGATCATCTGGTTTTACAGAAACTTGTGGAGATCTGTTTGAGATTTGCTGTCATTAACATTAAAGAAGACATACCAAATACTAAGAATTAATGAGGTTTATATAATTTTACCCATGTATATTTATTGAAAGGGGAATATTTGCCTTTATGCAATTTTTGGTAAGTCTTTATAGTCTAAGACTATAAAGCTTATTTTATTGGAATGTCCTGCTTTAAATTATATTAGGCAACATTCTTATTCAGAAAGTACACTAACAGACATTTTTAAGAAGGTTTCTCCTGACATCAAATCATTCACTCAACTGAGTTGTTCATTAATGGCTCACTGATTCAGTTTCCAGTAAATGAAATATTTCTTTACAACTTGAATGTTCTTAACTTGTGCTAAAAAAAAAAACACTGATTTGTGAATGAACACAACACCATTTTTAACATAAATGTTGCAAAGTGGTTGTCACTGTTTTTATTTTTAGTGCTGATCCCAACTGAGATACAAGATATTTTCGATATGAACCAATTCTCTCTCTGTCTTTCTCTCAGGGATTTTGGAGGTGCATGTGACGGCTCACATCACTTGCGGCGATTGCGATCATGGCCTTAGCTGGATGCCCAGACTACTTCCTCCACCATCCAAACTACCAGGTATACTCTAATGTAGTTGTAATGCTCTGGAGTCTACAGAGCTTTCAAGTTCAGCAGGGCACTGTGTCAGTGTTTCTTGACCGTGCTGTAATATCTCTTCAAGCAGAATATGCATGTAAAACCCGAATGCTCACACGCACATGCACAAATCCTCCTGAACCAGCATAGAGGGACTCATCTATTCAGCGCAGCGGTTCCCAAGGGTTCTGTGGCATGTCCGCATGCCTTTCGTCGCCATGGCGTTGCCATGGTGCCACACAGCTGACATGCTGACATGCAAAGTGTTGCTATTTATACCAGGGCTGCACAGTCAGGCCTCTCTCTATATTTGACTCTCCTTATCTTCTCACTCTTTCTAATATCATTCCTTTCGTTTTACCTTATAAACTACCCATCCCTTCCACAAACTATTTCTTTCTCAGACCCTCCGCCCTTTTTCCTGCCCCACCCCCACCCAGGTCTCCTATAAAGTGGCTGGTGTTTGTGAACCTGGCAGAGCATCAGTGTATACAGTGAAGGCAGGGGTGCGGGCTGCCCTCACTGCAGGGGGTTTCTCAGAGCCACAGGCACCTGGCCCGAATCTTCCCTAGCTCGGGGACAGCACAGCCCAAATATTCACTTTAAGCAAACACAACCCAGGCACCCTGGCTTGCACTGTGCTCCTGCTTTTTGTCTTTTAAATGAAAGCATTAAAGCATTCTGCTTTAGCTTTTATTTCCACTCACTCACTCAGTCGCTCACTCAGTCACTCTATCCCTATGACTTTTTCTTTTCTTCCTTTCTTGTCTTTCTCAATATTTATTCTTATCTGAAGTGTACCTCTTAGTTTTAATCTTTAATCTTGAGTATTTTTGCTGCAAATTGTGTTCAGTCTCATCTGTTATGTCTGTGTTATTCTTCTTTAGTTAAGGTTAGGGAAGTTATGTGGAGAGTTGCAAGTCTTAAGTTGCTTGTAGTTAATGAGGATGAAGATTAGGGTCAGAGGTCATAGGTCAAATGGAGACTTGGTATTGTGTTTCAGGTTTATAGCAGGGTGTCTGCTCACCAAGAGCCAAATGGGAAAGTTGAGTAGTTGTTTATGTTTGTCAATGCGTTTGTATATCACAGCAGCGCCTAGAATGGCCAAGTTGTAGCTTTCGAGGTCAGAGGTCAACTCCTAAATGCTTTGGGTTTCTAACCACTCTTTGTTAATAGCCTAGGCTCTGCAAGGGTCACATGACCTGCCTTTCTAGGAAATTCACTGCCTTTGTTGCCCTGTGGAATCAGCTGGGGGGTTAAGGTTTACATAACGGACACAAGGCCTGGAGCCTGTCCAAGTACAACACACACATATACACACACACCCTCTCGCATTCCTCTGTCATCCCCTGCTACAGATCCTGGTACATTCCACTTTTGTGCTTCCTTGAAGAGAGTAAAAAGTATGCAAAACGCTTTAAAGTTTGAATTTGAAATAATATGGCCAAGATTAAACCCCACTTAAATGAGAGGATATAAACTGGACACTTTCTGTTGGTGTCGGTGAGCTGCATTTAATGACTTTTTTTGGTCTTTTAACACTGTGCAAGATTAACAGTATGCTGGCTAAAGCATTAGAGAAGCTTTCTCAGAGCAGTAAATTTCCCTTCCTGTTTTTATAGATGTTTTTCTCTTTTCTGAGAGCTGGCTGGCTTGGTGCAGCGTGAAGAGAGAGCAGAAGAGAGAAATAGAAAGAAGGCAGGGAGAGAAGAGAGCATGGGGACCTCTGGCAGAGGCTAGTTCCTGGAAACTCGGCTTCCATGTTCTTAGGTTTCCTAGAAAACTGGAAATTGAAAATGTGGCTTTATTTTTTCTTTCTTGGACTACTGCTTCTAGCTTTGTGCATTATGCTTTGAATTATATGGTGTGAGATTGTGTGTGGTTTAAGAGCACTCGAGCCATTGCTGTGTGCATAGTTTGCCTTTTTTGCTCTTAGTTTTACAAATATGTGCATGTAATTACTACTGCCAAAGACATATGTATATTTTTCCCCACATTGTTTCTGTTTTGGTATTCAGTACCCATCTCCACATGCAGTATAAGATATGCTGTATTTGTCCATTGGCATCAGTTTGTTTAAGGTTATACACGTTATTTGACTTTTTCCAATAAATAACCTATTTGATGTATTATTTCAGATCAGGTTTACATTGCAGTATTTGACTTTTTTCCAAGTTATAACTGGGATGTAAACTAGAACATTAAAGGAATAGATCACCCAATAGTCCATCCATCCGACCATCCATCCGCCCGTCCGTAGAACTATGCACTTGCTGTAAAGCTGCCTTGAAACAATACTTATTATGAAAAGCTCTATGCTAATAAACATGAATTGAATTGAAAATGTAAAATAAACAGATTTCATAAATAACAGTATTCAGGTATGAAATACTATAGTGTATAAATTAAATATAGGTTAATTATATTAAAGCTAAAGATGTTATTTAGTCAAGAGCAGATTTCAGCAGTTTTTTTTATTTGTTTTGTACTTTATTTACATTAACGACACAGCATATTAAAAGATTAGTTCACCCAAAAATGGAAATGATCCCATAATTTACTCGCCCTCAAGCCATCCTAGGTGTGTATGACTTTCTTCTTTCAGCCAAACACAATCAGAGTTGAATTAAATAATATCCTGGCTCTTCCCAGCGTTGAAATGGCATTGAATAGTGCCTGAGTTTTTGAAGCTCCAAAAAGCGCATCCATCCATCATAAAAGTAATCTATAACTCCAGTGGGTTAATAAATGCCTTCTCGAGAAGCGATGGGTTTTTGTAAGAAAAATATCCATATTTAAAACTTTATACACTATAATCACTGGCTTCCGGCAATGGCCGTACACACGTTCACGAGAGAGTTGAGTTCCGGCAGAAGGGTGACCTCTGACCCCGATGTATTTAGGACGTAACTCTTTCGTGTAAACTCTTATGACCGTTAAACTTTCTGACCTCTTCCTCCCTTTCTTTTTCTTCAGGACAACGTTGACCGGACCCCGTCTCACAGACCGTCCAATATCATTGGTTCAAGCTTCCAGCAGTCCTCCAATCTGAACTCTCCTAATCACCCAGGTAGGTTATTAAAGGGTCCTTCGGTACAGAAAAGTTCCCTTGTTTTTTTTTCTGTACATTCATTTACTTTTAATATTAAATGTAATATTATGAATGACAACATTTAATTGCATTGCACAAGCAGCATTGTCCTCAGTGGCATTGTGCAGGTCAAAGGGTTCTGTAAGGTCACAGAGGTTACTGGCGACCCCTCCTGTAGCTGCAGCGATTCTGTGCACTTAAGGTTGTATATCCTCCACAAGCTGTGCAAGCCAGGGTCTTCCCCGAATCTCTAACCGTTTTATAGCTGTGAGCAAGGCTGTTGGCCACAGATCTACAGTAGTTGTGTACATGAGTGTGTGTGTGTGTGTGTGTGTGTCCTGCTCTGCTCTCCAGATGCTGCCTTGCTTTAACGTGTCACTACCCTGAAGAATATAGATTTTTCAGAAAACCACAGTAGGCTTTTGTGTGTAGACATGTATACATTGTGGTCTGGGCACATTGGCAAGGGTTGTAAGAAATACTGACTTTTACTCAGTCCGAGCGCTATTGTCCGAATTTGCGATTCCAAATGAGAGCCTTCCCAAATTCAGATCAAAAGGAGGGTTAGTCATAGTTAACTAACTTCTGGGGATGGATTTGTATAGCTCAGTAAACACTGTCATGATGGGGACTTTTCATTAACTTTTACTGTTTATATTCTGTTATATAACTGATAATGATGTTTTCTTTCCTCTACTCTTAATCCTCACACAAACTTTTCTGCATTTTTAGATGTTTAATAAGACATTATTTAGTCTGTTTATTAAGCCGTTTTCCTCGTGGGGACCGTAGAGGCCGTATCCCTTATATACACACACACACACACACACACACACACACACACACACACACACACACACACACACACACACACACACACACACACACACACACACACACACACACACACACACACACACACACACACACACACACACACACACACACACACACACACACACACACACACACACACAGAGCATGAAAGCCCATAAATCTTTCTTGTGTATTTTCTTTTTTTCTGGTCATCTGTGTCCAGCCATTGGGTGTGTGTGTGTGTGTGTGTGTGTGTGTGTGTGTGTGCAAATGCGCGCATGCTTGCACTTACATGCCTGTTTGCACTCTATAAGTTGAGGCTAGAGTTATATGAGGTGACCTATATTCAGTACACACAAAGAGAGAGAGAGAGTGATGGAAAGAGTTGGGCACATGAGGTTGGACCATCTTCTGACACAGAGTTCCACAGTGAGGAAAGAGAGCTGAAAGAAAAACAACAGGAAAGAGACCGTGTGTCTGTATTAGTCTGAAGAGATCTCTGTATCCTCTTTATAAATTCACTGCTGGCTGGGAATCTTCCATATAGATTTCTGATGAATATTTAACATTTGTTCTTTAACTAACTGGCCATTTATTTGAACTGTCTTGTTGGTTGTTTGGCCAGGTCTGAAGTTCATCATCAAGGTACTGTTTCCCTCATACAATACCAGCATAAACCTGACTGATTTTGGAACGTTTGTCAGACTTAGTCAAGTCAAGTCAAGTCAAGTCAACTTTATTTATATAGCGCTTTTCACAATACAGATTGTATCAAAGCAGCTTCACAGTATTAAATAAAATAGTACATCAGTGTTTGTTTCTAGTGTAAAACGTCCACGTTTGGTAATGCTCATCAATAGTATTGTTGATTGATTAATTAAATTAAGTATCCCCAACTGAGCAAGCCAAAGGCAACAGTGGCAAGGAACCGACTTAGCCACTGAATTAGACACACTCCTCCTTCCCTAGTGTGTGATTTGAAACAGAATTTTTTTCCACAATACTATGTACAAAAACATGGTACTAGTTCTAAAAAGCCTGGCATCAACATGAAAACATGTCCAGTGTCACCATTGTGCCATGTCAAAAATTTTACCATGGTAGTAGCATGTTCTGATACGTCACAAGATAATGCCTTGGTTTTTGACATAAATGTGGTTCGGTACCACCTTGGTACCATTTACAAAAAAACATGGAATTATCATGGTAACATACAAAAAGAATCTATGGCATCACCATATACTTTAACACATTCTTTTACATGTAGCATGGTAATGCCACTGTTTTTGAAGTAAACATAATAAAACATGGATTTACTTTTAAACCGTGTTCTAAAAAAATGGTTTTACCTTGGTGCCATCTTTAAAAACCATGGTAATAACATAGTACTTAATGGTAATGTTAGTGTTTGTTAGTATTGTGGCTTTGTCAAGTCACCTTCGTTTATATAGCGCTTTTAACAATGTAGATTGTTTCAAAGCAGCTTTACAGTGGTAATAGGAAATTAAAGTAACAGAGATTGTTTTGGCTTTACAGCAGCTCAAGAATAAAGTTATTGTCCAGCTAAAGTTAGTTATGATTGATTCACTTCCGTTGCACAGATCATTAGTTATTAACTTAGGGGCTGCTTGCACAACATCATTCTAACAGAAAACCCATAATGCGCTCCGGCCCGCTCATTTGCACAACAGCAGTGCCTGGTGGCTCGAGAACGTAGACCTTGAAACAGGTTCCAAGATGCAAACGTCAAAACGTTGTTATCTCTGAGTAAATTTCAAAAACGCAAATCTGTGAAAACGGTGACGGCGTGCACATGCGTATTACATGTTTAGTCTATAGGTATGCACGTTTAAATATATATGTGCGCAGGCGTGTAGTCTTTCTTTACAAATTGACCCCACCAAATTACTTGCCTGGTCTTAAAAATTAATAATACTGAATTTTTTGTCGCTTCCGCGTATCTATGTGAACCAGAATTATTTTGACAACGTTTTATCTGTACAGAGGTAAAGGGAAGGGAATGAGGCCTTCACAGGGGAGAGACTAGTTGACACTTGAGGACTGCGTTGTCGTCGTGACTCGTGTCCAGGTGCAGGTCCTTCATCAGAACGGGATACGGCTTGGATCCGGCGGACTGTGGTAAACCTCGGGATAAACAGAGAGACTAATATTAGCGTAGATGACATTCTTCTTATGATGTAATGAGTACATCAGGATTGATGGGAAGTGTTCCCGGTTCTGGCTGACCTAATCTATGCAGCCTAAAATTGAATTATAGAAGTGTGTCTGCTTCCCGGACAATGTTAGGAAGACTGTTCCAAAGTTTAGGTACTAAATAGGAAAAGGATCTTCCGCCAGTAGTCAATTTTGATATTCGAGGTATTATCAACTGGCTGGAATTTTGAGATCGCAATAGACGTGAAGGACTATAATGCGTTAAGAGCTCGCTCAAGTACTGGGGAGCTAAACCGTGTAGTTTAAAGAGATGTGAAATGAATGAGAAGTCAGGAAGGGAGTGTTTGGAAAGGCATATTTGGACCACATAGCGCTGAGAGCAGTAAATGGAAATGCTCTTTGACACTCACTTGTACTGGTTGTACCTCTTAAAGATCTTGTACTCATTGTACTTCATTGTTTTAACAGTCCTATTCATTGTATGTTCTTGTTTGTGTGTTTGCTTTTTAAAAGACATCTCTTACACATAGGACACTTGCCGAGCTCTCTTGTTACATACACAAACTTGCGCTCGGACACATGCGGAAGTGTGTGGGTCTGGGGTATGTACGGAATGCACAGTTTGGATGCTGCTGGTATTCTAGTGGAAGTCTGAAGCAGGTCTTTTAGACCTGATTTAGCCTTGTAAATATTAGCTACCAGTACCTAGCTAAGTTAAAGTCGGCATGAAATGAGAATTTTCCAAATGCATGTTATAGATTTTAATCTTATTGTAAACAATTTATCCATGGATATGTTTCATTTAAAAAAACAATTTAATTCAAGATTGTAACTACAGGTGACTTATGCAGGACTCCTATCATTTAGTCCACTTAAAGGAGAACTCCGGTCAATTTTAACATTGAGCTAATTTTTTTGTAAATTTGGAGTGCTGTCAATACAGAGAACAACGACAAAAATCAGTGTTGCCTACACCGCATTATCCTCTTTTTAAAATTTGCACCCTGTTGACTTCAATGGGGCAAGTTTTAAACCTGCTTTTAGCCTCTTAACATCCTTGATGTGTCATTTCAAGTGCCCAGCCATGTGAGTGATTCCTTTAGAGAGTTAACACGGGTGAATCTGACTGCAGTATATGTGAAAGATTCAGCCAGCGCTCATACCTGTATTTTCTTCCTGTTTTCGGTTGAAGTCCACAGTAGTCGATTGTCGAGTTAATGCGCGTGATAACCTATGCGCGTGTACTCGACAATCGACTACTGTGGACTTCGACTGAAAACAGGAAGAAAATACAGGTATGAGCGCTGGCTGAATCTTTCACATCTAATGCAGTCAGATTCACCCGTGTTAACTCTCTAAAGGAATCACTCACATTGGCTGGGCACTTGAAATGACACATCAAAGATGTTAAGAGGCTAAAAGCAGGTTTAAAACTTGCCCCATTGAAGTCAACAGGGTGCAGATTTTAAAAAGACGATAATGCGGTGTAGGCAACACCGATTTTTGTCGTTGTTCTCTGTACTGACAGCACTCCAAATGTACAAAATAATGAGCTCAATGTTAAAATTGACCGGAGTTCTCCTTTAAGGCCGTGAGACACCAAGCCGAGATAAAATAACTAGCGGCGACAGACTACAAAAGGACTACAGGTGGCTGTCAACTAGCATGTGCATTCTGTGTAAGGAAATAACTGTCTACATCAGCAGGTATTAAGTCTATATTTGTCATTCAAAAATAGAAACTAGGACTGCAGATATACAAACCCTAATCAAAGCAGCGCTTGCTTACCATTTTGAATATCAATCATGCAGATCTCATTCTAAGAGAGGATTTGTAACGCACACTAAAGTTCTGTTTATTACAAGCCACGTGCTGCAGTCATGCCGTCTGATGTTTTAAATGCTCGAACTCTAAAGTTGGGTGGATGCTGATTAGCTGTTAATGTTTTTATCATTCATCAGCTGGAAAAAATCGTTTTGAAAGTGATTCTGATTATATTGTTCCTGTGCCATTATCAGTGTGGACTTTCCTATTCTCATAGAATGATTATTAAAACGTTAAATTTATAGTTATCGTCATACAGTAGTTGCCAGTGAGTTAGCTTAGCTAAATGTCATTTTTGGATGGTCTACAAATAGTCTACTGATAGCATGGTCATCTCGCTGCCTTCTTTACTAGCCTGGATCGATACAGATGTCACATTTCATCAATGATAACTGTTTGACCTGATGAGGGAAAAGCACTTTGGTGGCCCACATTGCATTAGCATTACATTTTAGCATGATTTGCTAACCTTTTAAACGCACCAGTTGTTAGAAGAAATCACTCTAGGGCCTTAAAAGCTTGGTTTTTATGGGTCTTCATTGCACAGAGTGCTTCTCAGCTGACGGGTCATGACCCAAAATTGTGTCTCAGGGCTGTTTTAATAAGGTTCCGGATGGGCAGATGAAAAACAATGCTAAATGCTAATTATAAAACGCAGTACTATGTTTTTTCTTCGGGACCTCAAGTGGTGAACCTCAGTTGAATCAATAGGTAAAGCATTCCAGTCATCAAGTTAGTGAAAATACACATGGCAACTATTTGAACCTGTCTTTCTTGCTTCATTTAACAGGCATGTAGCGTCACATGCGGCCGTTATTACAGAGTAATCCCACAAACCACCTGCTGTTCCTCCCACAGCACAGAATACATTCATGGTGACCTGTTTTCTGTGTGAGAAAGATTAGTGGAATATTTGGTTTTGGAAATGTCAGTGTAGTGTTGAGGGGTCATATCTCGATAATATCTATGTGAGTGTGACTTGACATGATCAGGTCAGGGAACACTGGGAAATGTGACCAAAGGGCTGGCCTGGCCATTTGAGTGTTTATTCATTTAACTTGATACTGCCATCTTGTGGCAATGTATTGCTAGTTGCACGATATATTGTTTTCATGATTAATGCTAATACTGTTCAAATCAGACTATTAAAATCTTTTGATTACTGTCCCAGATCTTTAACCACTACACCACAGCATCTCAAGATGCAAACGTATTTATGTAAACAATCCATACTCAAAATAAAATTACTTGAAACACAAGGGACTAACATTTTTGATATCCCCTTTTGCTGAGGACATTTCTGAAATTCTGGGACACCACTGAACCATAATGCATATGGAGAACAAGTGGACATGGTAGTGCATGTTCTGTGGCCAATCTGTCATAGTGTGTCCAAAGGATCAGCCTAAAATCATCCAGGAAGCCACAGAGGATCTTAAAAAACTCTTCCAAAGAAATGTGGGCTGAGAGAGGAGCAATGTTGAAACCAATGCTAACCAAAAACATAAACTCTCATCTCTCATCTGCCAAAAGAGCACCTGGCTGATCCCCAAGACTTTTGGAAGAATGTTCTACGAGTCAAAAATGGAACATTTTGGATGACATGTGACCCATTATGTCTGGCATGAAGTGAAAACGGCATTCCAGAATCTAAGAACATCTTACCAATAGTCAAACATGGTGGTGCCAGTGTGAGGATGCCTTGTTGCTTCAGAACTCGCCATGATCAAATTGATAGTTAAATGAAGTTGTGCTTTATCAAAACTAATAAATATAAATCCCCTAATATAATATTTATGTGGTGATGTGTAACATTGTGTGACGTGTTCAGTGTAACATGACTTTATCAACATTTTATTTTCGAATTTATAAGATTTTTTTTTTTTTTTAATTCACAGTCACACACAAATAAAGAAAGAAATACACGCACACTAAAATTCAGAAGTTTGGGGTTGGTAAGATTTTTTTGTTTTGTTTTGTTTTTGAAAGTAGTCTCTTATAGTATTGTGTAATAATACTATTTAAAATGACTTTTTCTATTTTAATATATTTTAAAGTGTAATTTATTCCTGTCATGGCAGAGCTGAATTTCCAGTTCTCAATGTTACATGATCCTTCAGAAATCATTCTAATATGATTTTGGTGCTCAAGAAACATTTCTTATTATTTTCAGTGTTAAACACAATTATGCTGCTGTAATGTATTTTTCTTTGCATAGATTATTATTTATGTTTTTGTAGCATTTATTGGAAATAGAAAATGTTTTGTAACATTATTAATGTTTTTACTGTCACTCAGTTTAATGTATACTTGGTGAATAAAAGTATTATTTTTGTCATAATTTTTAAATATCTTTTTTGCCTATTTGTATTTTTAATAAATTGCTTCTGCAGCATGACAATTCAAAAACAGTACAAATTTTACACAGTCTCTTAAGTAATATGCATAATAATCAATTATTAATTACTGTGTCCTATGTGAATTGAATAAATTTGTTAGGCTGCTCTTAGTATCAGGGCTGCTGCTGATACACTTTTGTTGCTTGTGAATGATGTAAGATTCAATCTCTCTCTCTCTCTTTCTCTCTCCATGCATGCTTTGTTTTGCTGCAGAGGATGATGTAGATCTGGAGGCCCTGGTGAATGACATGGCCTCTCTTTCATCCTATGAGAGCATCTATGCAACCTGTGGGACCCAGCATTCGGACTCCGCCCCCCTCTTGCACCGCACCGATGGCAGTGGGCTCCATGGCAACAGAGCGGCCCCACAGCTACGGGCCCCTAGTAATAAAGTCCCCGCCCCCCACTCTCCAGCCCAAAAGCTCCGGCGATCTCAACCAATGCACATACAGGCTGTCAGGTAATGTACATGCACAGTGCACACAAAGAAAATGTATGGAAGTAAAATAATGTCAAATGTTTTTGAAATAAAATCCTGTTGAATTGCAGTACTTGAAAAAAAAATAGGCACTGCATTAACCATGCTAGCATTTTAATGCATTGTATTTTTAGGGCTTGCATTTTTATGGGCTGAAATTCAACATGGTTGAATATTTAAGCTGTGAATATTTCAATTAAAAACATTTCAAACACATTTTCATTATTAAAAATTCAATAATCCATTTTCACCTTTCATATTTCACTTCCAAAATATTCAAACTGTTTAAAAATACAACCTATAATATTCAACAGGCAATTTTCGGTCCATTTTATTTCGCTTTGCAAATTCGCTTCCACAAATTCAGTGTTTCAAATTCGACAGTAAATTCAACGGAACTGCAGGAAAAGCAATAGACTACCGAGATACTCTCCATCTGCTGTTAGTCGACCTCACCAGCAGGTGGTGCAAAAGCGCATGTTGTTGACGAAGACAGAGCAACAGTTAGAGCAAGCCATTCATTCATAAAACTCATTTAACAGCAATGTAAGTGTATTTGTGATTATTATGACGGCGGTTTTATGTTTAATTCAGTGTCTTCACGGTTACTTTCCCTGTGTAGCCTACAAGCATCTTTCTCTACCGTGAACAAGATTATAATGTTATTCCCCGATGCGGATATACAGATCCAATATTACATTTTTGAGGTTGACATATATTTCTCTTGGTTGTTTAGTTGCCTTAACTTTATATTGTGGCGATGTGCTGCATGCAAGCTATTAGGGTTTCCCTCAATACTTAAGGATTCCCCAGCTGGACATATAAAACGCTTAACGTAGCTTAATGGACTAATTACAGTGATATAAAAGACCAAACTCGCAGGGGCATGCAGATTGACTCAGAATAACGCGCAAAGTTTAATGCTGAGCGTTTCCCAGTGACTGGCATAAAGTTGGCTTGACGTTGGACATTCGCACATTTAGGGACCGTCTCTAAAGTGTATACGACTTTGGTATACACGTTTCTAACTTCAATAGCATTTGAATAGAACGACTTACAGTCATAAAACCAACTGTAAAGTGTTCATGTAGTGTCAGGCATAATGCGCACCCTTTGGATTTTTTATATTTATTCAAATAAATTAAAGTTTGCTATTGAAGTTAGAAACGTGTATGCCAATGTTGTATGCAACTTTTGAGACGGTCCCTAAATGTGCGAATGTCCAATGTCAAGACAATTTTACATTTATTAGGCTAAATTTAGTCATTTATTTAGCAGACGCTTTTATCCAAAGCAATTTACAGTTAAACTAACAATAGGAGGACAACAATATGCAAGTGCTATGACTCTTAGAGAGAGAAAAGAGAAGAGAAAGTGTTAGTATTTGATCAAGTGTTGATTTTATGCCAGTATATCACGAAACGCACTGCATGAAACTTTGCGCGTTACGTTCATATTCTTAGTCCATCTAGCCTATATAGTAGCCCACAGCCTATATCCCCAATAAGGTGCGAGTTTGGTCTTTTATATCTCTGTATTAGTCCATAAACTACGTTAAGCGTTTTGTCCCGACAGAAGGGGAATCCTTGAGTATGAGGTATTGAGGGAAACCGATTATAGTCCTGTTCATGTAGAAAACCTGATGACATGTAGGCTACACAGGGAAAGTAACAATGAAGTTATTGAATGAAACATAAACACAGCTTTTGTGTCATATATACTGACACAGATAATGATTTTCATTTTATGAATGAATGGCTTGCTCTAACTGTTGCTCTGTCTTCGTCAACAACATGCGCTTTTGCACCACCTGCTGGTGAGGTCGACTAACAGCAGATGGAGAGTATCTCGGTAATCTACTGCTTTTCCTGCAGTTCCGTTGAATTTACTGTCGAATTTGAAACACTGAATTTGTGGAAGCGAATTTGCAAAGCGAAATAAAATGGACCGAAAATTGCCTGTTGAATATTATAGGATGTATTTTTAAACAGTTTGAATATTTTGGAAGTGAAATATGAAAGGTGAATATGGATTATTGCATTTTTAATAATGAAAATGTGTTTGAAATGTTTTTAATTGAAATATTCACAGCTTAAATATTCAACCATGTTGAATTTCAGCCCATAAAAATGCAAGCCCGAAAAATACAATGCATGAAAATGCAAGCATGGTTAATGCAGTGCCTATTTTTTATTTTCAAGTAGTGCAATTCAACAGGCTTTTTGTTTCAAAAACATTTGACATTATTTTACTTCCATACAAATGGGAAGTTCTGATTTCAAGTTCTGGAAAATCATGCAAAATTTCATTTCAAAGTCATTTTTCTACACTTGACAAAATACAGAGAAAACAGTAATATTGAATAATTACAAAAACATTATCACAATTCAAATTAAATTTATTCCTGTGATGGCGAAGCAAAATTTTCAGCAGCCATTACTTAGTCTTCAGTGTTCATTACATGATCCTTCAGAAATCATTCTAATGTGCTGATTTGGTGATCAGTGTTAAACGGTTGTGCTGCTAAACAGTATTCTTTGATGAATAGAAAGTTCAAAAGAACAGCATCTATTTCAAATTAATTTTTTTGTTAATGCAAAAATCTTTTCTGCCATTTGTGATAAATTTAAAGCAATTGGATCCTTGTTGAATAAAGGTATTAATGTCTTTTACAAAATATTACTGACCCAAAACTCTTGAACGATATTGTAATTGTGCTTCATTATGCTTTAATATTTCATCATTTTGAACTTGATTTTTGTCAGGGTAGTTTTTATCAAATTATTTTTATTTAAATTATTTAGCTTTATTTAAATTATTTAGTCTATAGCTGTTGGAACCCTGCAGAAATCCATGTCCAGACATTTATTATGACTAGTTCTGTGCATGTAATTTTGTGTGATTTTAATAATAATAAAAAAATTGTTATTATTACTAAAATATTACCACAGTTATACCACAGTATTCTTAAAAAGGTATATATATATACACACACGCACACACACGCGCACACACGCGCACACACACCCACACACACGCGCACACACACACACACACACACACACGTGTATATATGTATGTGTATATATATGTGTGTGTGTGTGTGTGTGTGTGTGTGTATGTATGTATGTATTTTATGTATGTATGCATGCACACGTGTGTGTGTGTGTGTGTGTGTCAATTTATTTTTACATATTAATCATTGGGCTAATTAGCAATTTGTTGTTTTGGATCTAACAAACAGTATTCATACCCTTCCGTAAGTCGCTACTGATTGCATGTTATGCATGCGTGTTACTTTTCAAGTCATCTTCTCAAAGTCATAATCTTTTCTCTTTCCGAAATCCTCTCCGAGTGCTTGTTCTAATCAGCTCTTTTACACCTCACCTTTCTGCAGGGCTCCTGTGTCGTTCGCTGTCTTTCATCCGCTCTTCTCTGATCTCCGTGGCAGCGGGGTGTAGTTTCACACACATACACACATCGAGATGGGTTCACCCAGAGGTTTCCGTCTCTACACACTCACACAGACACACGGTCTTCTTTTCGTTCTGACTCGGCCATGAACCCTGAACGTTCCACCCCCTGCTACGGTTCGGATTTTAAAAATTCCCTCAGTTATTATGGTCGCTCAAACTGCACTGAGGCAGTCATGTATTATTCTCGGTCTTATTGATGTAGATCAAAGACCCGAAGATGAGTTTTAAAATCTGAAGTCTATGTGTCTGTCTGCTGAACTCTGCCGCACACTATGAGAGTTCATGAACCGATTCTCGGTTGGCTAAGTGGGTTTCAAATCTCTCGCTTTCATTCATATATTCTGTAGTAGAATAGTAATGCAGCGGTGAGAATGTCATGTGGATTCTTCTGATTTATTTTTCATTAGCCTATCACTTTACAGCACTGAAGTTTTCAGGGAACTTCAGGGCTTTAATTCCCTGCTCTATTTCATATTGATTAAAGTACACATATCGGGAATACTGCATGGTTAATGAAGCAATGAGACCTTAATGAGATGAGATGAAAATAACAAGGTTCGGTTTGATGTTTTAGTCCTGGGCATTTTAGCCTCAGGAACGGTTAGTATATTTGAATCATTTTAAAGATGAGTTCACTACAAAAGTACAACTTTTTTTTTCTATTTTTTTTTTCTATTTGTCACCCCTTGTAGGCGACTTCAAGAAGAAGAGTTCCAAGTTCGTCCTGCGTCCTTGCCCGCTATTCCAAACCCTTTCCCTGAGCTCTGCAGCCCCTCGGGATCTCCTGTGCTGAGTCCTGGATCTCTGCCACAGCCATCAGAATCACATGTAAGAGTTGAAAACAGACACTGCGACTCTTAGCCTTGTAGCTATTATCTATCTGATACACATTGATGTTACATGAGTGATTTATTGCAGGTATGAGACTTGAACCTCACTTCCTGGTACAAAAAAAAACTGATGGAGGTACAGTGAGGTTAAGAGAAACTCGCATGAATAGAGGTTAATGAGGTCTCGGCAGGTTTTGTTGTATTTCCTGGAAAACTAGTTCTGCCCAACCTTGCATCATAGAAATGCCACATTGGTTGTTTTAGAAATTAGTGAGCTGCCTATGTATGCAGTATTTTAGGCATCAGAGGTGCATAAGCAAAGACTGTACTCTTGTAATTGGTAGCAAAGTTATGGTACCTATATATATATATATATATATATATAGATATTTTGTTTCCTCAAGTCATGAAGATGAGGGAAAATCAATTCCTGATTGGAGAGGCCATTCTACTCTGATATACATCACAATAGGGAAGAAAAGACTATCACAACTTCCATTTCATGTCCCATTATTTCACTCAGTATTTCTGTGAGCTCTATGTATTTTTTCACTTAGAGCTGCGAACGTCAGCCTCTGAGTGAGTTACGCAAACACTTAAAGTGCATCACCTGATTTTCAACCCGCTTTGTATTGTTATAATGTCTGTCTGTTATATTGTAAGTAGGTTTATCACTGGAAATGTTATCATAGGTTGTCTACTCTTTAAACAGCATTATGGTAAAAAGGGAACACTATGGCAACATATTTTTTACCTGTACGCGACAGTGTTTAGCTTTGGGTGGTTGGGCGGAACTGACATAACGGTTGTGCTTTTTAGTTTTTGGCCTAAAACACTTTGTCCATTTGAAATGTGGACTACAAACACAGTTTTTCAGTTTTTTCGTCATGTGTTCTCTCCATATTTAAGATTCTTTGCAGCCTTTACCTGCTGCCTACAACATGCTGGATCCTTCACTGGACCGACACTGAAAGTAACTCACTCACGTTAAACGTTTACTCTTTTGAATCCTTGCACCTGGGAACAATACAAGTCGACACCATTGTGATAAAGTTGCTAAGAAGTATTTCTTACTAAAGCAAGGTGGTATTTGACTCTGGATAAGCGTATCCACACCAGACTGGGAGTGGCCTTGGATTGCAACATGCCCAGTGCATTATGGGTGTTGAAGTTTTCCTATTTGGCAAGACAACAGCCTTTTTTTTTCTCTGTTTTCTCTGGTCAGGTAGCACAGATAAAAAAATGTTTCACCTCTCTACTGCATAGTTTTATTGAAAGCCCTTTTTGCCAGTGGTGAATAAGCCTTTAAGCTCAAAGTATACATCAGTTTTGACATGAATGCTTAAGGCGAGACACAGCAGGCAAAAACATCGATTTTCCATGCAGTGGTCAGTTTTGAGATTTTGGGCTAGTTTACTCCTTCAATATGTGTTCTTTGAAGCTGCTATAAAGAAAAAGTTGAAAATATACATTAAGATTTTTATTTTATTACATTTTGTTTACTTGCGGCAGTAAGTTTCTCCCGAATTTACCAAGAAGTAAGCATTACAACGCGACACGCCGAGCTCCGTCTGTTTACTGAAGTCTGCCATGACCGGTATCGTTGTAAAGCTCTGAGTCTCCTGCACAATGCTATGTAACCCAAATATGGGCATTTCCTTTCTATCAGTAACCAAGGGGGATTTAAAGCTAATGATAATCTCATTTAGAGCTATTTAAATCTTTAAATGCCATTTTCTCAAAATGAGTTTTGTCATTCTCCAGTACAAACATCTCAGCCTATGTAGCACTTATGTACACCAAACTTTCCAGTTATACACTTAGCAGTATTCTGAAAATATTTTCAGAGGGATTTGTTAATAAATCATTCCTCATTCAAGCATATATCCTGAAATCCCTCTGAATTTTTTTTTCATCTTGTGTGTAAACAAAATGAAAAAAGCACCTGGCTTTATCATTATGTTCAGATCTATCTACCGAAAATATATGCAAAATCTCCCATATTTAATGAGATGATGCCTAATTTGCATAATTAAACATAAATTTCAAAAACTTGTAATACATTTTTTTTATATACTTGTGTAAGTAATCAACTGATGAAGTTTAATGGTGATATCTGTTATTTTTAAATTTGACCCTATTCACCGGTAGTGTCTCGCCTTGTATATCTGAACTGAGTATATCTGAGCGCTTGGCATACATGTACATCAGAAGGCATAGCCTTTAAAAGTAAATACTCCATTTGATAACGTGTGCGAACACAGGGGCTTAACACTCACAAATAAGCCGCGTTTCCATCACAAATTTGCGCAAAACTTTTGCAATATTTTCTAAATGTCTAAAAGTTTCCATTAACCGATGTTATGCGACTGAAGGGTTTTTTTTTTCCTCTCACGATAATTCCAACAATTATGGCAATGGATGTTGGTAGGTTAACATATATCCCAGCCACCGCACTGGCCATTATTTTTAATCGAAGGAGACGTAGGCATGTTATCCAAGTATTAATGTCAAGGAAAACTTTTTATACCCTCATCTGCTTCGAGGTCTTGATTGTGGCATTTCTTAGTGGTTTAGAATCCAGTATTCCTGTAATTCTTTTGTCTTTTATGAGTTTAATAAACAATTCTGTCCCGTCTTCTGTCCAAACATACCGTGCCATCTACGTCAGGTGACCTGTACATGCGTAAAAACGGTTTCCATTGCAGTTTTGTGAAATATTCCTTTTTCGCACTGCATGAAAAATCACCTCATGCGAGCGTAAAAGCTTTTTTGCGATATAGGGGACTTTTTGACGTTGAAATTGACGTGTTTCCATTGGGCGTATTTTGAAATCCCAATTTCAATTTGCGCAATTTGAAGGGTAATGGAAACGCGGTTTAATCTTAAAAAGTTTAATCTGTCTGTGCTATATCTCTAAATAAGTTGTGCTTGATAAAAATGTCTTTGTGCTAGAGTCGCAGGTATCTCTGAACCCCCTCTCACAGAAGTGCCCGTCAACGTGGCCGTCTATTGTTGTTGCAGTCTCTAGTGGTTTCTTGTTCCGTCTCTTCCGTTTCTTTTTTGTCTGTGAAACAACAGCCTGGGTCAGTGTTGCCACTCTGTGGACCAACTAATTGGTGCAAAAAGAGTCAAGACGTATTCACGATTAGAAAAATCAGTCTGCTAGTGTGCATTATGCAAGTACTATGCTGATGATAAAATTTACGTTGCACGCACTAGACGCATGCCCTAGCGTATATATAAAATCAAAGTATTCTTGGCCGTTAAACAAGCCATGACTGAAAACTGAAACCCCCTCCCCTGAGACAACACTGTGAATGCAGTAATGTATGTAGCGTTATGAACTGCGGTCTGAAAGATGCAGGGCCGTAACCACCATACAGGGGCAATCCCACAATAATTGGATATGGCCAAAAATGTCAGTGTTTTGAATTGAAAATCATTTACGTGATTTGAGTAATGTAATTTGTAATTTAACGTGAGAGATAATTACCTTTAACAGAGCTATTTTAGGCATACGATTAAGAGTGAATGTGCTTATTTGGAAATACAATTATTATTTGCGAATAATTCGAATGCGCATTTTTTTCCGTCCCCCTCCCCAATGTTCAAGACATGATTACGGCCTTGTTCTGTAATGCTACCATCTATGTAGCTAGAATTGTTTGTTTTAGGCTTTACTATGTGCTAATTGAGGAGCACTATTTTTAAATCAGTCACTAATGAGGTTACAATTCAACTAGGATGCTGCCTTAGAAGGTAACAGCCAACTTGCTGAGTTTTAGTACAGAACTAATGACTCAAAGCTTATCAGGTTGCCGTTGCACGGGACGTTTCCTCTTTAATCTCCGGTACACTCTTTGGACTTCACCGGGTCAGTCTGAGGGATTGTTCGTAAAGCTTTTACTTTCCAAGTACGCACTATTGTTGTGTAACAAGTGCCCTACGAGATAATATGTGCATTCGTCAAGCATTGTCACAAGTGTGAGATCCTGAAGGGAAAAATGTCAGTCTCCTTTTTTGGCCTTCAACTCCCATTATATCTTTCCTTAGCATCTTCTGAGCGGAGGCTTTTTTTCTTGGAGATGAGAGTTGCTTTCCTTTCACACGCCGCTTGCGTTTCCACTTGCGAGTGTGCATGGGTGTTTGTCCAGATCTGTGCCAGCAGTCAAAGCCCTTCCTTCCTCCTTCCTATCCTCTCTGTCCTTTCCCACAATGCCCTTAAGCTCCCCTTTAAAAGGAAAAGGATTTTTTTATTTATTTATTTATATACATTGGCATGCACACACACATTAGAGATCTCATGTTTTGTACGTGAAGGCTTTGAGAAGTTAAGTGTCATTATGGGATGGCCCCGTGTTTCCAGTGACCTCACCTCGGGTGGGTGGGGGGAAGGGGGGCGGCATCTTGTGATGTCCTGTATGTGCTGCCTGACTCTATTTCTGTCTTTTCAAGTGAATGATCATTTTGTTCTTGTCAACACCCTGAGGACAGTCTATCCATCACTCCTTTGTCCAGTTTCTCTCTATTCTGTCGTTTGAGTCCAATCACCTACAGCCCCATCTGCTGTTATAGACTACTTTATTCCCTACTACATTTCTACATTTATTTTGTTCTGTCTTCCTTTTCTCCGTGCTTTAGTTCATTCTTTTTGTCATACGCTCTTTCCTTCTTTTGCTTGTTCTGTTGTTTTCTTTTTTTTTTTTTCTTTTTTTTCTTTCTTGTTCATTCATTATCTTTGATTTGTTTGTTCTATCTTTTGTTCATTCATTCTTTGATTTGTTTAATTATTTTTCTTTCTTTCATTAATGAGTTCGTTCTTACATGTTTTTCCTTTCTTTGATATATTTTTGTTCGTTCTTTCTTTGATTTGTTTGTTCTTTCATTAGTTCGTTCTTTTTTCATTCTTTGATTTGTTTGTTCTTTCATTAGTTCTTTTGTTCTTTTTGTTAATTCTTTTTTCATTCTTACGTGCGTTTTTCATTCTTTGATTTGTTTGCTTTTTGCTCTGCTCGTTCTTTTTCTTTTGTTCTTTCATTGTTACGTTCATACTTTTTCATTATTTCTCTCTTTGTTCTTTCTTTTGTTCGTTCTTCGCTATGGCACAAGAAACTGAATTTTGAAAGATAAAGCTGAACGTTTAGTTCTTTTGAACAATACAGCTGGAAGAGATTCTTCATCTAGACTAGGGGTCAGAAGATTGTTTTAAATGTCTAAACATGGTCTTCCTCTCCTTTTGTGCTTTTGCCCTTGAGTGAGTCTAGAACAACCAAAGATATCTGAAAACAGGATGTGACTGTAGCTTTGAGGTTGACCCAAAGGCACTCTGCTGAGGTATGCGTTCCATGGTCAAGACGTATGGGGCATCCTGAGTGCTCATGTTGATTTTGGTTCCACAAATAAGTGATTCCAATAAGTGAACAAGATGTCAGTTGTTGAGTGTTCTTGGTTTTGCCTTTAAGTATTGGTGTATTCTTTTTATTAGAAAATCAGATATTGTTAATGTGAATATGATACTATATACTAACATTTCAAATACATTAAATAGTAATATTGTGAAATATAACAATGTACAACTTTCTTTTTTAAATATATAATTTAAAATGTATTTTTTTCCTATATTGGCAAAGATGAATTTTCAGCATCATTACTCAAGTCTTCAGTGTTACATGATCCTTCAGAAATCATTCTAATATGCTGATTTGGTATAAAACATTTTTTTTTTCAAAAGAACAGTATTTATATGAAATATAAATCTTTTGTAACATTATAAATGCTTACACTGTCACTTTTGATTAGTTTAGTGCATCTTTGCTGAAAGTAGTATTTTTGTATAATTTTTTTACTGATACGGACTCCAAACTTTTAAATGGTAGTGTTTATGGGTGTATATATAATACAAATAACTGGCTGATTTTTGTCACTCATAATACATCCTTCTCATAATGATTAATACATTTGTAGTAATATGATAGCATGTATACCACAAAATAGTTATTTTTTTCTCTAAATAAAAAAAAGGCAAAAAACAACAATATGGTACTGCCATTTTTTTTTTATATATATAATCCAGTGAATATTATGTGATTTATCTTATCTATATTTTATTTGGAACTTCAGGGACACAGACCAAAAGATAAGACCATTCATAATAAACGAATAAGTCTTGCATCGGTGCACAAACAGTTTCAAATTACCTGAGTGAGTAAAAACAGTAAATCTAATAATATAAACAGTGTCCAGACTCTAAATCCTGATTGGATTAGACATATAGCAAGTTAAACAGCCAATGTACGTCAGATGAATTCTACATTAATGTGACAAGTTGCAACATGGTTTTTCCTCATCTTGACTTTTTTTTTGGACACGTTCTGCTCTGTATTTTCAAATTTCTCCATTGCTGCGTCCCAATTCACCTATTTATACTATGCCCTATAAATGTACTGTTTTTGTGAAGAAAAAGTACATACATTTAAGTGTGTAGCAGAAGAGTAGGCAAGCTTTGCTGATCTCGATTTATTTTTCACCAAACCTTGTACCCCCAGAACACTTGGAATATACAGTTTTTGCATGGGATCATTCTGTGATACTTTTGTGTCTTTTTTTTTTTATTAAAAAGCTTGATGCCGATCACAATTTACTGCCATTATATGGATGTGCGCAAGTGGGACTTTTTTTATTTATTTATTTTTTTCTCCTTTTGCATACAGCATTAGAACAACACCAGGGTGAGTAAATGATGACTTAATTTTCATTTTAGGGTGAACTATGCCTTTAAACATTGGTCTCGCATATCCGCCATGTTTGTAGTTTTTAACACATTTTATTAGTGTTTGTAGTTCTGATCGAATCCTCGTCCAACACGCAATTGGCTGTGAGCAATATTAGCCATTAGAGTGTGCAAGGATCTGAACTTCAAATTCTAACCAGAAATAGTATACCAACCGGGTATCTGGAATACTAGTTTTAACTATGGTTTAGGACACTAATTCTAATGTTGAATACTATTTAGGGTGGATGGTATGCGAATTGGATTGCAGCATGTTTCTTCATCACTATAGCAACATTTTTAACTTCTGGCACATTTCTTTGAACTGACACGATACCTATATTTAATTTTTTTTTTTTATATCATGATTATCGTTAATACGGTAAATCGTGACACCCCTAGTTTCGGACCTTCGTTCTTACCAAGTGTGCCGCACACGTCCTGAAAAATGAAGCATTTCGATCGCCCCCTAATGGCTGGTTGCAGTATAGGTTATAAACCCTGCCCTCTCCAATGTAATCGTATGGAATGTGGCGTAATCGGCTTTGACCATTTCTAGGATCTTTTTTGGCTTAATTTTTCTACAACAGTGGAGATGTCTCATGCATGCATCTTTCTTTTTTTACAGTCTGTGGTTAATATTTTGTTCCTAGTAGTTCTGAATCAATTCATGTCAGTTATGTTGTTTTTTACGGAGCCCCTAAAATTATATGTTTGTGGGGGGGAAAAAATTAGAAGGGAGGAAAAATATATTTCCAAACTTTTGTGTTGCCCTGAGAAACTTTGCTTTCCCCAGAGAAACTTTGCATTCGCTTGCAAAGAACTCCAAAGTTTTGCGAGAAAACTGCAAGTTTCTCGGGGGAACACAAACATTTCCCGTTTCCATCACCAAGACCCTTAAGGAGCTCTGTAGTTTTTAAGAGTTTTTGAAGGTTACACTTCCAGTAAGCATGGCTGCAGATGGTTGGCAATACTGATTGGGTATTATTTTGAACATGATATTACTACTGAAGAATGCAGCAGATGGGTTATGCACACATATGGTTTCTTAATGATCTCATGAGGATTGTCTGACCCCATTGACCGGCGGGCATCAGACAGAACTGGCCAGGCATTGGCAGGCATGGCGTAGGCACATTATGCATTGCTCAATGTAGTTAGTAGTCTCTTGCTGAGCGTGGGAATGGAATAAATGCTGCTGCTGTGTTTGTGATACTGACAGTGCGTTAGTGTGATTATAATCAGGTGCTTGAGATCTCTGTCAATATGCGTCACAAAGATGGAATCTTTTGTAATTTCTTGTGCATGCTCCACAGAGGTCTTTCTGTATGTGTGTTTATCTGAGCGTCTTTGTATTTATACTGGCACTGCCCTCAGACTAGACAAGATAACACACTGCCTGCATCTGCAACTGAAATCATACACTCCGTCTTGCACAAATACATGCATAACAGATTGAATCTGAGTTTTTTGACTATACTATGATGTATGGATTTACAACTCTATTGTGGATTCTTAAAAAGTATTTAGACACGAAATTAAGCCACTCTTGTGTGTAACAATATATCAAACCAATATATTTTGAGAATTTTAACTTGAGCTATAAGAAGCTATAAAACTGAACTTGAGATCAGGGGCCGGTTTCACAAAGATAGACTTTGACTATGGCTTAGATATAGTAGATAGTCAGACTTCAGATAGACATCTAAATCAGACCGTTGCACAAAGCACTTAAGACTCTGACTATCTTAAGTAGGACTACACTGCAATGCATTCTGGGTAAAATAAGACACTTTTCAAAACAAAAAACATGGCGGATCAAGTAAGCGCATTCAACCGCTCAGTGCAGTTTACCCCAGCGGAAAATGTGTTTGTTGGAGGAGTATAAATGACGGAGTATGTTTTTGTTTCCACTGTTCGATCGCGCCCGTGCCTCTATCTCTCTGACACACACACACACACACACACACACACACACACACATTCCAGCATTGCAATCTTGACATCGCAGCCTGTTATTATGCAGCGTTCACACCAAACGCGAATAGAGCGTCAAATTCGCGTCTATCGCGTCTAGTTCGACGCTTGAACATTTTTAATCCATTTGCGCGTCCAAGGCGAATAGGACGCGCGTATAAAGCGAGCGTTTGAAGTGAAATAGACGGTTGAACAGTCACGGTGTATTGCATTTCACGCATGGCCCGTGACGCTTGCGTATGAAAGGGAGCGCGTCAATCGTTGCTCGCGTTGACTATGTAACGGCCCTAACAGTTACAAGGACATTTTACTTGGGAATGTAACGTTAGTAACAAGAAGAAATGTTTAAATTATGAGCCATTTTCCCTTTTCTTTGGGAATGTAACTGATTGTTACTGCTGGTTGCCAAGGTAACATAGAGTCTTAGACCTAAGTTAGCCTGGGGGTAAGGTGTCTTTATTTTTGTGAAACAGTCTAACTTGCATTAGTCTGTCTATGAGCAAATTTTAGACTTGTCTAACACTATAGACCGGTCTAAAATAGCTTTGTGAAACCGGCCCCAGATCACATTGAGATCAGTTGGTTACAAGAAATAGAGGAGTTAGGGTCCTATGTTTGAAAATGTCACTTAATTTGCTGTTTTGTCCTTTAATGCAATGACCATTTGTCTAAAGTGTCCAAATACTTTTTAGGGCCACTTTATATTGCCAGAGCTGTGGGGAGAAACCTTGTATGCCTTGACATGTTGTCTCTTTCCCAGTCCCAACTTTTCCCAAAGTTCACATAACTTACAGGGGTCATGACATGAGAAACCAAATTTGCCTTGATCTTTTGGTATATAAGAGGTCTTTGTACCATTAAAACTTCCTGCAAGTTTCATAGCTTAAGACGTCCTCCCCATTATAAACGAAGCATTTATTTAATCAAGCTCTGATTACAGCTCGTTCTGGATCCATGGTAAGAAGTGACGTCACGGTACGATGTGACGTCACGGTACGATGTGACGTCACGGTACGAAGTGACGTACCAGTCGTTTGCATATTACCGCCTTCAGCGCAATACAGCTACGCCTTATTTCGCATCATCACATCGTTGTCACCCCACAGGTGTTCAGTTGACGTGCAGCGAGTGGGTCTGTTAACAGAAGATTGTGATGACGCTGATGTGCTGTTCCTGACTGTGGACAAACAAAATGTTTGAATACGCTACCGAACGATCCAGACGTCAGGGAAAAATGGATGCAGTTTATTTTTTGCGGACGTCCCAGTCACGGCTGTGTTAATTTAAGCGTGTGTTCTCTACATTTCAAGGATGACTGTTTTGAGAACAAATTGCAGTATGATGCTGTCTTTGCCAGAAAACCTTTGCTTAAAAATCAGGCCGTGCCGACTATTCAGGGTCCCAACTACGCCGCAAACTGTAAGTAATGTATTTCATCTTAAAACTACTTTTAGCCAATGGCGTTAGCCAATCATAACAGTGGGCGTTAACACTAAACTCTTAAAGGGAAAACACCCCCAAAACAGACTGTTTGAATCAGAGGATGAGAAACAGGGTGGGAAAAGGTCATAAATCACTACAATTTTAACGTTTTTTGTCCAAAAAACTATAATAATACTATAATTGCACTGAAGGAAACATAATACAACAAAAACAAAAACCATGTCATGACCCCTTTAATTTTTTCAACTATGCATAAAGTTTATTACTTAATAATTTTAAGACAACGGGTTTCCTCACTTTTTTTAAGTAATAAACTTGATGCGTAGTTGAAAAAATTAAGTTATCTGAACTTAACTTAATTTTTTCAATTAAGCATGGGTTTCCTAACTTTTTTTTTTTAAGGTAAGCCAACTGATCACTTTTTACAGAGCTGGCATATTTTAAAATAATTTCTCAGGTCCATTCGGTAAAAGTACATTTATTTAAAATGACCGTAGACCTGATGTTACAAATATCAGCCCTGGCCAGTGTCCAAGGCACCAATTTGGTTTCAGGGCAGATCTCAGGTTTTTTGGATCGAAGTGGACCTTTGAACATCTCAAATTTGAATGCCCTGTAGATTACTTTGGATAGAAGCATCTCCCAAATTCATAAACGGTAAGACCGTTAGGACCGCCCACAGTAAGACCATAAGGAAATAAATGGGGTCAATTCTGTTGCATGTCGACTTTTCCGAGTGGTGTGTGTGCTTGTTTAAAAATTGCACGAGCGCACAGGTCCGCAGCAGTGGGATTAATTAGGATTCGCTAGATTTTCTTATTTACTTCTTTATTTATGTGTCAGTTTTCCCATCATGCACATACAAAAATACGTAATTTCTGTGCATGAGTGATCCATCTCTGATGTAGTAACTCGAGTTTCAAGCACTGAACCTGCCGTGAACTCTGCTGGATTCTGCGAGCGAGTGATTAATGGCGGTGAGCCAGAGCGTGGAGCCGCAGGGGGTGCGTGTCTGTGAGTTTGTGTACAGTGCGAATAGACACCAGGCCCTGAAGATGCTCGTAAAAGTCAGACCAAAAAGTGACAAGTGATTGAGTGCTAGCAACACACAAAGTTAGTGTGTCAGCGACAGTGACACCTAATGTGTTTGTTGAAATAGTCGTCTTTGTTTTCAGTCTGTCTGGATTTTTGGAACATACACGTAGCAATAAATCAAAACAATGAACATGGCAAAACATGCCATACATCAGCTATTATATTTAAATTTAGGTATACATGCTCATGCAGAGAAAGAACCGAATGTTCAGGCTGTTGGCTTGGGTTATGATTTGAGAATGATTGTCACACTAGCCTATCTTTTTTTCTGAATGACATCATTAATATTGACTTACAAGGATGGAGAAATTTGCAGGCTTTGTGAAATATTTATATACTATTATAGTTTTTATTAAATATTATGAATTAGTTTTTGTTTTTATATTTTATTTTAATTAGTAGTAATTGCTCTTTTTTTGTTATTTTGTTATTTTATAAAAAAAAGTCTTTATTTCAGTTTTAGTTTATCTTAGTGCATTGTTAAACTAAATGAAAATGAAGGAATGTTGTAAAATACCGTTTTATTTTTTTGACTTTTTATTTAATTACATTTATTTTTTTAATACAAGATGTATTTCATTTCAAGTAACAAATATGTTTATGGTTTTAGTTAACTGTAATATTAATTTAGTTAACCTAGTTTTAGTTTAGTTGTGAAACATTTGGGCTGGTTATCAGGTTCAAACCCTTTAAGGTGTTGTAACAGTGCAAAAACTTTTTATTTTTTTTTATTTATTTTTTTTAGCTTATTGTAATTTAACCTGCAAAACTTCATGTTTTCTGAGAATTTTCTGACTCATCTCTCTCTCTCTCTCTCTCTCTCTCTCTCTCTCTCTCTCTCTCTCTCTCTCTCTCTCTCTCTCTCCCTCTCCCTCTCTCCCTCTCTCTTTCTCTGAAATAACAATAGCATACATTAGATCATATTTGAGATATTACATTGAGTTTTGTTCTTTGCCTTTTTGCTTCTGAAGAAGGCCACATCTAAGTTGTAAAAGAAACCTTTGTCTACCATGTCCTCACTTATAGTCTTTAAACAGCAGTTCTCAAACTAGCTTTGCTTTGATGATAGGGTGACATTTGTTAACTTATAACTGAGCTCAACTGCTTCGAGCAGCATGGGACAACTTTTTTTTTTAGTCTATCTGTCCTCGGGATGTTGCAGTCAGCTGACAAGACTTTGCACGAATGCTTTGCATGATTGGAAAAAATCGAATTTATTTCTCTGTCATCTTTCTTGCTCTTCGAATGGCTCTTTTCATTGTGTGTAAAGAGAGTGTAAGATAATGTACAATCCATAAGCTATCTCTGTCATATTAACTAACATGCACAGTGTGCATATACAATTGGATGATTGTTTCGGTTGTATTTTAGGTTTCCTCGCGTGTTTACCCAAAACATTTGTCTTGCGATCGGCTTGTTTGCGCTGTTCCATTTCACATCCGACACTCACATGAGATGGGAAGGATTCCTAAGAAGCTTGTTACAGATTCAAATTGTAAATTTCACATGTGAATATATGGGTGTTGTAGCTTCTATATTCTTCTTTACCTGATCTGAAACACATACAGTTGTTTTTACAGTATTTGAGGCTTGGTCAGTCACGCTTATGTGTTTAAGGTAAGGCTGCAAGTGGCAAAGGTCACGCAGTTCAATTCACATGCATTTATGTAGCATGTTTAACAATAGTGAATGTCGCAAATGAGCTTTTCTGGGTGTGTTGCCTAAAATCCTTGTGAGTCAGCACAAAGTAATTAGCACAGGAACATTTGTGAAATTGACGGTTTATGAATGTGGTATTGTCTGGCCATGAGAAGTTACATTTAAATCCTTTCTTTTATTTCAATAGGCAGATAAATGTTTATATATAGTTAAGTACACAGTATGTATCTTGTATATGTATGTATGTATATACATACATTCAATATATATATGTATATTGAATGTTAATGTATAATTATACTAATGCATTTTTTACATTTCTGGTTGTAAATTATTATTCATGTATCATGGACAAAGATGAATAAACAAGAGTATTGTTTATCATTAACAATAAACGGTAGTATATTTGTACATTTTAGGAAAATTTCAATTTGTTAATATTAGTTACTGCTTCTGCTGTCATGAACTAACAATGAACATATCACTTTTAAACTTTGTTAACTTTTAGAATTTTCAACTTCAGTGTTATTAGTATATATAGAAATTAACATTTAATGTGGATTGCTTGGTATTGCCAAGCAATCTTGCCAAAATATTGCATTTAAATAAACATTTTTTTAATTCAATCTAAAAACCATTATAAGGTCGATTTTGATCCGCTATTTGTAATAAGATCAAATATACAGGGAAATTTTACTGTGGTCTTGGTTATTATTGTGGAATAAATGTAAGAAAGCTTTAAAAGTTAACTAACTAACTTGAGAAATGTACTTCAGATTAATAAATAAGTAATTAATAAACATTAGTTACATTGTTAGTGTAACAATACAAAGTATAACTGTATTGGTGGTGGTGGTGGTGGTTGTTGTTTTCCTGAAATTGTAAGCAATATTTATTTAACCTGAACTGGAACATGAATTCATTTAAAACATTTAAAAAACAGTGATGACTCCTTTTAAGAAGGCCACTGGTAAAACCTTTCTAACCTACCATCTGAGTCATATTGATAAGTTTGATTTTACAGGAAAGACTTTGAATGTGTGTAGTAAAAAACAAAGTTTCATGTAGTCTTGTTTCATGTAGTTGATTTGAGTAGAGTGATGCACATGCTGAATTTAAACACTGTTTGGACCCATCACACCACTGACAATCCACATTTGTTTACCTGTCTCCTGAGTCACGCTGGTTGTGAGAACCACTTTTTATTCTTAGTTCACACAGTCAAACAAACTAATATGCCCCATTTAGCAGAAGCTTTGCCAAAAATCTCCTCCCAGGTGACCCAGTAAATGTTCGTGCTGTGAAATGAGACACCGTCACAGTGGAGTTTAATACGTCTCTGCGTGTGGATCCTGTCTCCACCCTAGTGTACACTCAACACCAGTTTGCTTCGATTTGTGTGCCAGAGCCTTAGGACACACTGCAAAACACGCACACACAGTCAGCTGACTGCAACACCAACCCTCGAGAGATGACATGACCCAACATTACTAAAAACATCAGCATGAGAAAATAATCCTCTCCTCAGACTACCCTTGTCCCACTTGAGTCTTTATTCTTCTTGACTGCTATCTTTATGTCTGGTGTTTTGTTGTCAGTTAATTGGAAACTTACATTTTAGGAGAATCAATGTACCAACTTATGATGTTTGCTGGAGTGATGTGGACACCGAGTCCTTGTGCCAGACACGAATATATAATATATCAGGGCCGGAATTTTGTTTTATTCTACAATAGAATAAAGATACAAATGAAATAAAGAGAAACTTTTTTTGGGTAGGTCTAACACTAGAATTCAGAAATACTACAGAAACTGAATAAAGTAATCAAATGTAAAATGACACTGGATAGTCTTTTAGTACTGTATAAATTAAATACATAGGCTATTAATCCCAATTCCTCACAATTAAAGCCATCTTTTGTGTTTTTTGTTGTTTTATCAACATTAATGACAGACACATATAAGGCTGCTGTCACTTTAAGAGCTAGTGCACGGATCCATTATACTGTTACGCATGGTTTTCTTTCTCAATTGTTTGTTTAAAACCTAACCGACTGTGTTTACAAGGATACTCGCCAAGACCTTAATGTTGACCTAATTGTGTGTGTTTTTGACCGTTTAAGTGCGATAATTGTACTTTTATATCCATTCATATATAATGTCTTTTGAGCATCTGGGTCATGACAAACAAATAAGTATTTGAAAACATGCATTGCATTCTCTGTAGCCTTTTGTTAAATATGCTTAAAAATGCCAAATTGGCTGGAAAATGCAAATGTGGATTAAAACTCAGTAATAGATCATTTGGGATACTGTTATATTATATACAGCATTTTATACCATGGTCTGGGTGAATACTCGATTCTGATTGGCTGCAGGGTGTCCATTAAAAAGTGATAATGTACACCTAGGAAAGGCGTCCCGTCAATTTGCCTGATGACAGTTCTAAATGATTGCGCTGGCTCAAACTCATTGATCAACTGCTGCGGTCGGGTCGCTGTGGCCACGTTGCTTGGCAACGCCTGTATACGGGAGATATTAAATAGTGCACTCGACTTAATAAATAAAAACCCTCACGATTTTTACTCTAAAACACATTAAAGTATTATTAATTGATTAAATATTTCTTTCTTTCGTAAGTGACCATGGTATAAGCGGTGCCGCTGCGCGTCGGACGGCTCACGCCTCGCCGTCGTCCATTAATACCTGATAATGGACACCTCGTCGGGCATTAACCCTTACATAATGTGCAGTAAAATTCAAAAGTCTGAAACCATAATAAGCTTAATCTATCTAACATTATACCTGGCTAACTAACTTCATATCATTTTTGCTGATAATATTATTTGTGATAAAAATCTTTGTATTAAATTAGAAACTAATGTAAAAACACTAACTAACTTTATAACTTTCTAATTAATTTGATATTTGTCTAACTAAATAACCAAATACTTGTCTTTCTAGCTAATGTTACTGTATATAAATCTAGAATTCTATTTATTTAAATTACGTTTTTAGGATTTCTTTCTTTAAGTTCTTAGCTTCTCAAAAATTGTTGCGTCGATAATATAATTTGTAATAAAAATCTTTGTATTACATTAGAAACTGATGTAAAACATGTTTTCACTAATGATCTCAGATTTTTTAAATCCCCTTACATCAGTATATATATATATATATGATTATACAGTATTTCTCATATATGGGTCTATATATGCTCCATGAGTCCTAGTGTTTGTATTTGGTTATAAAAATGTGGTAAATATTCACTCTCCAGTTGAAGATGGTTTCACTCTACTGTTTGATATGCAAATGTTGAACAGAAAATGCATCTTGCAGCAAAAGTATCCTGTTTATTTGTTTTTATTCTTTATTCATTCGGTTTCCACTTGCTGATAAACTGTCAAACATGTCAGGTTGCACAAACATCTCTCTCTCTCTCTTGCACACACTGACTGGCACCTCTCCTCTCCATGAAACCTGAAACTTCCAAAACTGTCACTAAAGTTTATCCCCTGAGATCTCTAAACAAAGGTGTGTGTGTGTGTATGAATGTCAGGGCAAGTTATATTTTTTTGCTTGTGTGAATGTGGATTTTTACAGTACGTTTGTGATGTCATTGAAAGGCAGGTTCACATAGAGTTCAGTTATCTGCGGGTTGTAATAATGCATGTGTTTGAGTGTACACGTGTGCTTCAGACGTGTGGGGTTGAAATTGAATTTGCTGTCTAGTTAGGTAATAAGAGTGAGGTGACTGATCGCAGCACACAGGTCTGTTCAGAAATAAACACATTTGGGCTGTTTTACTTGGCAGCCACAGGTCTCTTGCACTTCTTACAATTTTTTTTTACTCTAGCTTAGACAGGGTGAATTGTAAAATTCTTAGAACATTATTTCCTTTTAGAATATTTCAGTTGGCTGGAAAAAAAGCATAATTTTCACATGCCTTCTTACCTAAGCTAAGTATATACAGTATATCCTATATCCCAAACGTTTTTTAGTGTCGTACGCCCTGCGCCATTTTAACCCCCTCTCTTCCACTTAAACTGCAGTCTCACCTTTTCCATTTAAGGGCAATATTTGCCCCTTAAATTGATTTTACCCTATTAAATGCATGTGTCATGACTTATGTCAAATTCTTATTTCCATTAATATAATAAATAAAGCAATAATTTACTAATTTCAATCAAATGAAATGATTATCAACAAAAGCCACCATTGCACTGCAGTGAAGCTGCATTTAGATTTTCACACAGTTTAATCCTGCTCAGAGATGGCATGAATTCAATTACAATAGAACCAATCATATTTTAAATAAATGTTCAATAGAGTGTATATGAATAGAATAGAATGCATCATGAAATGATGGTAAAACAAAGTGATGGTTTTAAATATTAAACTAAAAGCACCAGTAGGTGGCGGCAAGTCACTGCTGTCTTAATAAACGAGTCATCAATTAATTAATTAATTTAGCAAGCAAGTGGCTGTATTTAATGGGTCATTGAATCATTGACTCTTCCCATTCGTTCACTAACGAAACCCCACTGTGTGTTGCACAACTGTTCTGCTGTGGCTTTTATTAGAACTATTATTTTGTTGCAAAATAGAGCAAACAATATTGACAATATTTAAAATTTAGGCTACATCACTTAATAATATTACCTTTTTGTTTGTTGAACTGTTGTTTAAAATCAGTCATGTGGATATTCTGGAAAAATTGCATTCTTGCTCGAATAATATATTGTCAACATAAAAAAAAAAAGAACTGGCACAAGGTGTTTTTTTTCTCAAAGAGTATTTGAGTCTTAACTCTTTCCCCGCCATTCACTGAATTTTCCGTCATTTATGAGACAACGCTTCCCTGCCAATGACGGAATTTTCTGGCTTTCCGTGTTTCCGTATGGGAGCGCTATTACACAAAGAGTACAGAATCTCTGGATCAAAACACAGGCGAAAAAGAAGCAGAAACAATTGATAGCATATGTAAGCAGATGCATATGTAAAATATAGGGATGTCCCGATCCGTTCCACGGCATCGGTATCGTGCCAATACTGGCCCAAAACGCTAGATCGGATATCGGAGGGGAGAAAAAAAAATCCGATACCTATGATCCGATACCCATTAGGGGTGGAACGGTACGTATTCGTGTGCATAGATTTACACAGAGAATACACGGTATAAAAATAAATAAATCTCGCGTGCACATTAATTAATGTAATACGGAACTAACGTTATGCGGGTTCTTTAGGGACACCTAATCTGTAGCCTGCCTTAGCTCTGAACGCGCGTCTATATCGCTTCAAACGCTCACTTTATCATTAGACGCGCGCGGCGCGTCCTACTCGCTTTGGACGCGCGAATGGATTCAAACTGTTCAAGCATCAAACTAGACGCGATAGATGCAAATTTGACGCTCTATTCACGTTTGGTGTGAACGCAGCAAAATGAACAGGCTGCGATGTCAAGATTGCAATGCTGAAATGTGTGTGTGTGTGTGTCAGAGAGAGAGAGAGAGAGGCACGGGCGCGATCGAACAGTGGAAACATAAAAACATACTCCGTCATTTTCATACAGGACATCATTAAAACTGCAAAAAGTGTTAAGCCTACTTATATTTGTGTAAAACACAACATTGTGCTTTTGTCAAACTGTAAACTCTTGTCAAACTATAACTGTCACCCAACCAAAATCACACACACACACACACACACACACACACACACACACACACACACACACACACACACACACACACACACACACACACACACGCTGTTTAAAAGCAAAAATGATCTCATCTTTTGGACATTCATCATTGCATTGGTTTTCATTTCTTGTCCTAAAACAGAGCACTAATCTGTTTATTTTTAAGTTACACATTCTACATTGAATAAAAAAGAAAATCAAATGTGTTTTTAAATGTAGTATTATTTTATACAGAAATAAATTATTTATAATTCAGATGAGAATAAAGTTAAAGTTAATTCAAATTTTAAGGAAACAAATATATTGATCTGAAATATAGCAAATTAATTTTAAATTCATTCAGGTTAGCAAACATATCTCAAGGTCTTTTGAATAAAGGCTGGCAGTCTTTCATTATCAACTGTTGTTGTGGACTATATACTGGAGAAGTATTTGTTCTCCATTTGAGTGAGATGTTTTTATGTGGCTAATTGAGCAAAGTGCTTCCATTATATTTTATTATTATTAGTATTAGTTCAAGAATAAAATAAAAATATCGGATTGATATCGGTATCGGCAAATAGCCAAAGCTGCGGCATCGGTATCGGTATCGGAAGTGAAAAAGTGGTATCGGGACATCCCTAAAATAACGCGATCATCAACATTAAACAGCATATAAATAAAAAATGTTAATGAATGAAATGCCAACCCAGGACGAGGTGTAGGACTGTACAAGTTTTGGAGGTGTTGATACACTCAATCTACTCCACCTGTGTTTTGGTGGTCATTCTGAATCCCATCCAGATATAGTCTTTGACAAAAATGCTATTTTCTCAGCTTTTTGCTCAAAATGTTGCTTTTTTATGAAACTTTCCCACATTCAGGTGTTGATAAAAGAATAATACATGAAACTAGTATAAAAGTGATTTTTTTTTTTTTTTTTTTTTTTTTTTCAGGGTCTGTTCTTTCATTTGATTGCATGTTCAGATATTCACACAACAAAATATTCTGGGGGCCATGAAACTTTTGTGAAAATGATCAAAAATGCTAGCGCTGGCTGGAAACTTTTTAAAAACGCTGGCTGGGAAGAGTTAAATTGATGTCTATGCACAGTCTATGTCTATTTTTTCTTCATGCTAGCAAGTGCTAAACCCCCTCTTTTACTCGAGTACAAATGTACATTGTCGAGAACGGCAGTAATGTAGCGCAATTTGCTAAAGCAACATACTCTGCACGCAAATTATCAGATGCACGCTTTTTGTGTCGATGCCGTCAGTTTTCACCGCAACGGGTAATTTGTTTGGATGTCATGTATTTGACCTTTTATGGCATGACCACTTTACTGTTTTTACACTAGAGGTGGCATTCTGCCTGTTATTTAGGTACACGTACTCCTTTTAATGTTATTTTAAGGTGGGGTAGAATTAAATGAACGGCAAAACTCAGCATTTTGTTTGCGTACCCCAGTTTGGGAACCACTGTTAGAATGGAAAAGGGGACATATATCATAATGAAAAGAGGTGACTAGTTAAGTTAGGTAGACCATTTCCGGTAACCAGTCTCTTATTCAGTTCTGATAGCTCACATTTCTTGTTACTGATGTCTTTGGTCTTCCACTGTGAAGGTCAGTCTTGCTACTGTGTTAGTGTGCTGTGGCCAGTCAATTTAATTGTTGTCTTATCCATGTGTTCATGTATGCATGTATGCATCTGTGTGCTTGTGATCATAGCCAGTGCTTAATTTGCTTTTCTAGTGTTGTATCCATACAAATACAATTTGTTCCTCTCTCTTTCATTTCGGTATGTTTGAAAGCTGTTTACGGAAGAGCTTCTATGCTCCAATTGGTCATTGTCACAGATGTGACAGAGACCGTCATGGAAGACCAAATATTAAATGGAAAAATATTAAATATGCTTTCTCTCGTGACCTTGTGTATCTATCTATTGATCTATCTGTCTGTCTATCACTCTATTGACACTCTATTGATCTGTCTGTCTATCACTCTATTTGCCGGCAGTAGAACATACATGCATACATACATACATACATACATACATACATACATACATACATACATACATACATACATACATACATACATACATACATACATACATTTTAATTTATACATACATGTTCTGTATATATGTTCTGTGATATATAATATAATATATAATAATATATATATATATATATATATTATATTATATATCACAGAACATATATACAGAACATGTATGTATAAATTAAAATGTATGCATGTATGTTCTGTGATTATATAATAAATATATATATATATATATATATATATATCACAGAACCTAATGTATCATAAGTATTGGCCATTTACTGTGACCTCCATTCTATTCTTGGATTATCTCTTCCCCCTTATACAAACTGTGAACAATGCTCGGACAACCCTCTATTAACTCCCAACAAACACTTTGTTGCCATGTGACCCTCAGAATGTTTGCAAAACCTTTATTTAACATTTAAAGATCCTCCCATGTGACCGGCAGAGGCGGGACAGAACAGTTCAGAGCAAACGTTTGCTCGGAGCCACATGACTATAAGGATGCGTTTAAACAACATTGGGTAAACGCTCTTAAAATCGTAAAGCTTGTAGAAAATAGCATTTACGGCAGTAGAATGGTGCATGTATAACTCAGCGTGAGCAATGAAACAATGCTCTGCAAACAGTTCCCACTGCTATAATGGTCTTGCCAATAACTCAACCCCCAACATCCTTTTCTTCATGGTGTCGAGTCAGATTACATGATACAGTTGTCTCCCGTCTGAGACGACAGAATGGTGTGTTTTAGAATTTGTTTTTATTCTTTAACACACTTAAAGTGAACGTGCATATTTCAAATAGTGAGAAAATGTAAGGTATTGAGTTTGTTTCGTATGAGAAAGAGAATCACTCATTTTAGTGAAGTGTTGTGGGAGGAGGGATTTTGCCGGGATTTGGCCTCTGTTGTGTGTGTTTAAGAAACACTCTCCAGTTGAGATATGCTGAGTTTTGAGAAAAAGAGAGGGAAAGGTTTTCTTTGGCTGTGGAGTTCAAAGACAAACTTCAGGGGGGAAATGGGAGTGAAAAAAAAGAATGAGAACAAAATCTCACTCTGTGTGTGTGTCGTGAGAGCTGGATGTGGAGCTCTGTCTCAAGGCTTTCTGAGAATTTGAAACTTTGACAGAAGCCAAGGCAAAGTTTGATGTGGGGGGGAAAGAGAGAGTTAGGTTGAGGGAAAAGAGAGAGGGAGAGACAAAGGAAGGGATGATGAAAGGTAAGGGGAAGAGGGAGATAAAAATGGAAGGAAAGAAAGAATTGTGGTTGTTGGATGTGCCTGATGCTTTAGTACATATGTAATATAATGACAAATGAAATGAACATAAATTATTCACTATTTATTTTGCTTTCTTGTACCGTATTATTCCATAAAATGTATGTATTTTTTATTACATTTAAAATATTAAATAATATTTTTTTAAATGCTTGTTTATATATTAAGCAAATATCAGTTGATCAAACAGTTAATTATCAATATCAGTTGATTAATCAGTAATCTTGCCTATGTTATTATTGTTGAAACTTGAAAGTTAAATACCAGTAATCAAGTTATTTTATTACTTTATTTATTTTCTTTTTACTTTATTATTGATATGTTATCATATCTTGATATGTGTTATTGTAAAGCATGTTTCATGTCTAAATAAACAAAATAATATTATCAGTCACATAATCCATGTTGTATATTTAAATGAGATGTGACTGCAAGACGGCCTCAGTCCCCATTCATTTTCCTTGTTGAGGTTGCTCTTTCCCATAATATAGCATATTTTTATTCCATGGTAGAATAAAAGTTATACATGTTTGGAAAAACTAAATGATGTAAGTGAAGAAACAATTTTCATTATTGGGTGAACGCTCTATTTAATACAGAGAAACCTAGTGTAGCAGTTTTATTAACAACAAATTGAAGCACTAGTCCTTTTCTCTCTCACCTATACTTTCTTTCTCGCAGCTTAATCCACTGGAGTATTGTAAGGCACAAGCTGCTTGTCAGCTGAGTGTCTCTCCCTTCTTTCTTTTCTCTCTCTCTCTCTCCCCCGCTCTTGTTTCAGCAACTCTCTTGGTCTCATCTCAACCCTGTGCCCATTCTCAACTCCTCTCATCCTCTCGCTTTCCTTCCCTCCTCCCCTTCTTTCCTCCCTTGCCCTCCCTCTTTCTCTTTCTTTTTCTCTCACTCACTCACTCTCTCTCGCTGCGTGAGTGAGCAGAGGTTGTCTCAGAGAGAAAATGCCATCGTGTTCGCCGGACTGTTGCTTGTATCAGGCAGTAGAGGTAAGACTGACAGTAACTACTTTTTCAGAAGAGAAGCGTCCTGCAGATGCCAGTCTACAAAAAAATCTCAAATTTAGTCATGCAGATAATTTTTGTGCATAAATTGCACGCTACTCTGTGGGCTTCTTCCATGATTTTAGATGGTTACAGTGTTTGTTGAAATGTTTGCTTTTGTGGATGCATGTGTATGTTTAGGTGTGCGTTTACATACGTTTAAGTTACTAGTCATTTCTGTGTTGTGTGCACGGTCACTGGAAGAATTGAAAGCATTTCTCTTTCTTTTCCCTTTATCTGGGCCGTTGGCTTTGGCATTCATGTGAATTCAGCCTCTTAATGGAGTATATCCTCTTGTGCGTGCGTGCATGTTCAAGTCAGTCACGCTTATGTGAGCCGGGCTCAACCTAAACGCTAAGTGCCACATAAACATTGAGACATGCATGGTATGCAAGAACAAATAAACTTTTTTTTTCTCCTCCATCAAGCATAATTTTTACCGAAAAGTTTGTATTTGAACATATTTGTTACTTTGGACGGGTCACGCAGGACGAGCACAAGGCTAAGTTGTCAAAGCACAAGCTATTGTAATTATCCCATCTGGAGCATTGTGTAAAAGTGTGTCTCTAATTTTGTTTGACAAATTAGACTCATTAAGAACATGGCCGTGAGGTCATATTAAGCAACGTGCGCATCTGTAATGGACATTCTGTGTATGTGTGTTGAACAGATCATCAAAGTTTTCAGCGAGGATGGTGTGGGAAAAGTTGTGGAGGTCCCTGCCGACATGACGGCCAGAGATGTGTGTCAGTTCCTGGTCTACAAGACCCACTGCCTGGATGACAACTGCTGGTCGCTAGTGGAGCATCATTCCCTGCTTGGTCTGGGTAAGCCAAGCCATCATATGTGTATGGTCTTTTTCTGCATCTGTATGATTTATTCGTGCGGCACACACCCAGTCTAGGAGGACACGCTGTTCTGTCCAGGGACACTGGGTTCCCAGTGCACTGCACTGTGTAACAGGAAATCACCTTTCAGCAAGCCCAGACTCAGAGTCTTATATACACATACTTGTTCCCCTATTAACACTTAAGCTCTTAAATACGACATTATACATCACGCACGGCTGCGCATTTTGCATGCGCAGCAGCTCATAAGAGCGTCTAACCTGGAGGAAAGGAAAAGCGTTCACAATGCAGATGCTTTTGAGAAAATGAGAGCAGAGAAGGCGAGGTCATGAAGAACTAGTGCTTAATCTCGCCGGCAATCAATAAGGCCACGTGTGGCTGTGTGTTTCTCTGGCAGATTACAGATTAACCCTTGCCCAAATCATACTAAACAGATTTAACTCTGCCTGACCTTTAGAGATGCAGTCATTGGTCTTGTAGGGTGTTGAAAATCCCTTTGAGATTCTGAAATAATTCGGACTGACACAATCAGCTCTTTATTCGAATGCGTCTACTTTAAAGCCATCAAGGAAAGTTTTTACTTGTGCTTAGGCGCTGATCGTGCGGGTCACGTAGTATGATGTCAAAATGTGACAGGGTGTGGTCTGTTTTGGTCAGCTGACATCTCTAGAGAGGCTGAGCATTATGTGGTGTAGTTGGATGTGTTTCCCTCATCACTTCTGGAGACATCAGCGTGCCAACGTTACGGAAACCTTCTAGAAACGTTGCTCTTACGTAAGCCATTAGCAGAGAGACTCTGCTGACTTTGCTGCCATCAACCCTCAGTGCAATCAAGCTAATACATGACCTCATCCCTCTGCAATGCCTCTCGCTTTCCCTCGCTTTCTCTTTCATACACAGTCATGCTCTCTCTCCTTCTCTTGTGCTCTTCTCGGAGGAGTGAATTAGCGGATGAGGGATCAGATACACAACAGATACATTAGATGGGGTTTGAGCCAGTGCTTTATTGTCTTTGACATATGAGTGAAAAAGCATCGACATTACAATATATAGTTATTTTGGAACATTTTCTCATTACAGGGCATCACATAGTGCTGGATACTGAAATATTTGTAACGTTTTGTTTGTGTTTGTTGTTTAACCGGTAGAGCATGCCGTTAGCAATGCCGAGGTCATGGGTTTGATTCCCAGGGAACAAGTCGTATACTAAAAAACATTATAGCTTGACTCCACTATAAGGCACTTTAGATAAAAGCTTCTGCCAAATGCAAGAATTTAAATGTAACATTTAAATGCTTAACAGGAAATTACTGTATACTTCTAAAATAATTGAATTATTAAATACAAATATTAGAGCATGAATATATAAATCTTATATTAAAAGCACTTTAATATTTGTATATGTATTATATATTTTATGTGAATCATTTATTTTGTCATTTTTAATAACTATACACACACACATATATATTTTAGACATTTTTCAAACAAATTATAATTATCTCACCTAAACGTTTGATCATGCAGTGCAGTTTTGTTTTTACAGTGGTGCAATTTTGTTGCATAACAGCACTCACGCTGTTTGTGAAATTACGCCTCACAGAAGTTTTGGAATTACTTTGTAATCTATTTAATAAAGAAATTTGAATTGCGTCTCACCTCCAGCATTATAATTATTTACATGCCAGAAAGATATTGAGACACAGCCGCTGCATGTCATGCCATATACCTCTCACAGCAGGCGTGCTTCTTTATGCGTCGTCAAATTGTCGATCCAATTATTAGAAGCGATTATCAGCCGATCGGTAGCCGATCAATCTGATAACCCCTATATTTAAACTCGCTGCTTTTTTCAGTGCCTTGTCGGTTATTGCCTTGTGTATTCTCCTGTTTTCATGAATAAAGTCAGTTTTGAATATATTCCTATTTCCATTACAATATATACATGTATAATTTCCCCCCCTCTTGGAGCTGTGGCTTAGTGGTTAGCAGAAAAAAAAAAAAAAGACAAAGAATAAACTTCCCCCTGACAGACATTTTAATATTCCCACGCTTCAGAGGTCATAACTCATTCCATATGCTCTGATTCAAAGTGATCATGTGAAAATCCATTACTGCATTAACGGCCACCATACCAGTAACTAACATAGTTTTGATGTCATCTGTGTTTGTTTGAATACAGAGAGGTGCCTGGAAGATCATGAACTGGTGGTTGCGGTGCAGGCCTGCATGTCTCCAGAGAGCAAGTTTCTCTTCAGGAAGAACTACGCCAAGTACGAGTTCTTCAGAAACCCGCTGGTGAGTTGTTGCCTAGAACAACCGCTCCCATTCAGCCCACCCATGTGTTTCCTTACCTCTCAAGACCACCACTTCAAGCTTAAATCCCTTGAAATTAAAGTCAGATTATCTTCAAAAATCGCACTAAGAATACTTGAAACATGACCTGCAAGCTATAAATCCCTTAAATATGTAAATATGTCAAACAAACCAACAAGTTTCCACATTCTTGTTTTCCATATGCGAGAAAAAACGTCCTTGTTAATCCATTTCCAGCCATTCAAGTACAGCTTGTACATGTTCCACCTCACTAAGCAAGTAACCTGCTTTTTTAATTTTATAAGCCTGTACTCGACACCTTTTAACTGATGGCATTCGACAAGTACATTTGAACGTGTGTCGTATAAGCACCTTACGGTGTGAACACTGTGAACCATTTTATCATTCTTTATAAGCCATGGACTTTTTGTACGCTTGAAAAAATAGGTTCACGCAAAGGCTTAATCTTATTTGAGCCTGTGCTTTAGTATGGTATGTACAGTATGTGTCAGTGCTTGAGGCGTCTTTGGCCCGGTTAGTCCAAGTCTATTTGACAGAGCACTTAACCTGCTCTTGGTAATCCCTGGCTTTGGCAAATGCTTAGTGCAACTCACCCAAATTAGCTTTAGATGAGTTTCAGCTTGTGCGTATGTGAATTTGTGCATGCTTCATACCATGTTCAACTGGCAAAGGGGTAACGCCTGGATTTACTGATTATTCAAATATTTAGTTGTTGATTTAGTGTCAATTTTGCACTCTTGATATTTTGATCTTCTTTGTTGTGCACTTTTTTGCTGCATCGTGGGTAATTTGTAGATTGTACACACAAAAATCATTTCCCATTCATTTCCTATTGCGCAAACAACACAAGTGCGACTTTTTTTTTTTATGACCATTTAGCTTTTTTGAATCAAGATTTTTTGTGTAGTCACATAGCAACTGCCGCAAAAGTCACAGAGTTTCGTACAATTCCGAAGACGTAGCGATTTTTTTACATTTAAAAATAAATAAATTTGGTCTAAATTGGCCGAACAACACCAGAGGGCTAAATATAATCACATATATGAATCTATGTAAGGAGAGAAGAAGATTCAGTTAAAACCTTGAAGTTGTACATTCAATCCTCAAAGTTTGTCCCATTCTTTTGCACTCTAGAAAGAATCATCTTATGTAATTACATATTTAGGAGAAAGGCATTTGATCTGGGTCAGGTGAACCTAAAAACAGCTTAATTAAATATGGGATATGGCTTCCAATTACTAATCATTCACACTAAAAGGTATTTTTAAACACTTACTTCTGAGTTGCTCTCATATGTTCAGTGCAGACGGTCTTTTCTTACCTCTCTTCCTTTATCTTCCTCTCATAGAACTTCTTTCCGGAGCAGATGGTTGCATGGTGTCAGGAATCTAATGGCTCTATCCCACAGTCCCAGCTCTTACAGGTGAGGAAGGCACGCAAATGGATCTGATACACAGCACAATCTGGATTAGCCTACATTATGAACATGTGCGTCACACTTACATGCCAGTGCAGCCGAATGAGCATTTTGGTGGATTCAAACAGCTTTTGAACTGCACACTCATGTCTTGTGATAGCAGAAAGACTGTGTTATTAAAGCATGGAAGGCATCCAGGTTTGAAGAACTCATTTTCCAGATGGTCCTCTGCTTTTTTTCCCCTCCTGCACAGAATTTCTTGAATTCCAGCAGCTGTCCAGAGATCCAGGGCTTCCTTTATTTGAAAGAGACGGGCCGAAAGTCCTGGAAAAAGCACTACATGTTCTTGCGGCGTTCTGGGTTGTACTGCTCTACTAAAGGAATGTCTAAGGCAAGCTTCTTTTTAAACTTTTTTTAATGTTATATTATTAATTCTAGTCTCTAAATATCACGTTTATGAGCATATCAAGGTTTTTACAACTTTTGTTGTTATACATCTATTATTCGTACGTTTTTCTGCAAATAAATACAGTGAGCTACAAAAGTCCACACTGAAACTCTGAGATTCATAATCTAACTTGCACCTGAAAATAAAGTTTTAGGATTTTGGAAAAACAAAGAAAAGTTTGGACATAAAATGAACATTAACATATTAATATCAACTGTTTTATACAGAGATGATTAAAATATGTTTTACCCAAAAATTACAATTTCTAATAAATATTTAATGAATATTTAATATAGTTGGTATTGTAATGTTGTAAGGAGCTTAATTGTATATTATTATTGTTATTATTATTATTTATCATGAATAAATAAAAATAGATGATAGATAAAATAATTTGTTAATCTGTTAATAAATAAATGTATGCTTATAATGCAAATTAGTGCATAAAAGTAGTTTAGAATAATCCTAATTGAAAAGAAGAATTTTTACTAGAGGTGAAATGCTAAATACTAGACATCTCAGATTTTTGGGCCGTGTTGTATTTTATTTTAATAAATGATTTCAGGATAACTGTTTCACTGTTCATACCACTTGTTATGTAGGACTGTCTTTGGGAGTTGTATGATTAAGTTTTAACTGGGTTGTTTAGGAGCCAAGGCACCTGCAGTTACTGTCAGACTTGGAGGAGAGTAATATTTTCACTGTGACGACGGGCAGAAAGATGCACAATGCACCCACAGACTTCCAATTCTGCATTAAGGTGAGCAGGACGACGGTCAGTGTTGTCATGCCTAAAATGAACGGAATCAGTGGCATTGAGAATAGAGGAAGTATGGATGGTACAATTTCAAAATCAATGATTTTCCCCTTTAAATAACTACCCATGCCTCACCTGGTACAGTGCATGCTTGTCCTTTTTAACTTGAGTGCCTTGATTTGACAGTAGATATCTTGCTTGATTGACAGCCCAGTAAGGGCAGGACTGAACTGAAGGAGTTGAAGATGCTGTGTGCCGAGGACGAGCAGAGCCGAACGTGCTGGATGACTGCTTTCAGACTGCTCAAGGTATACACGCAAATCACTCTATACACACTCTTAAAACCTGTGTACATTTAGAAGTGGGAACTGTTTTTCTATATTAAAATACACTACTGTTTAAAAGTTTGGGATGGGTAAGATTAGATTTTTTTAAGTAGTCTCAAAATTACAGTAAAAACAGTCAAATTATGGAATATTATTACAATTTAAAATAACTGTTTTCTGTTTTTAATACATTTTTAAATTGTAATTTATTCTTGTGATGGTAAAGCTGAATTTTAGGCAGCCATTACTTCAGTCTTCAGTGTCACATGATCCTTCAAAAATCATTCTAATATGGTGATTTGGTGCTCTAGACACATTTATCAGTGTTGGAAAAAAAAATTTTTTAATGGAAAACATGATACTTTTCAGGATTCTCTGATGAACAGAAATTCCCCAAAACAGCATTTTACATTATAAATGTGTCTGGCTGAAAAAAAAATATTAATTTACTTAAAAAAAAATCTGTGTGCTAGACAGCTACTGTATAAGTCAGCTATTTGTTTACTTATTTTCTCTCAAGCTTATTTTTTTATTTTATTTTTTTTAAGAGTTGTATTATAAAAAAAGTGAAATAATGATAATAATAGACTACTATAAGTGAGCCATTTGTTGTAACATGCATAATATTTCATTTTTATTTTACTTTTGTTTTTGTTTTTAGAGGCTTGGAAAATCTTAAATAATACAATTTATAATGATCATAATAATAACAACAACAGTAATAGGAAACTATTTGGGAACATTTTACATGCTTAAACTTTCATATTGTTTAGTCACAACAGACTTGGTGTGAACAAGCTTTTACTCCGATATCCCCTCACACTCTTGTCCATTCTTGTTAACTCGTTCATATGCACTCTATTCTTTCTAGTTTGGAATTCTGCTATATCAGAACTACAAGACCCCACACCAGAGAAAGACTGCCATATCAAACTTCACCACACCTGTGGTAAGAAACATGTTAATATGTTACTTAGTGCTGACTCTCTAGTGCAGTTGATGGGTTAAATGTGCTGCTTTCACGCTTCTGTGAGTTCACCTGGTATTATATGCACCTCGTGTCCTCATGAGGAACGCTCTTGCTGAGAGTTCACTTAATCTGCTCATAACAGTATGAACAGCGTGCTAATGAAGCGTGCGGCTATAGATTCCTTTACGCCGATTTGCATTGGGAACTTTCATGCTGGGGAAATGTACGAAACACAGTGCTTGCTGTAAGGATTCATTTAGAAGGTATTTAATAAGGCTTTAGTGGTTTAATCAGAGGGGTATAATGCCGATCATAATAGGTTGTTTTTGAGAACAACCTGTAGGTTTTGGTCATAGACTTTAGCTGCTTTTCCACTGTCGGGCCGAACGGTAAGAAACGGTTCCAGTTATATTTCCACTTGAGCCTGGTACGGCACGGCTCGATTTCAAACCGTTCTCGGCCTGATATTCTCAGCATGGTTGGTAATGCTGTTCTAAGTAATAGACAACTTAGAACTTAGCTGAGTTCTAAGTAATAGACAACTGATCAAGTGCTATACTGTTTTTACTATAGCGGAGTGTGTCAGAGAATTCGCTGGTCGCCATGGATTTCTCAGGAAGGACGGGTCGTGTGATTGACAACCCTGTGGAGGCTCAAAGCGCTGCCATGGAAGAGGGACACACTTGGAGAGTGAGTAGTTAGATACAAGTTTACTCAAGTTAAATCCTCTGTCAGTTTGTCAGTAATGAATTACGGGAAGGGGTGTCCAATCCTGCTCCAATCCAGGACACACTTGCTGAGTCCCAATTCGCATACTATCCGTCCTAAATAGTATGTGAAACTAGAATTAGTACGTCCCAAATCGTAGCATGTTGAAAAGAGTATTCCAAAGATACCCGGATGGTCTACTATTTCCGGTTAGAATTCGAAGTGCAGATCAATGCACACTCTAACGGCTAATATTGCCCACAACCCATTGCGTGCGGGAGGGAGGAGCTTTGCGGTGATGATGGTGATGTAAACCTGGCAGTCGGATGCAGCAACGGAGATGCGCCCTCAGTTTTTAAGTGTAAGAATTCAAATGTTTAACCCTAATTAAAGTTATATTTTATTGTCTCGTAATATTAATGGGTTTCTGTTGTGCCAAAAAAGTACCGTGTTTATCTTGTAGGGTCCGATGAAGATACCGAGCGCCTCATTGCAGGCTACAAAACAATAAATAAATAGGCTCTAGTACAGTGTCATGCAAGTGTCTTTTTTTATGTATTTCTTTTTATGTTTGTGTCTGACTTATTTGTAGTAATACTGTGGCTGTACATATGTTAACTTTATCAGTCCAACCAAAGAAACATGGTTACTACACTTTTACTATAGTAAAAGCATGGTTCATTTTCATCGGGGTATTTTTAAGTATTATACATAAGTATAAGATTAAGTATAAAATACGTTAAACAATAGTTACACTATAAACTTTAAATATTTTAACTCAGAAAATAAGTAGCGCTAGCTTTCGTTACACACATTTGCACATGAACGTCAGAACCAGCCGCCTCACAAACGACCTGCGTTTGGTTGATCTACGACGACGCCCTGCTTCACTCCTCAATTTGGTAAACACATTGTAAATGTATTGTGGAAAAAAAGATGGGAATAGTAAATAAAATTATATTGCATATATAAGAATGAATGAAATGTTAAATGTTTTGTTAACAGTCGCGGTGTGCGTAACTAGGCAACCACGTTCAAGTTCACGTTGCATGACGTCATCGAAGTTTGTCCCAGAACGTGCATACTTTTTTGCTACACACTCAAAAGTATGTACTTTTTCATCACAAAAAAAGTACATACTTTTAGGTCGTAGTATAAGTAGGCGAATTGGGACTCAGCCACTGTCCTGTCGAGTTCAGCTCCAACCCCAATTAAACACACCTGAACCAGTTAATCAAGGTCTTACTAGGCATACAAAGAAACTTCCAGGCAGGTGTGTTGAGCCAAGTTAGAGCTAAACTCTGCAGGACAGTGGCCATGCAGGACTGAGTTTGGACACCCCTGAATTCGGGTTTTTAGGTCATTCATAATAATTTTTTTAATCTCTGTACAGAAGCGAAGTCAGAGAATGAATGTTTTGGGAAGCCCCAGTCCTCTACATCCATCACCGTTAAGTTCAGGTGAGTACTTCAGTATTTACTTCAATGTTTAGCGACTACAATATCAGTTGATTTAAAGAGGATCTATTATGTCCTTTTACAATGACTTGGTTTTGTTTTTAGGGCCTACTAGAATGTGTGTTCATGCTCGAATGTTGAGAAAACACATTATTTTTCACATATTTTACTTTGTAGCAGCACCTCTCTTCCCAGTCTGTAAGTAACGCTCTGGGGTGCGTTTCCCAAAAGCATTGTTAGCCAACTATAGGCGCAAGTTCAATTGAACTCTATTGGTAACAGCTGAACTTGCGACCATGGTTGGCTTTGGGAAACCAGCCCTGTTTAGTTCCTCTCTCAATTAAGCCCTTTCTTCCGAAAAGCACAATGTGCTCTGATTCGTCGGCTGGACCAGTGTGTTGTGATTTGTCAACCGTTTTGAGCGCATTTCAGAAATGCCACGCCCCTTGTTTCAACACACTGCTGACACAACTCAACCAGGCCTCACCTTTTTTTGCGTATGCCTTGGGCGGGAATTTTGTGATGTACGTTCTTGGAAGGAAACTACAATTGAGGTGTTTCAGGGAATTCAGAAACAGTGCTTATTGATATAGAGAATTACTCCCTTTAGAGTAAACTTTGTGCTTTGTTTAACTTTGCAGACCTTTTTCATGCTCAAACAGCAACATTACACACTTAGAAGTTGAAAAGGTAGTAAAGCATAATAGATCCTCTTTACATGGTACTTTAATCTATATAACAATATTTCATGCCTGTAAATGTGCACTTTGCGCTCATGTCCCCAGTGATTCACAGGACGCAGTTATGGTTCCATGGCCGCATTATGAGAGAGGAATCCCACAGGATGATTATGCAGCAGGGCCAAGTTGATGGGTATGACATTTTCCATATTGATATGATAGGCAATATTATCTGCTGTTTTGAAAGAGGGCAGGCAAATTAATCATAGTCTTTTGCCTTGCAGGTTATTCCTATTGAGAGACAGCCAGAGCAATCCAAAAGCATTCGTTCTCACTTTGTGCCATCATCAGAAGATTAAACACTTCCAGATTTTACCTGTGAGTCCCTTATAAACATCGAATACATATTTCCTATTGCATGTATTAAAGGGATAGTTCACTTTGAAAATAAATTTTGGTATGTTTTAGCTTACCTCAAGGGCATCCAAGATGTAGGTGTCTTTGTTTCCGCAGTAGTTTCAATTTGGATATTTTTAGGTCAAACCGTTCTTGTCTGTCAGTCATATAATGCAGGTCTATGGACACTGTCTCAAAACACAAGCACAGAGTCCAAATTAAAACAATTCCCCATCGTCCAAATTAAACAATTCCCCATCGTAAGTACACATTGATGGCCTAAGACACGAAACGAGTGGTTTGTGTGAGAAAATGAACAGTATTTATATCGTTTTTACCTCTTGTAACACAGCACACGTCCAAATGATCTGACGGCGCGGGCGGGTATAGATGTATACATAGATGTCGCCTTGGCTACGGTTTCGTTCCAAAGAACTGCAGTAGCAAAGGCGACATCTAGTGTATACATCTATACCCGCTCGCGCCGTCATATCATTTAGACGTGTGCTGTTTTCAAGAGATAACAACGATATAAATACTGTTCATTTTCTCACACAAACCGCTCGTTTCGTGTCTTAGGCCGTCAATGTGTACTTACGATGGGGAATTGTTTAATTTGGACGACGGGGAATTGTTTTAATTTGGACTCTGTGCTTGTGTTTTGAGACAGTGTCCATAGACCTGCATTATATGACTGACAGACAAGAACGGTTTGACCTAAAAATATCCAAATTGAAACTACTGCGGAAACAAAGACACCTACATCTTGGATGCCCTTGAGGTAAGCTAAAACATATCAAAAATTAATTTCAAAGTGAACTATCCCTTTAATATTATGTATAATTGGGGAGAGCGGGGCAAACTGCAAATTTTTTCTTATACTTAACATTTTCAAAAGTTAATAAATTGTCCAGTCTGCACACACAAATAGCTCTGTTATATTCAATGATTTTCACATTCACAAGTGCAAGTACAAAAAGTAGGAAAACAAATCCCACTATATCCTGGTCTAATATTATATTTTGGGCATGTCAGTGAATTCCCACTGTTCAAAAACCATTTTTGTAGCTGAAAATAAGCCATGATTAATGAAAGGAAACACTATTAAACTTTTATCAATTGTCAAATATTGGTTATGTTAATTATAAATTAATGATAATTTGTAAATGTATGATTTGTTTATATTATTGTATTATATTATTTGTACTTAAATAGTGAATTATACATTTTTATTTTATTTAGTGTCATTTTTTTAATATTAGTATTTAGTAATGGGCACATACCCCTATCTCCTTTATACACTCACCTAAAGGATTATTAGGAACACCTGTTCAATTTCTCATTAATGCAATTATCTAAAATCAACCAATCACATGGCAGTTGCTTCAATGCATTTAGGGGTGTGGTCCTGGTCAAGACAATCTCCTGAACTCCAAACTGAATGTCAGAATGGGAAAGAAAGGTGATTTAAGCAATTTTGAGCGTGGCATGGTTGTTGGTGCCAGACGGGCCGGTCTGAGTATTTCACAATCTGCTCAGTTACTGGGATTTTCACGCACAACCATTTCTAGGGTTTACAAAGAATGGTGTGAAAAGGGAAAAACATCCAGTACGCGGCAGTCCTGTGGGCGAAAATGCCTTGTTGATGCTAGAGGTCAGAGGAGAATGGGCCGACTGATTCAAGCTGATAGAAGAGCAACTTTGACTGAAATAACCACTCGTTGCAACTGAAAGTATGCAGCAAAGCATTTGTGAAGCCACAACACGCACAACCTTGAGTCGGATGGGCTACAACAGCAGAAGACCCCACCGTGTACCACTCATCTCCACTAAAAATAGGAAAAAGAGGCTACAATTTGCACGAGCTCACCAAAATTGGACAGTTGAAGACTGGAAAAATGTTGCCTGGTCTGATGAGTCTCGATTTCTGTTGAGACATTCAGATGGTAGAGTCAGAATTTGGTGTAAATGAGAACATGGATCCATCATGCTTTGTTACCACTGTGCAGGCTGGTGGTGTAATGGTGTGGGGGATGTTTTCTTGGCACACTTTAGGCCCCTTAGTGCCAATTGGGCATCGTTTAAATACCACGGCCTACCTGAGCATTGTCCATCCCTTTATGACCACCATGTACCCATCCTCTGATGCCTACTTCCAGCAGGATAATGCACCATGTCACAAAGCTCGAATCATTTCAAATTGGTTTCTTGAACATGACAATGAGTTCACTGTACTAAAATGGCCCCCACAGTCACCAGATCTCAACCCAATAGAGCATCTTTGGGATGTGGTGGAACGGGAGCTCCGTGCCCTGGATGTGCATCCCACAAATCTCCATCAACTGCAAGATGCTATCCTATCAATATGGGCCAACATTTCTAAAGAATGCTTTCAGCACCTTGTTGAATCAATGCCACGTAGAATTAAGGCAGTTCTGAAGGCAAAAGGGGGTCAAACACAGTATTAGTATGGTGTTCCTAATAATCCTTTAGTTGAGTGTATTATGGAATAGCATTCCATTTTTTTATTGAGAGATTGGCTAATTTTAGGCTTTTGTTATCTTGTCAGGAGAGTTTAATAATTAAAAAAATGTATTCACTGATTTCTCTTCTCTTTTTCACCTTGCATTTCTTTTCACTCTCTGGCAGTTTGAGGAGGATGGCCAGGTCTTTTTTAGCCTTGATGACGGCTCTACCAAGTTCACAGACCTGATCCACCTGGTAGAGTTCTACCAGCTCAACAGGGGCGTCCTGCCCTGCAAACTCAAACACCCCTGCACCATGGTGGCCTTATGACCCCTTCCTGAACCTTACAAACAACACACACAAATGTAACGGAGAAACTGGATTTTTTTTTTTTTTTTTTATATATAATTTCCATTCATTTTCACAATAAGTTGACTCAACCCACGGGCATGAAAATGATCTCCATTTTTCTCACTGCTCTGGGATTAGCATAAAACGTTTGGGAATAATTATGGGACAAAATCAACTTTCCAGACACCCTGTCCTTTGGTTTTGATAAGGGTGCCCGAATGTTTTTATTTTTATTTTATTACAGTCTCTGTGGTGAACTTTCACTGAATTCAAGATTTTTTCTTCATTCAGGACATGACAGCAGACACACCCCCCATTAACTGATTGGATCGGGACGGTCGTTTCGTTTGGTGTGTCTGCGGGGACTTGCATTGCAAAAAGTTACTTGATGACAATTGATATGTATTATGTTATTTCCTACCTGAACGTTTTGCACTCTCAAGCTGAAAACAGGTGATCCACTTCATCCTGAGCTTACCGCAACAACTGTTACCCATTTGCCTTCCTCCTACCGTTCACCCTTTCTGTTGTTTGTCCTCTTCTAAACTCTTCCTGGGGATTCCCTGTGTAATGATGGGATAAGTGCAAAGGCAATGACAGTACTGACCATTTGAGGTTTGACATCCTCAGTGACAGCCAAATAACATAACCCGGTCTTTCATACCTCGCTATGTCTATGTCTGCAAGGAGGGACTAGCCTCAAGGGGTGGCAGACTAACACTTCAATAAATGATACTTGATTGCTATGCTTTACCAGCATAAGAATTAGTTACGTTTGGAGTTCTAATCAAGATTTGCCTTAAAGGAATGTTCTGGGTTAAATATAACTTAAGCTCCATCTACACTATCCGTCACATGCTGTTGATTACAACAGAAAATGTACTTTGAAAAACAAAAAGCGCGTCGGCAGTCACGTGGTTATAATTCAACTCTACTGGGTAACAAACAAACCCTCTTTTTTCCCTCAATACTTGTTTTTCAATTCCAAACTGTCAAACAAGTATTTGTCATAATTGGCATTATGCCACAGATGCGCACCATAGCTTAAAGGGACAGTTCACCCAAATAATGAAAATTGTAATGTCAAAATTGTCATCATGTCGTTCCAAACGTGTATGACAGACTTTCTTTAGTGGAACACAAAAGAAGATATTTTGAAGAATGTTTTTGTTCTTAGAATAAAAGTCAGTGGGGTCCAAAACAATTTTTTTGACACTACTGAATTTTTTTTAATTATTCGAAACTTAAATAATATATTAATGTATACGTTATAAATGTATTATATTAATATTTGAATATTCTAACATTTTCTTTTGTGTTTCACTGAAGAAAAAAATCTTTAGAACTACTTGAAGATGAGAGAATTATAGATTTTCTTTATTTGAGAAAACTGATTTAACGTAGGAATAGTGTTTCAAGAAGTGTTCATTAATATCTTTTAAGAATTATCCACATCATGTTAATCTGTTTAGGAAGATACATGGCCTGTTTGAGGCTCCTGGCATTGAAATGCCGAATCGATTGTTCGTAAATTATATTTGGAGCCATCAAAAACTTGACTCGGGTCTAGAGTGCCACTGAAACTTGACCCAGGCCTCGTATCCCACCCTGAGCACAATTCAAGAGGGTAATTATTAGTTTCCTACACTGACTCCAGGTCGTCTTACTTCGTGAACGTACCTAGCTGTTAGTATAGCCTGAAGCTTAACAACTGCCTTTTCAAATCACTGTGCTGTTCTTGAGCCAATGTTAAACCCCTAAAAGTGACAGGCCAGGCCCGGACTGAGCGCATGCAGGGATCGGACTTTGCGATCACGTCTCACAGGCGTGTCTGTAATCCTCCGGGGCTGTGTGACATAATGCAGTGAGGAGATTATCTCGCGTACCAGCTTTGCTACAAGGAGGTTACAGCAAAAGCTGGTGTACGGTTACCTGAGGCGCTTAGCTACTTCAGCAGTCTCCTGTCTGTCCCCGACGCCCACCTTGTTACCCTTCCAACACTGGCCCAGCAAGACTAAGCTATGTTTTTTTTTTTATATATATGCTAACTCTGACAGCTGACTGTTACTGCTGAGCTACAACCACACGCGCCTAGGACGAGAGTGTGTAGCCAGACAGCAATATAGTGTCGGCCCACATCCGGCCCATGCGTTTAACCCACCTGTACCAGATGTGGGCCGGATCTGGGCCGACACTGTTGCTGTCTGGTATGATGCACACTGCGATTGTGAAACACTTTATGATACCACACACAAGCACCTTTTTAATTTTCACATACGATTCACGCTGTTTAACGTGAAATGCTTTAAGGACGTTTATTTGTCTCATGTTTAAGCTACAACTCTGATCTGCCTTATGTTATCGCTTCCTTGCCGCTTCATACGTAAATCGAATTTGTAAGTTGTTAAGAAAAGTGGAAAGTACAAGAATTACGCTTTTGGTGTCTGGGATTGTGGTTGGCTATCATCACGTTGTTTAAATATAGTAATTTTGTCACAATTCCAGCCTGCACGAGCTGGACGCCTGAAAACATATTCTAACTGGAATACGCAAGTGTGAACTTTGATTCGTTTTGTCCAACTCGAGCTCAAAGTGTTTGGATGATGCATATTTTCGTTAGACCTGTGCTGTTGTGTGGCTCTCAATTATGAAATGCCAAACATGCATGTGAAATATTAACTTCCCCTACCTTGATTATGCCGTTATGGTATTGATTTGTTGAACACAGGTGATTTGAGCTTGTTTCACCTGTATGTATGGCTCATATGCTGCAGTCACACTCTTTTAAGTATGTGAAGCCTATGGAGAGGTAGTAGATCTAACACTGTATTAAAACACCATCTATTACTATATAAATGTGGTGCGCTCCAAAACAGAATGAAGATGTTGTGCATAAAGTGCAAATTATGCATATTCCCTCTCGACATGTACCAGTGTGAAATATTTTTAGCTTGTATCGTGTTTTCATTTTTGTCACAAATGTCTTTTTATAAAGAGTATATATTACAGTATTAAATTAAGATTGTCTTCTGTTGTCATTTTCCACTAATAAGAATGTCCAGAATTTTCCACACTGCACAAATAGCTCTTGATTACATTCAATGATTCGCACATGCATAAATGCAAGTAGGTTATAGCTACATCATGATATAGATAAGCTATGTACTTTATAATGATATAAATATATCAGTTTAAAAGTATGAAAACACATAAAAGTATTTTATTGTTGATTATTTTATAACAGTAAGGTAAAGAGAAACCCGTTGCAGGCCTACTTTAACACTAGCAGGCTATGTGGTTAATAGAAGGGCAGTTCCAAAAAAAAAAAAAATGAATATAGATGGGCTCGTCCGGGATTTGAACCCGGGCCGGGACCTCTCGCACCCTAAGCGAGAATCATACCCCTAGACCAACGAGCCATAAAATGTTTAGGTAGTATGGTGTGCCACGTTGCAGAAGCAACAGGACCATAGGACATTCGATGGAGTGAGTTTAGGATGTTTATTTTGATTTTGACGAATGGCGCCATCTGGTGGCATCAACCTGCAGTTACAGAGGTCGTTCAGTGGCCAGTTACATAGCCAAGCATTACATGGACACCGAGGCTGGATTAGCACTGATTGATAGTCTGCAGATAATTGAAAAGGTTAATGTGCATGTGTTCTGAAAACAAAATAATCTTAAATTGTCGTTTTAGGAGAAAACAGTCAGAATAAAGATTGGCCTTAAACCATTGAAGATTCAAGCATTTGACTTACTGTCTCCGTGCAGTAATTTAAAGTCACATCTAATCTGACTAGTCAACAAACAAAATTACATTTTGATTGTCTAGATTTTCGAGTCCATTTGAAGGTTGGGCAATGTTGTCAAGGCAAACTATAATTTATAAAAATCAATTGGACACTTAAATAAGTGTTGAAGCTAATAAAAATAAAAACAAACATTCAGCATGACACTGAAGTTGCGATCGTTCTTATCTTCCCTGTTGTGACATAATATATCCGAGTGAAATGACTTCTCGAACAAGAAAAAATGTGGGGCAGGTCTTGATTTTTGTCTATTGGGAATAGCTTGTTGGATCATTAGGGTTTGAGATGAGCAAAATCTGCGCAGAATCGATCACCGGTGATCAGCGCGAGATGCATGCCGATTAGAAATGTGTCCGAGTGCGGTCCGCCTTGCTCTGGTGTCATGCTGACGTATGTCAAAAAAACTCTCGCGACCGCAAGGCGCACGTGTCGGATTCTGCAGTCGAGCGCAGTTGCTCTCCACGGACTGCGCTGATCAAAAAGCATGATGGGAAACGACTTACTGACGACACAGCTTAATGTCCATTGGTTTAAACAACCGTTTAAAAAAGTGTTTGATTTTAAAACTATAAAACAAATATCATGTTTTATGTGTACGCTATATGTGAATATTCCCAAACTATCTGACTGTGCGATCTCTATGGGTTATGCAATGAATTTTTTATTTAAAAAAAAAACAACAACATCACATATCTGTATTAAAGAAAAAAAGATTGATAAACATGTATTTGGAATGGAATTAAATAAGTAGGCTACTTTGGGTGTCTTGTTCATTATATTTATTTTCATATAAAAGCAACAGAACTTAAATTCCATCCAGTTTATTAGCAACACTGTGCACGAGCGTGAATCCCGAGATATCCATCTTTGATCTCGCAGGTGTCAGATCCACTGCGAGAAGAGAGAACTGTCCGGCTTGCCTGCGCTTTTTTCACTCCTCCTCTCACTGCAGCCGCCTACTCTCGCTTACATTTCAGGCGAGGCAAGGCGCATCTCAAACAAGCCTAGGCTACTGTGGTTTGCTGTTGCTGTGATCTCGTGTGAGTGAGTTGTCCCTCCCTCGCGCCAGTAAACACGTCATCAGAGAAGAGAGGAGATGTCATTGCAAGAGGGAGGGAAGTTATTTTGATTAAACATGATTTTTTTAAAAAAATAATGATGTTAAATACTGCAATAGTCCATACATTTTAATTTCATGTTGACTAAACGTACAGTATGTAATTGTTTCGCCGCTATAGGGGTCGCTAACCTCTTTACAATAACAAAGGTGTAGTTAGATGACGCAACATTTGCTTAGAATTATGGATCTTGTCGTCAACGTAAAGTCGACCGATCTAATAATGTTTATGGATGACTGAATACATCGATGTTTTTATCATGACTGTGATATAAAGCAGTTCGGGATTGCTAAGAGACAGCTATCAGCTCCACACGCGACGCGAGTCCCGCGGATATAAAAGGAATATGGACATTTCATTCTACCGAACTACACGCAAGTGCAGAATTACAACTCACAGGTCAGTTTATTAGACAAATTAAACTTGTGAGGTAACGCAGCGCTGTTTCATTAGTCTAACATTAGCCTACACTAGCACACTAAACTGCATTTGAATGTGTTGAAATTGTGTTAGCCTAGTTTGTCTGTATGAGACTAGCAGTAAGCTAGATCAACATTAGAATAACATACAGATTATATTCATTCTAATTCATAATAATTCATATAATTCATATATTCATAACAGTGTATCATTTTTGAACTATATAACATTGATTAGTGTTATGTAAATGTGCTCACCTGTTTAATAAGTACATGTAGGAGCGGTCGAAGTCTCGGACGTGGAGCTCTCGTTTATATACTGTCTATGGGAGCTCTAGGCATCTTGAAAACACTGCGCTGATATCGATTCTCGTTTTAGTTCTCCTTTTTTATCCAAAGTCTGCTTGCCATGGTCCGTAATGTTTGAACGAAACAACAACAGCGTGCAAATAGACATTGCGAACTACACAGTTGTCCACGTATGTCACTTTGGTTACTATATCAGAGGGCTCTGGTTCATAGCTCTGGTTGCTATGGCAGTACGAGCGGAAACCAGGGACAACGCGGATATGACGCCATTGACGGCGACAAAACGGAAATAAAGAAATGGGACGTGTCTTCGAATTAAATTAAATTAAAATTAAATTCGAAATTACAAATTTCTCCTGGTTTGAAAGTTGTTGGAAACAGTCGGGATAATTTAAGTACACAACAAAAAAATATATAACATAGATAGGCTATAGTGATTTTTGCTATTTTTAAAGCAAAAAAGTTACATATTGTGCCTTTAAGAGAGGTTCAAGTCCTCAGAAAAAAACAAAACAAATATTATCATTATTGTAAGATAATTGTGAGATAATTATTTCTCTGTTGGAAAACACTGGACCGATTGTACAGCATGTAGAACTCAGTAGACAACCTTTGCATATAAATAGTTAATGTAAAGTTTTGTCAGTTCCAAGATTCTAAAGAAAAATAAAAAGATTGGGCTCGTCCGGGATTTGAACCCGGGACCTCTCGCACCCTAAGCGAGAATCATACCCCTAGACCAACGAGCCTTGAAAATGTGGAAGTATGACACGTTTCATACAGGAGATCCAGGCCCATTTTTGCCAACGTGGATGTGGGATGCTTGTTCTGCTGGATTTCTGGTGACATCAAGTGTCTAATGGCGACATCTAGTGGTGGACAAGCAGATGTAAAGCTCTTCAGTGGACGTGTCTTTTATTCAAAATAGATGCTGTAGTCATATTACTTTTTTAAATTTGAATTCGTTTTTAAAAGCGGCTGTTCGGTATAGAAGTAAAAAGTACCTTTAGTGCCTACAACACAACTGAACACAATTAATTGTACTTAATTGTAACTGTGTTGGATAGATCAATATAGGCCAATAGGCAACTGTGTGAATTTGAAATGTTTTCTTGTAAGATGTTTAATTTTTTTTTTTTTTTACAATTCACCTCACAGTCCGGGTCAGTTGTAACATACCCTGGGGTGAGATAAAATTATGATATCCACCGGGGTGTGATGTATAAGGAACAATAGGCTATTACATCACATCACTTGAATAATATAACGATATCATGACTCTTGACACTAGATGGTCTTATAGCTTTATATATGAACAGCAAATGAGCTGTTTCTCTGGATCCTAAAGTCAGTTTCTCTTCAGGGTGCATTATACACGTAGACATTATAAAATAATCTTTGGTTAAGTTTTGAGCATTTTTAGGTTTTTCTATGTGTACTGAAGCATTCCTCACATTCCATTAATTCCTAAGGGGGTCAAATTGACCCGTGAGGGAAGGATTTGTTACTTTTTTAAATTTCAACCACAAAACTCCTCGAATCCATTACTTTGTGTGTGTGTGTGTGTGTGTGTGTGTGTGTGTGTGTGTGTGTGTGTGTGTGTGTGTGTGTGTGTGTGTGTGTGTGTGTGTGTGTGTGTGTGTGTGTGTGTGTGTGTGTGTGTGTGTGTGTGTGTGTGTGTGTGTGTGTGTGTGTGTGTGTGTGTGTGTGTGTGTGGGCTATTCGTGGTTCAAGTGCGACAAAAGTCCTAGGGTCTTAGACCCCTCTGGTGAGCACTCAATTTTTAAAATGTTTTTTAAAAATGAGAGAGAGAGAGAGAGAGAGAGAGAGCAAGAGAGAGAGAGAGAGAGAGAGAGAGAGAGAGAGAGAGAGAGAGAGTTTCATTCTTCTTAAAAACAGCTCTATCAGTCTTTCACTTCCCTTTAAGAGATTCAGAGTTAATCAAGCAGATCTGAAGAGCAACAGCCCGTAAAAACACATTTTACTGAATCATATTATTCTGATTTTAGTCTAAACTGGAGTAATAACATTAATATATTCAGTAATAACATTGATATATTCAGTACTTATAAATATTACAAAAAAGATATATATATATCTAAAATTTGTATTTATTCTGATTTAAAAATATATTCAGAGTTTATTAAGAAAATTATTTTTTATTTTATAAAGCACACATTTATTTTATATATTTCTGTATTATCTTAAACATATAGGCTAAATATAGTCAAGATTAACAATATTATATAAATTAAATATATACTGTATATAAATTGAAACAGAAAGAGATTACAAAAACCTAAAACTGACACTGACAGAGTTACACTAACATCAACACTAACACTGACACTGACACTAAAACTGTATCTTAGTTTAGTTTCGCTCAGTCAGCTGAAAAAAGAAATACATTTTTAATGAATAAAATCTTGCAAAATGTATTTTGATTGTTTTTTGAGGTTCATTCCATGATGCATATGAAAGTGTTTTGCATATTAACTGAACACTGCGCTTAAAACTGATGATTATTAGTGTGTGACACCGACACACACACACACACACACACACATACAACAATGATGTCTCTTATTCTAATGCTGTGGACACTCGGTCTGCTCGCTCAAGGTTCAAAAATATGTTTTCTACATTATAATGATTTAAAAAAAATGTTTTATTTGTTAACATTTTTTGAATTTCTACTTTGTTTTATTTTCTATGCATTAATTTTTGAACTGTTGTATAGCGAATGCAAGCTTCTTTTGATTTGTTTTTGATCTCTCTCTCTCAGTGTCTCATCAAGAGGTCCAGACTCCTGAGTCTCTGTGTGTTACAGCAGGAGATTCAGTCTCTATAAGCTGCACTGGGACCAGTGGAGTTGGTGAGGACATGAGCTGGTATCTGCAGAAACCTGGAGAAGCTCCTAAACTCCTGATCTATACAACAAGTGAACTTGAATCTGGAGTCCCAGATCGGTTCAGTGGAAGTGGACATGAACCTGATTTTACACTGAACATACGTGGAGTCCAGCCTGAGGATGCAGGAGATTATTACTGTATGGGGGTTTATGATGGTCCAGTATTCACACAGTGAAACAACATCGTACAAAAACTTCCCTCAGTCAGACGCTACAGAGAACATGAGACTCAGGCTAGTTGCCCTGTTAACAGTTAACGCAACATTATTTTCGATTTTATTTTCAGTTATTTAATAATTTTTTCACTTTAATTTTCATTATTGATTTCAGAAGAAGTAAACATGTGGCATTTTGAAATTAGCATAATTGTGGACAGAAGCTTGTTTTTTTATCTTTAAAGACTGGAATTATAAGCTTTATTATATGCAGCATGAAATACATCACATTCTGACATCACATTATACTGTATATGAACATGTGAACTCATGCCATCTTAACATACTGAAACTATTCTCTTTTAAGTGACTTTCAATCTTAAAATATGATGTTAGTATTCATGTTACTTATATCACAAGTTACAGTAGGTTTTATTTAAAAAATGTATACTATATAAGTAATTAACAAACATGAAAATAATATATTTTACGTTCTAATTTTGCCATGTATACCAGAAACTTTGAATACATTTTTAAATACATAAAATGTATTCAAATTTGCTGGTACATGGCAAAATGAGAATGTATTTAAATGCCAATACATGTTCTTGAATCAGTTGGTCCTGGAACCTGAGTGTCAAAGAAATATCCTATAATTTCCTCAATCCAACACTTACCACAATATAAAACAAATCAGAGGGACATTATAGGCTGATAAAACTGCTGTGAAATTATAGGCAGATTACTAACATTATTAAGATCTTCTGATGCAGCTGCAAGTGGAATACACACAAGCACTAAGATAGCATATATAATTAATCATTTAACCCAATAATATATTTATTTAAATTTCCATTCCATTGTCCTGTAACATACAGCATTTCCATAATCAAGACTGATAAAAAAGATATATATATATGTGTATATATATATATTTGTATTGTTTGTTTATTATTGTGCTCTGTACAAGCTGAAAACTAACATATCTCAGGCTTCACTAAACAAAATTCACAAATGTTGTCTATTGGACCTTCCAATAACTGTCTATTTATTTTTTTAATCATTAAATTATTCATTGTAAATATATATATATATATATATATATATATATATATATATATATATATATATATATATATATATATATATATATATATATATATATATATATATATATATATATATAATGGGATTTAATTGCGTTTTAAATTAAATGTGATTTGTATAGAAAGTAAAGGAAAATATTTGTCTTCAAAATGGAGCTGACACACCATCAGTTGACTCTTTGTCTCCTATAATAAACATGATACAGCAGCAAAATTAGAAAAATGCCCATCCTACTATACATAGAAATGACTTTTTTATTGTTTAATCAGAATACTTATACTAAAAATAAAATTTAAAAATACAAGCAATACAATATTACTAATGAATAATGATATTGATAAATTCATGTACATCATTCAGTTCCTGTAGATTTATGTTTGAATGCATCATCATTTAGTTTATATTAATATTAAGGTAATTTGACCATTTACAGTCTTTTACAGGACATAATGAAATGATTATTTTCTAAAAATGATGACTGATTCTTTTCAGGTTGACATTTATAATTTGATTAACTGAGTATAATATTTAATTTCATTCTGCACTTACTTCCAACACTCAGTTTAGTTCCTCCACTGAAAGTCCACAGTGATTCTCATTCATTCAATGAACAAAAACCTCCAGAATATTTAAAGAGCAATAGAAGTCAGCAATAGAATCCTGCAAAAATGCATGTTTGATTGTTTTATCACATTCTGTAAATCCAGGAGGAAACTGAATGTGTGTTTGACAGGAGTCTGTTGAGTGGAGAGTGTTTTGCATGTTTACACTCACAAAACTCCTCATGATCAGTGTGTGTTCAGTCCCGCCAGAGTCACTCACACACCAAACAATAATGGCTCTTCTAATTCTGGCTACACTGACTCTGCTTGCTCACTGACACTGACGAAGGCAAAGAGCAGAAACTTATGTCAACTTTATCTCCTGTCTTTAATAAAAGATTTTTTACATTAAATTTTTACATTATAAACAGTTTATTACATTAATAATGTCATACCATAATACATTATGCTTTTTTATTACATTATGCATTATGAGTTGCTACACGTCTTTTATTCAGAATAGATGGTCAGAGCCGGATTTACTTCAGATTGTGAATTTGTGACAGGCAAAATAACTTTTTGACTACACTCTTCACCGCACCTCAAAAATACATAAAACATAAGCATTTATATAGTGTTTTAGTAAAGAAAACACTGCTGTACTTATTCAAAGAACCAGTTCTTTATTTACCCTTGAAAACAAGCAGAGACGGACCAAAATCACTGAGGTTTAGGCCTCAAAGGCCACCGTAAAGGGTGACAAATGATGATGTATGACGAAAATGAAATAGTTTAACTTAGCTGCACTGTTAAAAATTTATTGTAAAAATTACATCAATTGCTAACAGTGTGCACAATAACTCTACTCCGCAGTGTAACAGCAGAACAAGAGTAAAATCAGTTAAATTGATTATTAATTTTATTTGTCAGGAACTGAGATCATTAGACTTTTTAAGATGTTCAAGAAAAAAAAAAGATCTGTCTCTGTTTACCACCTGAAATATGTTTCTTGACAGTAAGAGCTTCTAGTTCTCAGAAAGGACATTTACATTGAAGACACTTTGCATATGAACTGCACGCTTCAGTGCACTGGAGGTCTTTATAGATATGAGAGTTTATGGTTTTATGACTGACAGCTCTTCTTCATGATAACAGATCCAAAAGCAAACATGACTTTAATAGCCGTCATTATTTGGACACTCACAACCTGCATATGGAGTAAGCATGTCCAAATTAATATAATTAGATTTAGATCAACAAAAAATCAACAAGTCCACAGATGCTCAGATCAAGATTTAGACTTCATTTTATGCATTTTATTCTCTCTCTTCAGGTTCTGTGGGACAAACTCTGACTCAATCTGAAGCTCAAACAGTGGAGCCTGGCCAGACTGTCTCTATTCTCTGTAATCATAAACCAGCAGTATATTGTATTAAACCAGACACCACCCTGTATTGTATGTACTGGTACCATCAGATTCCTGGAGAAGTTCCTAAACTCCTGATCTCTTCCACATCAGAGAGAGCTTCAGGTGTTTCTTCTAGATTCAGCGGCAGTGAAAGTGGAGACCACATGGATTTTACTCTGACTATCAGTGGAGTCCAGCCTGAAGATTCAGGAGTTTATTACTGTCAGAGTCAACATTTCATCAATTCAGACTCAGTGTTCACACAGTGTAAAAGTATCATACAAAAACCTCCTCGGCTGAGACTTCTGCAGATGTTGAAGTTGAAGATCATTATTCACTTCACTGACTTTACACACAAACACTCACAGACACAGACGGTTGATGAACTGTTGATGTTCATAGTCACACACTCATCAACACATTCTATTTTATATAAAAAAAAACATCAGGATGAACATGAATTACACATGAATTACAAATTATAATAACAATAAAATACACCCAAAATGAAAATGAAAGAAAGCTCACCGTGATCAATGCTTATGTAATGAAAATGAAGATTTGACATCAGTCCCTCATGAAATACCACATATTTCCCTATATAACATTATTAGTGGATTGACTGGGAAATTGTTAATATATCTTCAATCTTGTATTATCAAGCCTCTTAGTTAAAACTCATATTCTCATAATCATTTTACAGACCTGTTTAGAGGATCAGTGATCTTTTGCACCTTAAATAAATAAATAAATAACAAGCTGTCTGCAGTTCAACTGAATCTCTATTTGCTTTGTTCCATAAAAGAAAACATTTTTATCTAGTTTTCTGAAATTTTATGTTTAAATATACAAACAAGGCCTTTTCTAATTAAATATGCACTAATTTGCATTTATTTCCAGAACAGAAATCTGAACACTGGATAAAGCAGCTTCAAAAGTTTGTGTGTCAGATTTTATTGACATACTAGAGTCAAGAGTTTGTATGGAGTTTGAGGAGGACCCCTCTAGATTTTGGATTTATTTTTATCATTTAAAAAAATCTGAAAATATCATCAACAGCCAGGACAAAAAAGAAATCACCATATTTTTAGGAATAAAATGGAGTAGCCCATAAAATCAGGCATATGTGAACAAACCCCTCTGTAATATAGGGAATAAATCTGTAAAGTGTGTGCCTTACTGAAGTGGAGTTCCTCTGGCTCATCATGAGGAAAAATATATTTGGCCTTTAAAGATATTTTATAATCTAAACACACAAGTTCTACTGATTCTTTTAGTTTACATGTTATTATTCGTATGAATGTTAAACTTCAATGCCATGAAAATAAACTTTTTAAATATTTGATCTTAATAATCATACAGGAAAACTCACTGTGGTTGTTAACAGAGGAAGCAATGGACAAAAAAGGATTCAGGATCTAATTCAGACTAAAGTGGACTTGTCATAGAGCAATTAAACATGTCTGTTGAACACATGGTTTGTGATTCTTCATTCTTGTGATTCTTAAATCAACTGGGGAAGACTGATGAAATCTGTTAGATCTTTATTTATTTTTTACCCTATTCATCTCTCGAGCCTTGCCTTAATTTTTTCATTCATCCTTTTTAAATGCATAAATCTTTAAGGAGTCAGAATTTGTATAAAAGATTTCTCAAATACCATATTTTATATTTTATAATACATTTTTATAAATTAACTGTAGCTAAAATGTTTTATTTCATTAAATATATTATGAAGATGCCATGTTAACATACATATCTTTTTTTACTGTAATCAATATTTTCAATTTTAATGATTTTAATATTCATGCTGTTCATCACAATAATCACAATGGACACAAGTGCCAAAAAAAACAATAAAAAGTTGGATTTCATATTGTAGGTTGTTTTATAATACAGCAAGAAAGTCAACACCATATTTGAGTCAAAATGCTTTTATTTGGCAGCAATAAAACAACAAAGCATTGCTGTTACAACAGCTGAGAATATCTGAACATTATACTAACAGAACGAAAGATTCATTGTTGAGCACTGACTGATTTAGGACAGTCCTATGTAAGTTTGTGAGTTTGTGTGTGAATGAATGCATGCTATCTATATCTTTGTGTGTGTGTGTTTCACTGGTCATCATCACACTGCTGTGTGTTCAGGCTCTCGGTCACTGCTTTCTGGGATGTGTGTGTGGCGTCACAGCTGATGGTTGTTGCTCTGCTCCACTCACTCTCAGTGAGACTCAGGCTGCTGCTCCAGCTGTACAGTCCATCCTTCTGCAGAACACTGGGACTCAGATTCACAGCAGAGCTCCTGCTACTGCCATCCACCTTCCAGCTCAGCTTCCAGTCAGAGGGGAATCCCTTACTGCCCAAACACAGCACTGTAGCCTTACCCTGCTGCAGCTCGGCTCTGGAGGGGGGCAGGACCGTGAGGGTGGGGCGAGTGGCAGCTAGAGAGAGAGAGAGGAGAGAGAGAGAGAGAGAGAGAGAGAGAGGGGGAGAGAGAGGGAGAGGGGGGGAGAGAGAGAGAGAGAGAGAGAGAGAGAGAGAGAGGGAGAGAGTTTCATTCTTCTTAAAAACAGCTCTATCAGTCTTTCACTTCCCTTTAAGAGATTCAGAGTTAATCAAGCAGATCTGAAGAGAAACAGCCTCTAAAAACACATTTTACTGAATCATATTATTCTGATTTTAGTCTAAACTGGAGTAAAAAACAAACAAAATTCTTAGTAAGAATACTACAAATCCATTAACATATACTGACAAATTGCATGAAACTTATTATGCAGAATTATTATAATTAAACTTTATTTGGAGTACTTCTTTATTGCACAATGCACATTTCTTAATATTAAGCCTAAAATGTGTTTCACTAGTATTAAGGATAATGTATGATCTCTGTATAATATGATTATTTAAATTCAAGATATTTAAAGTCTACCTAAAATATTCTTGCAGTTCCACTTTAGCACAATCAAATATACTTAAGTAGCTTTAGTTGGAACTCAGCACTGGATAACTAAAGTGCAAAATTACTTCTTCCAATTTAGTACACTAAAAGTACAATTGCAAGATATTTATATTAAATAAATCAATATAAATGTATTTGTAATAGGCCCTATACTTAGCATAAAATAAATGTATTTCAAATACATTTTAGTATATTTATTTTTCACTATAGGGAATACGGGAATACACATTCAGAATTATAATCAAGTTTAATATATAACAATATGTTATTTATTTATTTTTTAAGTGCCCAGTTATACAGCATATAATAACAGTACAGTAATAATTAACAGCTGAAACAGAAGTTAGATATATTTCTGTATTATCTTAAACTTAAATATAGTCACAAATATTTATTAACAACTATAATTTATATATATATAAAACAGAGAGAGCTTTACTTACTTCCAACTGAGAGTCGTGTTCCTCCACCGAATGTGTACCACAGTGATACAAACCCAATGAGCGGCTGTACAAAAACCTCCTGCACTAAAACTGACACTGACAATAACCAGTTTGCTCTTTTATAACTAATAGCAAAATAAATAATAAAGATTAATTAAAATAAACAGATAAAGCTGCTAAATTAAATCTGTTTAATTTGGATAATTTCCCAAATTTACTAAGAAAAATAATAATTATTATTACTAATACAAACACTACTGAACTACTAATTAAGAACTAAATATTTAAGTCACTTTGTATTTATATTTTGAATCTCTTAAGCATTTAGTTCACTTAAAAATATATATATTTCAAATTTGTATAAAGATTTTTATTTTAAATGGCTTTCATTCTAATTTACAATCCAAAGCAGTATCAATGCAGTATGTAATAAAACAACAATAGTAATATCTAAATATGCTAACTGTTCAGATCCACATTTCATTGGTGTATACATCTTTTTATTTTATTCTGCACTTACTTTCAACATTCAGTTTGGTTCCAAAATCCTCTTCAGTAGTTTATTCTCATTGACTGGAAAAACCTCCAGAATATTAAGTTTTAATTTAACTAATTTATGATGTTAAACTCCATAATTAAATATATTACAATGCCTATAGTCATATGAGAGAGATGTTTCAGTTCAGAAAAGGGTTTTTGCACTGTAATGTAATTTTGCATTGGCAGCTCATGCTTCAGTGCTCTGAAGGGTTTATAGTCCTGTGAACGATTTAAACATGCAAGATTCTCTTCATTTGGGCATATATTACATATTATATAAATATAATATTAACTCAAATTCAAATCACATGAAACATGAAAAAAAAAATATATATATATATATATATATATATATATATATATATATATATATATATATATATATATTATATAATATTATATAATAAATATATATACATATATTTTTTTTCATGCATTATGTGATTTGAATTTGAGTTTTCTTTGTCTCACAGGCTCTTTGGGACAGGTCGTTGTGACTCAACCTGAGTTTAACTCAGTTCAGCTTGGTCAAACAGTCTCTATTGATTGTAAGTTCAACACTGTAGTTTATAGGCATCCAACTGGATCAATATCCAAAGATTACAACATCTTGTATACATTCAGAAGCCAGAGGAACCCCCTAAACTCATTACACAACAATGAAGCCCTCAAGTGCTCCATCTAGAATGAGCGGTGGAGGCAGTTTTCACTCTGGAGGAAACGGTCTTGATTTCAGTCTGACCATCAGTGATGCCCAGCTTGAAGATGCTGGTAAGTATCCGTAAGATAAGTGACGAATGGGTGTTCATGCTCATGTGTAATAGTACACGCCTGTATTCACCTGAAGTGACTCTGATTAACTCCAAATAAATCTCAGTTGGTCTTGTAAGATTTTTCTGACATCATCTTGGTTTCACACTACTATAAGAGACATGGGCCACAAAGAGCTCATGAAGCATCAACAGGATCTTATTGTTGAAAGGTATCACTAAAGTGAGGGGCGACAAAAACATTTCAAGGCATTCAATATACCACAGAAGACAGTGACAACAGTCATCAACAAGTGGAAAACGTATGACACAACAATGACAATGTCAAGAAAATTTGCCCTCCAAAATTGATGAGAAGACAAAGAGAAAACTGGTCGGGACTGTCAAGAGCCTACAGCAACATTAAAAGAGTTGCAGCACTTTCAACTATCTATAAACTATCTGTCTGGGCTTTGAGACACACATCTTTTCTGACTAAAAAATATCCAAGTTCGACTAAACTTTGCAAAAAACATATAAAGCATCAAGGAATCATGAATAGCTCCAACTACAGTTCCAGTTGATTTTGGCACCGATTTTTAAAGTGCCCCTATTGTGACATTTTTAAGGTTCCTAATATTCTTTTATAATAAAAGTCAGGGTCCAAAACAACATTTTTACACTACTGACTTTCATTTTATTGAGAGAAAAAACAACAACATGAGACATTTAAAAATATATTTTTTAATAAATATATTAATATAAATATATTAATTTATACATTAAAATTGTATTATATTACTATTTTTAATATTCTAATATTTTCTTTTGTGTTTCACTGAAAAGTCTTTAGAACTACTTGAAAGTGAGAGAATTATAGATTTTTTTTAGTAAACTAATTTAGGCTAACTCAAAACGTAGTTGTATTTAGGGTGCAAGGGTTGATGATCAGTAACCACGATGTGTTCATTAAAATATTTTGAGAATCATCCATATCATGTTAGCTAATCTGTTTAGGAACATACATGGCCTGTTTGATTATATGGAATTTGCTTTTTTGTCTGTCAGATTTCGCTTCTGGCAATGAAAATTGTTTGTAAATTATATTTGGAGCCATCAAAAACTTGACTCGGGTCTAGAGTGCCACTGAAACTTGACCCAGGCCTCGTATCCCACCCTGAGCACAATTCAAGAGGGTAATTATTCGTTTCCTAGACTGACTCCAGGTCGTCTTACTTCGTGAACGTACCTAGCTGTTAGTATAGCCTGAAGCTTAACAACTGCCTTTTCAAATCACTGTGCTGTTCTTGAGCCAATGTTAAACCCCTAAAAGTGACAGGCCAGGCCCGGACTGAGCGCATGCAGGGATCGGACTTTGCGATCACGTCTCACAGGCGTGTCTGTAATCCTCCGGGGCTGTGTCACACTCTTTTAAGTATGTGAAGCCTATGGAGAGGTAGTAGATCTAACACTGTATTAAAACACCATCTATTAGCCTACTATATAAATGTGGTGCGCTCCAAAACAGAATGAAGATGTTGTGCATAAAGTGCAAATTATGCCTATTCCCTCTCGACATGTACCAGTGTGAAATATTTTTAGCTTGTGTCGTGTTTTCATTTTTGTCACAAATGTCTTTTTATAAAGAGTATATATTACAGTATTAAATTAAGATTGTCTTCTGTTGTCATTTTCCACTAATGAGAACGTCCAGAACTTTCCAGACTGCACAAATAGCTCTAGATTACATTCAATGATCGCACATGCAAAAATTAAAGTAGGCTATCTACATCATTTGATAGATATGTACTCTATAATGATAGAAACATAACAGTTAATTTTGAACACACATAAAAGTAGGCCTATATTATTGTTTTTTTTTATTTATAACAGTAGCCTAAGTTCAAGAGAAACCCGTTTTAGGCCTATATGCCTACTTTAACACTATAGCCTATACACTCCAATACTGATTATGAATAATTGTAGTATTTCTCTGTAGTCTATATGTGGTTAATAGAAGGGCGGTTCCAAAAAAAAATGTATTAAAAAAAAATCTATGCAAAAATGGGCTCGTCCGGGATTTGAACCCGGGACCTCTCGCACCCAAAGCGAGAATCATACCCCTAGACCAACGAGCCACGAAATTATATTGGTATATGGTGTGCCACGTTGCATAGGGAGAAGCTCCAACGCTATTCAATGGAGTGAGTTTCAACATGATCTTATTTTGATTTTGACGAATGGCGCCATCTGGTGGCATCAACCTGCAGTTACAGAGGTCGTTCAGTGGCCAGTTACATAGCCAAGCATTACATGCGACACCGAGGCTGGATTAGCACTGATTGATAGTCTGCAGATAATTGAAAAGGTTAATGTCCATGTGTTCTGAAAACAGAATAATCTTAAAATAACTCTTAAGACTTACCATTTACAAAGGAATTAAGACATTAAACTAAACAATGTTGCTGAACATGGGCGAGGCTAGCCCCTTTTTAGGGGTGCTTCAGCACCCCTAAAAAGGAGCTCAGCACCCCTAAAACTTGGAGTAAGAAATGTTGTTATTCTAAAAATATATATATATATTTTTTTTGTCTTTGACAAGGTTAAATAATGTTCTTCATCTTCAGTCCGCAGCAGCGCCAAGCAGAGCGCAGGTCAGAAACAGAGGCGCGCGCGTGTGTGTGTGTTTGTTCATCTGAGCCTCATTGGTCTTTCACTTCTCGTCAATGTCAGAATATTTGAGATGACCAATCAAATCAAAGTAGGCGGGCTTTATGCTCACAGAAGCTGCTGAGCGCGAATTTTACATGGAATTTTAGCAGCACGACTGACGCTTCAGTTTACGGTCAAGTGCGAGTTAAGAAGATGTAAGTAGCTAAACTAAACATTTTATATTTGACAGTTTTTTAGGTCATAAATGTTAAACGAATGACAAAAATAATTAGAAAACTAATAAACTTTTGTCTAATTTCGCCATTTTGAGCTGAAAATAGGCCTATATAACGTGTAATTATGTCATTGTGAGGGGACAAGAAACATTAACAAAGCCGTTTTCATAGGCACAAGATTAATAATGCATGTGTACATGTTGAGAATTAATATAATACAATTTGTAGCCTTCAGTAAATTAAAAAAGTTCAGCTTTAGGAGGGGAAGAGACAGGGCAAGATCAGGAGACTGCAGAGAGAAAGACAGAGTGATGGAGATGAGGAGAGAGCAGGTTTTAAATCTATTTCTTATCCTTTTTTGGCCTTCAAACGTCTTGAAATACACATATCAGAGAAATAAAAATGTTTAACCCCATAACAACTTCAAATTTATTACCTCTTTGATTATAAAGCCCTGTCTACGGCCATGTATTAGGCCTAGATCAATAATGAATGTGTACATATTGTGAATGAATTTAATAAACTTAGTTACCTAGCTTTCCTGGTAGCTTTGTCTGAGAAAATGATTCATAAATCAACCTATCAGTAGACCCTATGTTTACTTTCTTCACTGACAGACAAAAATGAAAAGCCTATATCAGTCAAAGCTCAGCTTTAGGAGGGGAAAAGACAGAGCAAGATAAAAACAAAGAGAAAAAGAGTGTGATGCTGATGAGGAGAGAAAAATAAACAGCTGCCCGCACATGGTTTTAAAGCTGTTGTTATCCAATTTTTTTGGCCTTCAAAACATCTTAAAATGCACATATGTAGATCAGAGAAATCAAAATTTTCTCGGGGGAGCATGCCCCCGAACCCCCCTAAATACCTCGCATTCGGTACCTCAGTGATTATAAAACCCAGCCATATGCATGTTACTGGATGAATGAATGAAACTAGTTAATAATGCGCATTAGACCATAAACTAATTTTTTTTTTAAACCATACCCTCATTGGGGGCTGAGCCCCCCTAAAATGAAAATCCTAGAATCGCCCCTGTTGCTCAATAAAATATGATTTTCATAGTTGTACCAACATGGTAGAGGCCTCCTTTGTGTTTGTTTGGCTAGGTGTGATTTGAAAATCCCTCAATAAAACTTCTCAGTGGGAATCAGCGGTATAGAACACCAACTACCTTAAAAAGTGAGGACAATATTCGTAGGACTTTATCCTGACTTTATTTGCTTTCTCCTTACTGTCTCCGTGCAGTAACTTAAAGCCACATAATCTGACTAACAGACAAAACTCGCGCCAGTAAACACGTCATCAGAGAAGAGAGATGTCATTGCAAGAGGGAGGGAAGTTATTTTGATTAAATATTTTATTTTTTTAAATAATGATGTTAAATACTGCATTAATTCATACATTTTTATTTCATGTTGACTTTAAGAGAGGTTCATGTCCTCAGAAAATATATTATCATTATTGTAAGATAATTGTGAGATAATTATTTCGCCGTTGGAAAACACTGGACCGACTGTACAGCATGTAGAACTCAGTAGACAACCGTTGCATATAAATAGTTAATGTAAAGTTTTGTCAGTTCCAAGATTCTAAAGCCTTTAAAAAGATTGGGCTCGTCCGGGATTTGAACCCGCGACCTCTCGCACCCTAAGCGAGAATCATACCCCTAGACCAACGAGCCTTGATGATGTGGAAGTATGACACGTTTCATACAGGAGATCCAGGCCCATTTTTGCCAACGTGGATGTGGGATGGCTAGTGGAATGCTTGTTCTGTTGGATTTCTGGTGACATCAAGTGTCTAATGGCGACATCTAGTGGTGGACAAGCAGATGTAAAGCTCTTCAGTGGACGTGTCTTTTATTCAAAATAGATGCTGTAGTCATATTACATTTGTTCATTTTGATTCGTTTTTAAAAGAGGCTGTTCGGTATAGAAGTAAAAAGTACCTTTAGTGCCTACAACACAACTGAATACAATTAATTGTACTTAATTGTAATTGAGTGTTGGATAGATCAATATAGGTCAATAGGCAACTGTGTGAATTTTTTCTTGTAAGATGTGTTTACATTTTTTTTTTTACAATTCACCTCACAGTCCGGGTTAGTTGTAACATACCCTGGGGTGAGATAAAATTATGATATGGGCTGTGATGGGCTGTGATGTAACTTTATGAAATCATGTGTCAAATTTATGAAAGATGTAACTTTATGTAACTTTTATTTTTGATAATATTAATGCAATTTGTTATTTTTTTATTTATTTACCTTTAAATGACTAGATTTGATCAATAAATAATAAATAAATAGTAATTCAAGCACATTCCTCAAATTTTTTGAAGTTACAGTAATACCCTTTGAATTCAGCTTACTGTAATATGACGATATTTCATGACTCTTGACACTAGATGGTCTTATATCTCTATACATGAACAGTAAATGAGCTGTTTCGCTGGATCCTGAAGTCAGTTTCTCTCCAGGGTGCATTATACACATGTAGACATTATAAAATAATCTTTGGTTAAGTTTTAAAATTTTTAGTTTGAATTTTGATCATTTTTAGGTTTTTCGAGTGAAGCATTCCTCACATTCCATTAATTCATAAGAGGGTCAAATTGACCAGCAAGGGAAGGATTTGTTACTTTTTTTTAAATTTCAACCACAATACTCCTCGAATCTATTACTTTTGTGTGTGTGTGTGTGTGTGTGTGTGTGTGTGTGTGTGTGTGTGTGTGTGTGTGTGTGTGTGTGTGTGTGTGTGTGTGTGTGTGTGTGTGTGTGTGTGTGTGTGTGTGTGTGTGTGTGTGTGTGTGTGTGTGTGTGTGTGTGTGTGTGTGTGTGTGTGGGCTATTCGTGGTTCAAGTGCGACAAAAGTCCTAAGGTCTTAGACCCCTCTGAGGAACACTTAATTTTTTAAATGTTTTTTAAAATGAGTTTCGGGTCAAGTCTTTTACTTCCCTTTAAGAGACTCAGAGTTAATCAAGCAGATCTGAAGAGCAACAGCCCGTAAAAACACATTTTACTGAATCATATTACTCTGATTTTAGTCTAAACTGGAGTAATGTGTGTTTGACAGGAGTCTGTTGAGTGGAGAGTGTTTTGCATGTTTACACTCACAAAACTCCTCATGATCAGTGTGTGTTCAGTCCCGCCAGAGTCACTCACACACCAAACAATAATGGCTCTTCTAATTCTGGCTACACTGACTCTGCTTGCTCACTGACACTGACGAAGGCAAAGAGCAGAAACTTATGTCAACTTTATCTCCTGTCTTTAATAAAAGATTTTTATATTGCAGACCTTTCTTGCATTTTTGATTTGATACATAGCTCAGCACCTACAATTTTTACATTATAAACAGTTTATTACATTAATAATGTCATACCATAATACATTATGCTTTTATATTACATTATGCTTTGTTATTACATTATGAGTTGCTACACGTCTTTTATTCAGAATAGACAATCAGAGCCGGATTTACTTCAAATTGTGAATTTGTGACAGGCAAAATACATGTTTGACTACACTCTTCACCGCACCTCAAAAATACATAAAACATTAGCATTTATTGTTTTTTAGTAAAGAAAACACTGCTGTACTTATTCAAAGAACCAGTTCTTTATTTACCCTTGAAAACAAGCAGAGACGGACCAAATCATTGAGGTTTAGGCACAAACTCTTGTCAATACTTTTCATTTGTTGAATATTTGCAAAGCACAGACAACCGTAAAGTGTGACAAATGATGATGTATGACGAAAATGACAAATGACGAAATATGGAGCTTCTGCCAGACAGCAACAATATTATACATTTTATTATTTTATAAAGTAATTGTCGTACAGAGTTAATTAGCATTAGAGTGAAATAATAATGAAAAATCAAATTATTGCTCCTTATTGTTATTTAAACCATTTAAATAGTTTAACTCAGCTGCACAATAACTCTACACTGCTTATGCCCACAGTGAAACAGCAGAACAAGAGTAAAATCAGATAAATTGATTATTACTTTTATTTGTCAGCAACTGAGATCATTAGACTTTTTAAGATGTTCAAGAAAAAAAAAAAAGATCTGTCTCTGTTTACCTCCTGAAATATGTTTCTTGACAGTAAGAGCTTCTAGTTCTCAGAAAGGACATTTACATTGAAGACACTTTGCATATGAACTGCACGCTTCAGTGCACTGGAGGTCTTTATAGATATGTGAGTTTATGGTTTTATGACTGACAGCTCTTCTTCATGATAACAGATCCAAAAGCAAACATGACTTTAATAGCCGTCATTATTTGGACACTCACAACCTGCATATGGAGTAGAAATTAATATAATTAGATTCAGACCTAAAGCCAGAAATGAAGAAATAAACAAGTCCACAGATGCTCAGATCAAGATTTAGACTTCACTTTATGCATTTTATTCTCTCTCTTCAGGTTCTGTGGGACAAACTCTGACTCAATCTGAAGCACAAACAGTGAAGCCTGATCAGACTGTCTCTATTCTCTGTAATCATAAACCAGCAGTAAACTGTGTTAAACCCAGCGCCACCCTGTATTGTATGTCCTGGTACCATCAGATTCCTGGAGAAATTCCTAAACTCCTGATCTATTACACATCAGAGAGAGCTTCAGGTGTTTCTTCTAGATTCAGTGGCAGTGAAAGTGGAGACCACATGGATTTTACTCTGACTATCAGTGGAGTCCAGCCTGAAGATTCAGGAGTTTATTACTGTCAGAGTCAACTGAGTAGGACAGGAGACTCAAAGAACCCTGACTGGGTGTTCACACAGTGTAAAAGCATCATACAAAAACCTCCTTGACTGAGACTTCTGCAGATGTTGAAGTTGAAGATCATTATTCACTTCACTGACTTTACACACAAACACTCAGAGACACAGACGGTTTATGAACTGTTGATGTTCATAGTCACACACTCATCAACACATTATATTTTATATATAAAAAAACATCAGAATGTCTCAAACATGAATTACACATGAATTACAAATTATAATAACAATAAAATACACCCAAAATTAATGAAGGAAAGCTCACCATGATCAACACGTATGTAATGAAAATGAAGATTTCACATCAGTCCCTCATGAAATGCATTCCCTATAATAGCATTATTAGTGGATTGACTGGGAAATTGTTCATGTATCAATAATGTATCTTATATATCCAAGCCTCTTAGTCATATTATATCTATCTTATATATCCAAGCCTCCAAAACTCATATTCTCATAATCATTTTATAGACCTGTTTAGAGGATCAGTGATCTTTTGCAACTTAAATAAATAAATAAATAAATAAATAAATCAATAAATAAATAAATAAGAGTAAATATCTGCAGTTCAACTGAATTTCTATTTGCTTTATTCCAGAAAACCATGTGTTCATCCAGACATGCTTTACCTAGCTTTATGACGAGTCCACTTTAGTCTGAATTAGATCCTGAATCCTTTTTTGTCAATTGCTTCCTCTGTTAACAATCCCTGGTGTTTCGGTGTCCCTGGTATCGTTGACGAAAAATTCAGTAGATGACAAAAAAAAAAAAAAACTTTGACAATCCCTATATGACCGCTTTCGCTAGCTATTTTTTGGTATGTTGGTCTTAAGGGCCCACATCAACCTAGCCCATAATCGATTGTCAAAGTTTTTTTTTTTTTTTTTTGGTCATCTACTGAATTTTTCGTCAACGATACCAGGGACACCGAAACACCGGGGAACATGAAATTTGGTGGGCATGTAGCCCCACTAGACTTTTACGGAAAAATTTCGTTTGGTCCCCGGGGACCACTCCCCCCCCCCGCACTGGGCCCCCCCAAACCCAAAAAATGCAGTTTTTCCTAAATAACTACCTGAACCGTGGCACGGAGGATGAAGACATTTTTATGGTATGTTGCTCTTAAGGGCCCACATCAACCTAGCCCATAATCACTCATTTGTGATTTGCGCCCCTCCCATAAAAAATGAAAATGCAATATTATTCTGCTTTAATCGCCCCTATCTTCAGTTGAGATGTTCAGAACTGCACCATATTTCATGTGTATGATTAACTTGACATCCTCTGGGGGTATGCTAAGTTTCGTAGAATTTCATCCATGGGGGGGGGGGTATAAAATAAATTCATTTATGTGCACATTTAGTGACTGTACACTCATCGGCCTGTAGATGGTGCTGTTGAGCGAAGGGTTGCTGGTTTAGGATGATACTGTCACACACACATATGCAGGAATACAAACAAACGCAAGCATGCACACACACTGACATCCACACGCACAGACACACACCCATACACACACATACAAATCCACATGCACAGACACACACACACAAACACACACGCGCACACACATGTACGCACGCACACATACACGCACAGACACACACACACACAGACACACACATACACAAACACAAACACATACACACACACACAGACAGACATGCACATACTACTACTTTTTTTAGGTATCAGCCATATACCCGATTTACCAATACCCAATGTGTTATGCTTGGGCAGTATACTAATGACGTGGGTGGGACATGTTTCATGCCATGTTAGATCACATCCTGAGAGTCTACGCTTTCAGAAAATATATAGTTTATATAGTTGAATCAGTTTTCTCTTCATGGTACAGACCAATATGTATTATGTGTACACTTTCTTCACCTAAATCCATAAAATCCCATTAATTTCAATGGGACATTTACTTAAGTGTTCTACTAGGTACAGTGGGAATGAGTTTAATTTTGTTAACATTGTTTTTTTTTTTAAATCTGGGACCAGGGCTACAAGATAAAACCACTTTTTTGGGGAAAAAATGTTTTTTATTTCAGTAAAACACAACAAACCCATGCCAAAGTCAGATGACGTTTTCACATTATGGATGTTAAGTGTCTAAACTAATGACTTTTGATATAAAACTTAAATAGTAATGGCAAATAATTACAAAACTCTAAATTATCCATGATCCACAGGAATACTCCAGACAGTCTTTTAAAATATACAACTTATATAGATAAACACGCAATACAGCCAAATTGCTCCACGTCATTTATTTTTGTGGAAAGCCAGTGCAGGCCTGAGCGGCGGTCATATTTTGTACCGCCATGCGGTACATCAACCCGTTCTCATTCCCGGGGCGTAATATACTTACGCTTTTGACACGTCCGTCAGCGTACAATTTCAACGCACATGGCACCCATGAGCGTCAAAAGAGACGCACAGAGCTTTCCACTAACTCCAATGTAAACCCATCCGCGGTACTATTGAACGCCCAGGGCACGGCGAACTGAGTGTTGATATAACACCCCGGAAGTGTCCTCATTGTCAATTCAAATGTTTTTTTTATATTTTAATATATACATATATTCATTGTTTTGACAATTTCACCATTAATTATCAATTAATCTCGATAAAATATTTGGCAGACGGAGCCAGTGGATTCACCCTTCACCCAATCAATTCAAATGTTTTTTTTTTTTTTTTTTTTTTTTCAGATTTTAAACATATATATATATATATATATAATTTTATTTTGATATATTTCAACACAAAAATGTGATTGATAATTCTACAATATGAAAATGTTATGGTCTTTTTCTTTTTTTTTACTTTACAACAGCGTCATGAATATTGATTGGTTTAAAGATTATTTTATTGTTAATATTTATATTCAGCCAACTATTAGCCACAAACGTTACCATTTCACCATTAATAATAAATTAATCTCGATAAAATCTTTGACAGAAGAGAACTACCCATAATCCGTTGCCATGGAGACACTGACGGGGTCGGAGACGGAGTTTGATGGGAGTTTTTTCTAGTTCGTGAGCATTTTGTGACGCAGGTAACTTAAAGTCAAACTTTGGCTATTATTTAAGTTCTGAATGTGATATTATACAGTTGTTTTAGAAAGACAACGTGTCTGGTTTGATTTGCTAAAATCTCGCAAATGTTTTTCAAGAAGTAAAACATTTAAATGTAAATCGTTGACTCGTTCTCATAAGCCAATTTAAACTAGCTAACGGGCTTGCTAGCTAAAATTGCGTTATTAAAGTGTTAATGTAATTACAATATAATTTAATAGTGTGTGTAAAATTAAAATTCAGGTATTTATGTAAAAAACAACTACAACGTTGCTAATTATGACAATATAACCTCACTTTATAACTTTGCATGTATTTTCATATTTGTTTCAGGCTACTTTACATTTTCACCCGAATACAAACTATGAAGATGCATTTGATTGTAGGTTTTTATTAAGTAAGCTATCTGTTTATTTTGTGTTCTGTCAATATTATCTCTCCTGTTTAGTTTGTTGAAAAATGAGTGGTTTTAATTTCGATGCTGAAGATTTGGAGTTAGAGGATAAGCTTCAGGATGTTAACAGATTTCTTCAGGTTTTGGAGGTAAGTTAAGTGTTGCATTATGGCAAAACGTTCGAAGAAAATTATTTTACACCTAAATTATATATTCATTATTTGGAGTGTTGCTTTTTTTTGTGTCTTGTTGAATTACACAGAGTGAGGCTCAGAAGGAACTCGAGGCACAGAGGGAACAAACCCCAACCCCTGTTCGATGGAAGAAGCGTGACAGGCATGGGTTTGTTATTCCTAAAAGGCCTTCATCCAGTAAGAAATCCAGTGGAATGCCATCTGGTTAGTAGTCCTACTTATATTTCTCCTTTCTGTTTACTTAACAATTTCAATTACTAAATTGGTCTCAATGTCATTTTCAGCGCCAACTACCAAGCAAGATCAACGCACAGGTAAAGCCAAAACACATTTTGTGATTATGGAAAACTAAAAAAGATGGATATTTACATGGTTTTAATCTCCATAACCTTATTAAAGTCTGTGAAAAGGAGTTTCAAAGTTCCAGATTGTCTTTCTTCTCTCCTTATGTCATGTTGAAGGGGTTGGAGTCTCAGCAGCAATACCATCAATTAATAAAACAGACCAAATGTTATTGTCAGAATTGTACTGAAAACTGATAGTCTCTCTGATAAAGCCTGCCTGTCTTTGCCACCTGTATTTCCTTAAAAAAAAAAAAAAAAATGTTAACACAGAACAGCCCAGATGTGCGGCACCTACTGATGTTGTTTCCAGTGTCAACCTAACAAAAGGTACATAATTAAAGCATAGTGTATTGTAATTGCCTGGATAAATTATACTTTTATTATTAGTTTAGATGGTATTTCTTGACCGTTTTGGTTTAGGTAGAATTGTATGAGCTGTTGTCAATTTGAAACAATAGAGTTGGTTTATTGGCGAAGTTTATTTATTTCATTCTTTTTCTGTTAGGATCTGAAACTGAGGTGCTTCGTCAGGAGCTCCTTGAACTGCTTGAGGATGTAGTAGACGATGAAGTATTGGAGGACACAGCAGTGATTTGTGAGGCGTCATCCGAGTCAGCTGCTACTGAGTGGGAGATCAGAAACAAAGTGTCCTCACAAAAGTGGAAAGAGGCCAGACCATTTCTTCTTAAAAATATGCTGGCTACCCAAGATCCACATCCACATTGTGGGTGCCAGTGTGGCAAACAAGCTGTAGTGAGGTGTCTGGACTGCCTGCCTTTCCCGTTCCTTTGTGAGGACTGTGATACTGCTGTCCATTCACGCTTTGTCCTGCACAACAGAGAGTCACTAACTGGAGGATTTCGGCAGCCTTTGTCAGAGTTGCGCCAGCAAATGGGTAAGACCATTTCCAAGTATTATGCCTTACTATAGATGAAACGTGCTATTCTTGTAACTGGATTCACATTAAGAAACCAAATGTTGATGTTTTTCAAATTCTCTATGCAATGCATCTTTTTAGTTGAAGAAATAGTTAATTTTGCATAACAAGTTAGTGTGTGTGCTTTTTTTGGTATCTAAACAATACACATTTTCATTTTTTTGATAGCACGGCTGTTACCTATACAGAGACCAGATCGTGTGTGTGGCTGTTCAACAGGCAACATTCATGCGTCACCTGGCAGAAATGTGTCTGTCATTACCATAAATGGTAAGTGGACATTTTACACATGGCAGTTTCGCCTCTTGAGAAGTTGCAGTTTCTATTATTTAGTCAGTGTAACTTACCCTGTACACTTACAGATAAACTGAGGCATATTGTTGACATTTTTCTATCTGCTCCACTCGCTTGCCAGTCTTGTGCCGAGTTGTGCCCGCTGAGAATTTCATGCACATCACGGTTCCTCACGGGTATATTCTAAGTACTGTATAAAAACGATATAATATTCTTTGCCCAGTTCATCAATGTTGATAAATGATTCAACTAGGGGCGCACCGAAATTTCGGTCGCCGAAATTTTCGGCCGAAAATGCCATTATCGGTTTCGGGCCGAAATAAAAAAAACTGGCGAAAACGTAAACCGAAAGTGAATGCCACCCGCCCCTCCCATCCGTGCGCAAGCGCTTAGGTTTCACTCACGGTTGAGCTGTTATCACGCGTCTGCCTATCAAAGATTAAGCATGTCAGAGGGCTGTCACTTATTGCAAGCGATCGGGCCAACCAACACGTTTCGAAAACGAAAATAGGGAACGGCCTTCTCTCGGAGCGCGTCCAGCTCGTCACGATACGCCCGCAGCGAACGCATGTCACACAGCAACTGCAGGGTCTGACACACACACACACACTCACAAAATAGCCTATTTATGTACAATATAGTGCATAATAAATGTAGCCTTCAGTAATGTTTTTCATTGATGTTATGGCAGTCCACATTGCTGACTTGTGTGCGTCTCAAGCGCTCTCTTTACGTTCGTCCTAATGCCTGTTTAGTTGTCCGTGGATTTGCCTATGTTGAAAACGGATCAACGCCAAATATAGGCAATTTACTAACGATTCAATGAACACTTGTCTCAAAAATCGAACAGGATTTTTTTCACAAAAGTGACAGCCCTATACGTGAGGACACCAAAGTTGCAATATATAACATTTGTTCTGGAAAAATCTCCAAAATTGTGGATTTTTTTTTTTTTTGCTCAACTTTTAAAAAACTATTTTATTTAATGGAACATAAAACTTGAAGGATAATATTATTTGGTATTATTATTTATATTTATTGTTAAAATATTTTATGTTTTGTTATGTAACTGTTAATAAAAGTTTGATTATTATATTGTGATTTTTCATTTAAGATCCATTAATTTCAAGCAATTTAATATAAAATGTATAAGTTTTTTAAAAGAAGCCATTTTCGGCTTCAGTTTCGGTTTTCGGCCAAGTGCATCCTAAATTTTTGGTTTCCGTTTCGGCCCAGAATTTTCATTTCGGTGCATCACTAGATTCAACCATCCCGTGAGGTGCGGAAACCTGCACAACACCGACACAGCTGGTGCTCCGTCTCTCTTTTACTTCTGTCACACACACTACACCCACACATACGCACTGATCTCCCTTCCTTCTTATTGTTCATGACTACTCATCATGCAAGGGGTTTTGCCCAATTTCACTGTGGGTGTATGTGTGTTATTATCAAAACGGTATTTTTTTGTAATGCACGAGTATGACAAGGTGGCAGTACCTACATTTACAGTGCATTATTATGTTTTCCGCAACATCTTCTTGCAATCTTTTCCTATAACCATTTAAAGATGGAATTTAAAAAAGACAACAGCCTGTTTTCCTTAACAATATTACTTAATTTATTCATTTAAATTAATGCTCCCTACAGGCCGCTACAACCTTGTATTGCCAGTTGTGAGTTGCACCAGCTGTTGCCTAACATGGTCCCCCACCATTGAGGACATCCAGCGTGATGGATACTGGCCTGGCACCATGAATTTCTGCACCCTGTATACCACTGATGTCTTTCAGTCTTTCTATGACCTTAAGATGGCTGCACCAGGTGTATCACTTAAGGCGTACGTCAAAATGCTTGATGAAAGAACAGAGCGCTTCGGAAGAGTGAGTTTTCAATTTTGCCAAGCTTAATGAAGATGCATGCAATGTTTATTAGTTAGTGTTTATGGTGAGTTACACAAATATTATTTTCCTTAGAGTTTTTTCCTATGTTTGTCCTAAATCTAAAAGGCGGGCAAAATATCAGCTGATACCTTCAGCAAAAGCTTTTCTGAGTGGGTTGCTGTGACATACGAGGTGGAGAAGATATTCGACGAGAAATCATTTGACTGCCCTGCCTGCACTCCAGACATGCTTGCAGTGTCAGTTGACGGAAACCGCAAGCTTTATCGCTTCAAATCAAATGCAAGGTATTTCAAATTTAGGGTTTTAGACCAAAAAAAGTATTCCTAACTATTGGTTCCTACACTTCGAATGTTTAGTAGCCAAATCAGGTTAAGGAGCCAAAACGTAGAATTTTTCATATGAAATGATATTGTTTACATTATGCATTAGATATGGGTTAAATTAACTTGTAGCCCATGTCAACAGTGTATGGAAAATGGACATTATTTGTTTGAACAGCTCTCACTGTATTGTTTCAGCACTTCAGAGCCAGGCAACTTTGAAGGTGTCTTTATTCAGAAAGATGAGGAGGTTGCTGAGTTTGTTGACAACATCCACAGACAAACAAATCATGCAAGTTTCAATATTTGTTTTTGTCTCATTGCTGTCTTGACATTATTTACTTTGAGTAAAATAACATAATCATAGAGACTTATTTTAAATGTAAATGAAAGAGTCTTTAACCTAAGAAAGTGTAACCTGTGCAGGAAATTAATTATATTTTTTAGATTTGCTTGGTTTAGGCTTCTCCAGGGTTTAATGTCTTATTAAGATTACTTTAAGGTAGGAAAGGCATATCTAGAAAATTTTATGAAGCTCAGATTTAATTTATCTATCTATTTTAAAAGGACAGTAAAGGCTTTTTATATCAATACATTTGGAGGTTCCATACGTGTTAAACTAGTTTATCCTACAGTAGTTCTGCAAACAAACACATCCAGTTCAGTAACTTTTTTTTTTTATTATTATTTTTTTTACAATAACACAACACAGTGGTACCGGTATCTCATAACAGCACGTACAGCCATATTAGCTATATCATCTTACAATCTTTGGATATATATGTTCATACATAAGCATATAAAATTCAAAAACAAAATAATTATAATAAAAAAATTCAAAAGGGCATATCAAAGTAAATACATAACAGGGACATTTTATAGACCAGTAATCAAAAAGATATATCAGTCGCTAAGCATCTTCCAGAAAGTTCCACAGAGAAGACCAAGTGCGCCAGAAAACATCAGATCTTTGATGCAGATCGTGAGTTAGTTTTTCCAGAAGTAAAAGAGTAGCAACCTGACTCATCCACATATTAACTGAGGGTATTTGAGGAGTTGACCATAGTAATAATATACATTTTTTTGCTAAATATATACAGAAGTTCAACACACTTTCTTTGTCACAGTCCAGGCATAGACCAGCTTTACAGTTCAGAAGGTAAACATTTGCAAAGGTCTTTCCAATAATCTTTTGAACAACCATGTGGATCTCTTTCCAGTAACCTTTGATTTTATCACAATCCCAAAACACATGCATCACTTTGCCAATGTTCGACCTACATTTGAAACATAATTGAAAAGAATTGAGGAACATTTTATGAAGTTGAACTGGAGTTAGGTCCTGTGAATGAATTTATAATTTTGTTCCTGGGCCGAAATTGAGACACCTTTGGAGAAAACACATGTACAAACAGATAACCACTCCTCATCACTAAAATTTGATCCTAAGTCATTTTCCCATATCATTCTCAAAGAATCAAAACTTGAAGGACCAACATTAGACAGCAAAGAATATAACTCAGAGATCTTCTTCTTAAGAGTATTTGAAGAGAGAAGCTGTTTTTCCACGTCAGTAAGATCAAAACGTATATTACCGGTACCTTCTTTTGAGTGTGACTCCAAAAAGTGCTGTAATTGAAGAAATTTATAAAAATCTTTACTGGGCAGGTTAAATTCCTGCTTTAATGGCTGGAATGACCTCATTTGACCATTATCAAATAGATGACCAAACTCTGACAGTCCACTCACCCTCCAGGTCAGAAGACCAATATTCTGTACGCTTGGGGAAAGATCAGGATTGAGTGCAATAGGAGACTTAAAAGATAACTTATTAGGAATAGCTAAATATTTCTTGACACCCTTCCACACCGAAAGAGTATTTGACACAGTGAAAATATTATTCAGAGACTCAATTTTTTGTATATTATGAACAAATGGCAGAGAGCCAGTCCAGTAACTTTGAGAACCAGTTGACAGTCACAATTCTTAGAGGGTTTTAAAAATTCATTTAGTTCAGTTATAATCTTTGAATTTATAGATCTCAGGAAAAGGGTCGTGTGGATCTTCAAGTTGGAGAGCAGCTAAGGAGTCTTCCAGGAAAAACACCAGCAAATTGGATGAGGAAGGGCTTGAAATTGCTGTCTGTCGCCATGGAGTCCTCCTTGGAGCACTGAACATGTTTCGAGGGGAGATCTTTGCCTACCCTCTTTTCCTCCAAAGGATGTTGGCAGAAAAAGCCCCAGGAAACATCACATTCCTTTGCTCCGATGTGGCATGCAAATATTTCCCATATTTGTCCAAGGTGGCTCAGCAATGCCCTGAGATGAGGAAGCTCCTGTCCATGCGTCCTTTCCTGTCTGTAATGCACGCAAAGGCTCACACTGGGAAATGCGAGGTACATTGCAACTTTAATGACTAAGTTAGTAGTCATTTGAGTCATTGAGTAATTTAGAAATAACATTATTTTATGATTATTGTACGCACTTCTTATTAGATTAAATGGGGAGGAGCATTTCAGGAAGGTGCAGGCTCAACAATTGGAGAAGAGGTTGAGCAAGTGAACAGTTTCTTGTCCAGGGCAGCAATCACGACCAAGTACATGTCCAAAGCAGGTGTGTGTGTGTGTGTGTGTGTGTGTGGGTGTGGGTGTGTCTGTGCGGGTGGGTGTGTCTGTGTGTTTGTTTGTTTGTGTGTTTGTTTGTTTCTTTGTGTGTGTGTGTGTGTGTCTGTCTGCGTGTGTGTGTGTGTGTGTGTGTGTGTGTGTGCCTGCCTGTGTCTGTCTGTGTGTTTGTGTGTGGGTGGGTGTTTGTGTGTGTGTCTGTGTGTCTGCGTGTGTGTGTGTCTGTGTGTCTGCGTGTGTGTGTGTCTGCGTGTGTGTGTGTCTGTGTGTCTGTCTGTTTGTTTGTTTGTGTGTGTCTGTGTGTCTGTCTGTGTGTGTGTTTGTGTGTGTGTGCCTGTCTGTGTGTTTGTGTGTCTCTGTGTGTGTGTGCCTGTCTGTGTGTGTGTATCTGTGTGACTGACTGACTGTGTGTGTGTGTGTGTGTGTGTGTGTGTCTGTGTGTGTGTGTCTGTGTGTGCCTGTGTCTCTGTGTGTTTGTGTGCGTGTGTGTGTGTGTGTGTGTGTGTGTGCCTGCCTGTGTGTCTGTGTGTGTGTGTGTGTGCCTGCCTGCCTGTGTGTGTGTGTGTGTCTCTGTGTTTCTCTGTGTGTCTCTGTGTGTCTGTGTCTAGGAGGTGATTATTTATTTGCACTGACATTGAATTCAGGAAGAACAAATATGCTGACCCTTCTGGCTTCCGGGTGGAATAAAAAGAAAGTCAAGAATATGGGCCGCACTTTAAGCCAGAGATACACCAAGGTACATTTTTCTACAGTGATGTTGATATCATAATGAAAATAAACACAAATAATGTACATGCATACATGAAAGGACATTTGTTATTGTAGACTGTAAGGATGCTCAAAGAACAAGTGGACATCCTGAATGCTACCAAAGATGAGCTTGGTGTAGATGATGACACACTGCAGCTATGGGTGTCTGATGTGCAGCAATGGGCTGAGGGTGAGATGGCTTATTGATCATTGTTGATCAATCAACAATGATCTTGTCAGTGAAATTCCTGGGGTTACACAACAGAGTGAACGTGAACCATTGGTTAACCCTAATTATGCTTAAAGAAAAATGATTGCTGAATGTAATAGAATGATTGTGGTTATGTGTATACTCAATAATATGACTCTGATTTAGAAACTGATCCAGGTGATGGCAGCCTTGGGGCATTGCAGGCACGAATTGAAGAGCTCGCAGTCATCATCAAAGTGCGGACCCAAAACCTTTACAAACAAACTGGTAGGTCACAGTTGAAGACATTTGACATTGCCTAGTTAAAAAATGCACATGGTAACCTATACAGGAGTTCAGAAAACCCAACAAAATCTTATCCAGGGTGGTTAAAGGAATAAAATGCACATTTTCCAAAACACTGCTAAAAGTGTCACAATCGGGATTTGATTTTAAAGGGGTGGTAAAACACCTTTTTTCAAAGGCTTGATTGTGTTTGTGGGGTTCACTGTAACATGTTCATGCTTCGTTTTTTAAAAATTCACATTATTTTTCACATATTTACCCATTATTCTACACTGCTCTGTCCCTCCTTGTAAAAACGTCCGGATGATTCCTGGTTCTATGAAGCCCCGCCCTCAAAAATATGCAATGGGCTCAGATTGGTTAGCTCTTTTTCAAAGCAACATAAAATGGCCTCGCCCCCTTTATGTACTGTGCTCCCAGAGGAGGGGTTTATGTAAATATTGGACATAGTGATGTCAGCATGTCCACAGGAATGTCGTGTAGTCCCTATCAGCCGTTTCTGTAGTTCTTAGAAATTTATTTCTTTAAAAGCAAATATCTCCCTTTGCTTTAAACTTTGAACATTGTAACTTTGCAGATGTTTATGCTCAAACAGCAACATTACACACTAACTAAAGTTAGAAAAGTGAAATCGTGTTTTACCACCCCTTTAAATACATACATACTCAGAATTTTATTTTTTATTTTTTTTTGTTGCAGATAGCAACAAGAGGCGTCACAAGATCAGAAAAGTCATTCTTAATGAGAAAAAACGCTTGGCAGTGACCATTTGCGAGTATAACAACTTGGCTGAACCAGCCAAGCAAATTGTGTCCACTGATGCCAGTGTTCTGACTGAATGGCCTTGGAACAACATAAATGAAAGTAAGTTCCCCATTAAAGGGATCATTTTATTTCAAAGGGAATTTTGATATGTTTTAGCTTACCTCATGGGCATCCAAGATGTAGGTGTCTTTGTTTCCGCAGTAGTTTCAATTTTGATATTTTTAGGTCAAACCGTTCTTGTCTGTCAGTCATATAATGCAGGTCTGTGGTCACTGTCTCAAAGAGCATGCACAAAGTCCAAATTAAACAATTCCCCATCGTCCAAATTAAACAATTCCCCATCATAAGTACACATTGATGGCCTAAGACATGAAACGAGCGGTTTGTGTGAGAAAACAAACAGTATTTATATCGTTTTTACCTTTTGTACACAACCACGTCCAAGTGATATGAGGACGTGCGTGCTTCCAAGTGTGAGGTAAAAAAAAATTTTTTACTTCTCTGTGCACGCTCTTTGAGGTGATGACCACAGACCTGCATTATATGACTGACAGACAAGAACGGTTTGACCTAAAAATATCAAATTGAAACTACTGTGGAAACAAAGACACCTACATCTTGGATGCCCTTGAGGTAAGCTAAAACATATCAAAATTTAATTTCAAAGTGAACTATCCCTTTAATAAAATCTATATCTGAGCACTTGCATAATTTTATTTGTATTAATCCAAAGAACAAAACTTCTAACTCTAATGTCTTCTGTTTTGATGTTGATGAATTGAAGCTGCTGCTGCTGACCTTCACACCAAAAGAACCGTGTTTGAGAAGGTAATGGCTGTGCGACGCCTGAAAGAGGAGGAAACGATTATCTCTAAGGAAATGCAGCAACACTGGACAGCAATGAGGGCAAAATCTATGATGCTGGCAACTCTCTCCTCAAACTGTAAGCACTATTTTTGTCTATGTATGTCTCCTGAAATATCAGATCTGGACTATACTAATTTGTATCTGTGCAAAATTTGTCACTAGAGTTGTTCTTTTCCACATTCTTCTACTGAAAGGGAAATGACTGCTTACTATCCTGAAATCTGAAATTTAAACATAAACCAGGCAAACTAGATTAGATACGTAATAAACACAACAGGCTGTCACTGTCTAGCAAATGTCACCGCTCAAAGTACTCAACCTCCAGTATTGAGCGGAAAGAACAGAGAGCAATAGCTTGCACCAACAAGTGTTGACTGTTGACAGTTTTTTATTTACTTATAAAAACTGCCTCCTGAAGCTTGTATCTAAATTTCATTTCACAACCCTGTTGTAATATGACTATTGAAACCTACTTTGTAAATACTTATTAAAGTGTCATTATTGGCTTTAAAGGTCCCGTATTATGCCCCTTTTCACAAGATGTAAACTAAGTCTCTGATGTCCCCAGAGTGTGTATGTGAAGTTTTACCTCAAAATACCCAACAGATCATTTTTTACAGTATGTTTAAATTGTCATTTTTTTGGGGCTCAGAAAAACGAGTGAGTGGATTTTTATCACTATTGGCTGGCTGGTTGTGTACACACACACTGCCAACACACATTTATATCCAAACAGCATGCAAAAGTGAATTTTGCATAATAGGGGACCTTTAAGAATAGTGTGTTTATGATAATATGAAAATCTTTTGTTTTTACAGCCTCGTTTGCTGACCAGCCCGAGGATGTGCAAAGAGGACTACAATGTCTGGTTCTTGAGAAACAATCTAAACTAAAAGCAGAAATGGTAAAAGTAAAAAGCTTTTATATGAGAATCCTCAGCCATCAACCATTTCTGGAAATGGACTCATCGGAGGAGGAGATGTCAGAAGATGATGAGAGCACTTCTGATGAAGACTAAATGCACTATGTTTATGTTTGATGTTATTGAACAATAAACACTTCTCTGGATGTTATCTCTGGCTTTTATCTAACTGTGGGAAACATTTTCTATATAATTGTTTCTGTTACCATGTTTTTGAAAGGACACATTTGAAAACAATGTTTGGGTTCAAAATTTTTAAATGAGGGGTACTGCTACTATTTTCAATTAGTAAAAAATAATGGGGAAGTTACTGTACCCACAATGATATCTGACCATGTTTTTAGTTATTTTCACAGCACACTATCTATTGGAAATTAGTTACTAAATAGGTAAGGATAGTTCAAATATTTTACAATCAAAATAATAACTGAAATTAACATAATAAAGCAGGCGTACTGTCTACAGTCTATGACTGTGCCACATGTTTTATTTTGGGATGTCAGTGTTTTGTGATTGTCACTGATCCGGGGGCACGTTCGATCTCTGATAATACTTCTGAGTCGAGTAAATGCCATGCTGTAGCCTGACGTGCACCTTCACACAAAAAAATAACCATGTTGCGGCGGCGGAGAAGGGTGAGGGTCTGACCTTTACTGTGTATGGGTCTGACTGCAGAGCCACAGTGAGTTTCACCCCACGCATGCGCGACGCGTGGGTAGTTTTTCACTCTTTCCATTGGCTGATATTCACTTGCGTCATACGTACCCCATGGCGCGGGGAGTTTTTCACGCTTCCCATTGGCTGATATTCACTTACGTCATGCGGAAGTTTGTGTTTTTGCTAAATAACTTAAATTAACCGCGATATTTACTTTAAGTTAACAGCAATCGTGCTATTTCGATAGATGCCGTGTAATCACTAGTTTGACTGTATTTTTTTTATATATATATTAAGCTGATATATGTTTTTACAACCCTAATTGGTATAAACTAGGGTTTATAAACCAGAAAAACTACATATATGGCGCTTATTTTATCAAGCTGCATAGCGCGGCTGTAGGGAATTGTAGTTTTTAGTCTACATTACTGTTCTTCCTAGAATTGGAAGTTGTAAATACTGATTTGAGAGTTTATTGTGATATTTAAGGGCATGATACACTCATGTGTGAAATCAGATTTTAAATATATAATTGTAAAATAGGTGAAAATCTATTTTACCTATATTTTTCCTATATGTAATTGCGCCCCCTGTTATTGACCACACTGACTATTAGATGAGGTCAAGAGCTTTCCATAACAGTTGGTCCCATGTCTGTATTATAATTTTTTTTTAAATTATAGAACTTAATATATGCACCGAGCTCAGGGTTCAAAGGCCAATATATCAAAGCAGGAGCCATGAATAATCTTTTTACTGACATATGTTACTCTCCGGGGCGAGACCTTTCCAACGATGTACTTGGTTTGGCTCTAATCCAAAGTTTTAATTTTGGCATTCTAGGTCCATATGATATCTAAGGACATGCTTCAAAGAGTACTTTGAAGATACAATGAAGGGGTTTGCTTGTTTTTTTGTTTTGTTTGTTTTTATCTTTTTTTATGTGAGCAAAATGAGTCAGCTTCATGTAACAATTATAATAATAATAAATAAGTATATGGAATTACAACAGGTTTAAGGGGCAACCCATTTACCTTTACAGTTTGTTGGCTTATAGGCTACTTTTTACAATACCCATGACATTTTATTTATTTCTAACTTTAAGATTCCTTTTTGGCATGCTGCTGCTGCAGTCTTTCTATCTAATCTACAGTAATTATAGAGGCCCTATGCTTATAGCTGCCTATTCCCATCAACCTGCTGCACAAAGACCCTGCCCTGCATGGGGTCAGCCCTATGTTCCCACATTTCTAAGAAATTCTTTTTTACAAAAAATGTAGAAAATTAGGCCCTATGTTCCCACAGCCTTCTGTTCCCACAGTCCTGTTTATATTGGGTTTAGGTTTAGGGTTAAAGAAAAACAACCTGGGTAATGATGGAACATAGGGCTGTGGGAACATAGGCACGCTCTCCTCTGCATGTGATGCCTTGACATACTATGTGCCCGCTTGCTCTCAAAGATGAGGCTTATGATCCATTACCTCAATTTGGCCAAAAGAGGTTGATATAATGTTGTAAAGCAAATATACCTGACCTTCAATCATCCAATCTGTGAGTCAGTTTGAAGTAGGTTGACAATGGATCTCTCCAAAGAGCTGGAGGTACAAAATCGTTGATGCAGGATCATTGCATGATTGATGTTGTCATCAACGGAAACTTTTTCCCCCCAAACTAACTTAGCCTGGATGCCAACCGAACTTTGACGGTGGGGAAGTTCGGTCTGGACTTTATCCGTTGAGAAGCAGGTATGCCTGAACTGGTTGAATTCGTTTACAACAAAGAATTGCTGCAGCTGGAGAACTCAGATGTGTAGATTCTGCCATCGCGTCTGTTATAGAAGATGTAGACAGCGCATTCATTTTAAAAGAGGAACAGAGAACCACGCATTTATCGATCGGAAAGATGTTTTTGCTGTCCTTCCTAAGGGATTCAGCAAACGTTTAATTTATCAGCTGGTCCTGATGGTCGCTAAGAAGATGGTGTGCAATGAAAACCCTATGGTCATTGTTGTTTCTCCTTTGGTCGCACTCATGGAGGACCAAATGAAAGAAGCAACCAAAATGGGCATCAACTCGAGGTGGAAATAATCAGTGGGCGTTGCCAGTCATTTACTCCGTTGCTCTGATTGGTTGTAGGTCTATCCAATTGAGTGCAGAGCATTTCCTGGTTCGGTTAAAACACTACCCATAATCACAGCCCAATGGAGCAGTATCAGACTCACTTTCTGACTAGAATATGAGTATGACAACATCAGGCAACTAGATGTTAGGGTTTCTCCACCAAATCCCACTTTGACCACTCACAACATGTCACAACATGTCACAACTCAGGTTACCCCGTTACATTTGCACAGTCTTTTGATTACTAACCTTTTATTTGACGTTTTGGGGGTTTTGTGGCACCTTCTCCTGGGAGGCCAGTAGTAGGCTGCAAGAAGGACGAAGAGGGAGCAGGAGGATGAGAGGAGGCAGAAAGGGGAGCAGGGGGATGAGAGGAGGCAGAAAGGGGAGCAGGGGGATGAGAGGAGGCAGAAAGGGGAGCAGGAGGATGAGAGGAGGCAGGAAAGGGAGCAGGAGGATGAGAGGAGGCAGGAAAGGGAGCAGGAGGATGAGAGGAGGCAGGAAAGGGAGCAGGAGGATGAGAGGAGGCAGGAAAGGGAGCAGGAGGATGAGAGGAGGCAGAAAGGGGAGCAGGAGGATGAGAGGAGGCAGGAAAGGGAGCAGGAGGATGAGAGGAGGCAGGAAAGGGAGCAGGAGGATGAGAGGAGGCAGGAAAGGGAGCAGGGGGATGAGAGGAGGCAGAAAGGGGAACAGGGGGATGAGAGGAGGCAGGAAAGGGAGCAGGAGGATGAGAGGAGGCAGGAAAGGGAGCAGGAGGATGAGAGGAGGCAGGAAAGGGAGCAGGAGGATGAGAGGAGGCAGGAAAGGGAGCAGGAGGATGAGAGGAGGCAGAAATGGGAACAGGGGGATGAGAGGAGGCAGGAAAGGGAGCAGGGGGATGAGAGGAGGCAGAAAGGGGAACAGGGGGATGAGAGGAGGCAGGAAAGGGAGCAGGAGGATGAGAGGAGGCAGAAATGGGAACAGGGGGATGAGAGGAGGCAGGAAAGGGAGCAGGAGGATGAGAGGAGGCAGAAAGGGGAGTAGGAGGATGAGAGGAGGCAGGAAAGGGAGCAGGGGGATGAGAGGAGGCAGAAATGGGAACAGGGGGATGAGAGGAGGCAGGAAAGGGAGCAGGAGGATGAGAGGAGGCAGAAAGGGGAGCAGGAGGATGAGAGGAGGCAGGAAAGGGAGCAGGGGGATGAGAGGAGGCAGAAAGGGGAGCAGGAGGATGAGAGGAGGCAGGAAAGGGAGCAGGAGGATGAGAGGAGGCAGAAATGGGAACAGGGGGATGAGAGGAGGCAGGAAAGGGAGCAGGGGGATGAGAGGAGGCAGAAAGGGGAGCAGGAGGATGAGAGGAGGCAGGAAAGGGAGCAGGAGGATGAGAGAGGGGAGAAGGTGACACAGGCACAAGATGAAGCACATATTCTTCAGTCACTGGAGCTACTCCAGCTGCTGAGTCCTCCTGCACTGGTGGAACTGGTTCCACTGGGCTGCTGCTGGGCTGCTGTCCCCCTGAAGCTGGTTGATGAGCACATAAATCTGCAAATTTTGAATATTAAATGCAAGTAAAACTGGGTGAAATATAAATATACACATTATACATATTAAATAAGATGTTTTTTTGCAGCTTACATAGCAGCACATTTTATGTTAAATAGGTTGTCGAACAATGACTAGTTGTAAATATTGTAATACACAGTTTGGTCATTATTTAGGTTTTTCCCCACTGTGAACGTAATTAGACTAACATAACACAGAGTGTTTTAAGTGTCTTTGTGTCCTGGCCCCCTTTACCCTAATTGCATTTTCCAGACATAACACTGTGATTTAGATTTCTTAATATTATTCCCATTTTTAAAACACCATGTTAATATAGTTGCTGGCACTTAAAACAGTTTGAGCTAGATAATCCACTATGAAGATTATGTCATCTTATTGTTTTTTATTGCACAGTCAATGCAAAGCCCCTCTTTCTAATCAAATCAGACAATTTCCTCCCGGCGATCAACTATATACCTCAATTAATATTTCAGTTGCTGGACAATACAAAAGGTGAAGCAGGGATAAATGATATTTATGCTAGTCAATATTAGTTTTCACATTTGACACGGATAAGGGTTTGAGCATACACCTTTATGACGTACATCCTCTAATGACATTAGTAAACTTTGTTTATTTTACAAAGACTGATACATCTACCAAGTAGTCTGGTTATGAATTTTGTTCATTGGTGTTTTGCAAACTACCACAGCGTGGATGTTAAACATAAAGGAAACTGAAGACAGTGTTTGACCAAGATTATCCCCAAAACATAAACCGGTATGCCCTTATAAGTTTCTTGGCTCCTCCTCTATTGAGCGACTTTGTAAACACAGCACCACAAACCCAAACCTTCTGGCACATTACACATTTATGTATTATAAGTGTGCATTGCTCAATAAACCTGAAATGAAATGAAAGTGGAGACTCAATTGTTTTAAAACTCATTTAGGCTTTCTTCTATTGAGATCTAAAATGGTAAAATACATGAGCCTGTTGAGGCCATAGCCCCTAAAGCAGTGGTTGGTAATAAGCGGCAGGATTACTTCGATACATTTTTTATTTATTTTTTTTATTATAAAGGCGGGTGCTGAAACAGCCATGAAAGCAAAAGTTACTTAAAGGGATACTTCACTTTAAAATGAAAATTGTCATCATACACTCACCCTCAAGTTGTTTCAAACCTGTATGAATTTCTTTCTTCTGCTGAACAGAAAGGAAGATATTTTGAAAAATGTCAGTAACCAAACGGTTAACTGGAGCCATTGACTTCCATAGTAAGAAAAAATATATACTATGGAAGTCAATGGCTCCAGTTAACTATTTGGCTGCCAACATTCTTCAAAATATCTTCCTTTGTGTTCAGCAAAGAAATTCATACAGGTTTGAAACAACTTGAGGGTGAGTGTTAGCCTGACTACGTCAGACTTCATACTTCCGCTCAATTTCAGTTCGCTTCTGTAAAACGATCGCGGATATGGAGACACGGGATGCAATTCGGTCTGTTGTGGAGAAAATTCACGGCATTTGCAAACTGAAGCCCGAACAAGAAGAGTGTTTGAACCTATTTCAAACTTAGCATTGTAGTGTTTAACCCACCTCGGTGACACTGCTCTGTGATGGCAAGTCATGACTTCCTTGGCTTTTTTATGGTCCTTGGAGTTTTATCTGTCAAGCTCAAACTGGCACCCTTTTGACAGGTCAGTGTCTCCTTTCTTTTCCAGTCCTTAAATATTTCCATGTCATGCTGTAATCTTGCAATTAAGTTGCTGCATTTCCGACAGACTTGAGAAGAACTAAGAGCTGTGTTTAACAGTACTAATCCTAACTTTGACAGTTGGCTACAAATATTTTCTCAATTCTCTCTACTGTCAAATATTAGTTTAGAGGCCCTGATTCTACCATGGATGCATATATTTACTTCACATAATCTTCACAAAAGTCATTCTCAGCCATGTTCACTGGTATTTAGCGCAATAGTTTTGTTTTCGCATCATACAGTGGAAATTTGATGCGACTGAGACGGCGCATAACATACGTCATAACCAAACGTTATGTGATTGGCTTACGGGTCACCTATGAGTTTCAACTTTAGACAAGCCGCCCCCGCGAGAAAGAAAACGTTTTTCTATTACGCCATTCCAGACTCTCTCTATGAAGCAAAGCGAAGTAGCAGAGTCTGGTATTACCAGGCTAGGTGAGTGTATGATGACATAATTTTCATTTTAAAGTAAACTATCCCTTTAAATAATCACTTCCGCTTAAGTGATTGATTAAGTGGCCATAGGTTGCACAGCCGGCAAATGTCAGAATATAAATGATCTATTGGCTTGAAAAAAAGTTGGCCTGATGCCAGACTTATTTGCCGACCCCTGCCCTAAAGGGATTTTATTAGAATGGACAGGTTGTCTAATATGTGGTTTTGAAGGAGTGCAAGCGATTTCTTTTTACTTTTATGAATAAAGGCATAGGGACAATCAAAGAATGACAGAATCAGGGAGAAGAGGGGATGACAAGCTGCAAAGGGTATTGGCTCAAATCAAACCTGGGCAACTGCGGTAACCTTAGTACATGATGCTCGTGCTCTATCAGGTGAGCTACAGGGGCACTGTTTTTACTAAGGCACTTGAATGATATGAATAGTATATGGCTAAATGTGGCATACGTATAAATACCACTAAATACAGTCTAAATATTCTGTATGGGGAAAATGAAAGTATATAAATTCTTTTATTACATGTGTGTCATGTATTTGTGTCAAATTATTTATTTATTTTGTAGGTAGCCATGTAATAAGCGGGATAATGTATAGTGAGCCGGTTGTTATAGTGCATAACAACCCCTTCAGGCTGATTCAAGATCCCTCCGCTTCGCGTCGGGATCCCGTTCAGCCTGTCGGGGTTGTTATTCACTATAACAACCGGCTCACTATACATTATCCCTTACTTATTACATGGCTTGGCTGAATTCCAATGTAGAATGCGGTCTGTTATTTCTTTATAACAGACCGCTGCGAAGTATAACAGCGCGTTGCTATGGACACGGAACGGACTATTTTCTTTGGCGGAAGCAATACAATCGTTTTTAAATCAATAAACTCCTTTTTAAATAAATAATTTATGTCAAATTATTTATTTATTTTGTAGGTAGCCATGTAATAAGTAAGGGATAATGTATAGTGAGCCGGTTGTTATAGTGAATAACAACCCCGACAGGCTGAACGGGATCCCGACGCGAAGCGGGGGGATCTTGAATACAAGAATACAATACTTGAATACACTATACATTATCCCTTACTTAATAAATACAGTATATATTTTCATGTTAAACTAAGGACAACTCACTTCTCAGCAGATGCTCATACAACTGGCTCATCTTGATGATGATATCTTGAGCAGTCCCAGAAGGCTCAAGAAAGTGTATCATGTCACCGATCATCTGGCCATTGCGGTCTTGATGGCCCAGAAAAAGAATTGCCTTGTAGCCAAGTTCATTGAGTTTCAAAACCTGCAAGAACAACAATGAAGACAAATATTTGTATCCTTTGGTTTGACGAATTAGGATGACAGAAGATTATGGATGGTACAGTGTAGACATTGTTAAAGAATCGTGGTTCATTGCAGCCCTGATGGTGGCAAAGAAGTGGGCAGATTCACTTATGTGAAAGCAAAAATGTTTGGATAGATCACAGTTTGCAAATCCTCTGACAGGTCAATGTAGCCTGTATAAGTGTGGATGCTTTCAGCTTTAGAAGTCTGTTCTAAAATAGTCTTAAACCCCACCTATATTTGTCTCGCCCTTCTGGCAACCAAAACACAAACCTTCTAACTCTTAAAGGGTTAGTTCACCCAAAAATTAAAATTCTGTCAGTAATTACTCACCCTCATGTTGTTCCAACCCCGTAAGACCGAGAACACAAATTAAGATATTTTTGATTAAATCTGAGAGCTGTCTTATTCCTCCATAGGCTGCTAGGTGGCCAAAACTTGCTGGCCCAGAAAAGTTATTAAAGAGATCGTTAATATAGTCCAAGTGACTCCAGTGGCTCAATCTTAAGTATATCAAGCGACGAGAATACTTTTTGTGTGCAAAAACAAACAAAAATAACGACTTTATTCCACTTTTCATTTCCTTCTCTCTGGGCCTCGTAGTCTTTTTGCACAGCGCGTCTGTGTCCCACGTCATCACACACATGACCAGCGTCGGCCAATAGTGAGCCTACGTGGTGACGTGTAACACAGATGCGCTGCGCAAAAAGACTACGAGGCCCAGAGAGAAGGAAATGAATAGTGGAATAAAGTCATTATTTTTGTTTGTTTTTGCACACAAAAAGTATTCTCGTCGCTTGACATACTTAAGATTGAGCCACTGTAGCCACTTGGACTATATTAACGATCTCTTTAATAACTTTTCTGGGCCAGCAAGTTTCGGTCACCTAGAAGCCTATGGAGGAGTGATCCAGCTCTCAGATTTCATCAAAAATATCTTAATTTGTGTTCCGAAGATGAACGAAAGTCTCACGCGGTTGGAACAACATGAGGGTGAGTAATTACTGACAGAATTTTCATTTTTGGGTGAACTAACCCTTTAATGATATTTAAAAAATTCACAACTGTGATGATTATACAATTATCTGGTAGGCCAACCTCTTGTTAAATCAGGATTATGAAAACTTACCGACAGCTGGGCAGAATTTAAAATTTTACTGAAATTGCGGTTCTTTTTGACTGAAGCAGCCCAGTTGCTGTTCTTGACCTTTTCTTGTTTTTTTCTCAGATTGATTTGGAGACAGCACAGGCAGGCAACGCAGGTCTTTCTGTTAAGCCTGTTAAGAGTCTGGCATGAAGGGCATGGTTTTTTTTTGGGATTTGTCATTTCTGCAAATGAAAATTAATCATGTCAGGATTATCAATATCATATTAAAATGATGCATTACTTGTTAACAACAGCAAGCAAGCAACACTAAGTGACTGCATCTGCATCTGCTGTTTGTCAGTAAGAGTAGACTTAAATGCAAAGAAGATAAAGTTTGAACAGTCAATAATAACCTTATATAAACACGTTTAAATAGACTGAGAAGCCTGATCATCATTCATTTGTAATTCATCTGTAGCAGGAATTGGAATATCATACTTAAGCCACCCTGCTCCCTAGAGAAAATATAGTATCTGAGCTAATGTTAAGTCTTTTAACAACCGCATTTGTGTTATTACACTCATGCAATATTTTGAAATTTTCTACTTAGTGCAACAAATATCAAACACCTCCCACTTTTTTGTCAGTAAACCATTTACTCTCTTGCTCTTCCAGCACTTAACCAACTGCTAAAATCTCAACATATTAGGAAATCTACTTTTAATGCTAATTACACATCACAGTGCTGGAATGGACTGCAATAGACAAAGGCAGAAGGAAATCTTCAGAGGCTAATATCAAATTCAATTCACTGTAGAAAATTAAGGTATAGCACCACATGATAGTGGGACAGGAGAAAGTAAATAACCAACAGGCTAACAGGCATGTAAGTTAGCAGCTATGCCATCAATGCAAGGTGTAAATGTACCCTACATGAAATATTAGCCCTGGTATCCTCTATTACATCCAATTAGTCCTGGCTTTTGAAAGTTATGTATTTAGTGTAAATGTTAATATACCTTTAAGGGAACATGATCTTTTGAAAATAGTTAGCTATAGTTTTAATTGGCTTAAACTACTTTGAAAACGAGTCAAAGTATTTTTTTTACTATTTGAAAAAGGTTTGCGAGATTTTAGCAAATCAAACCAGACACGTTGTCTTTCTAAAACAGCTGTATAATATCACCTTCAGAACTTAAATAATAGCCAAAGTGTGACTTACCTGCGTCACAAAATGCTCACGAACTAGAAAAAACTCCCATCAAACTCCGACCCCGTCAGTGTCTCCATGGCAACGGATTATGGGTAGTTCTCTTCTGACAAATATTTTATCGAGATTAATTTATTGTTAATGGTGAAATGGTAAGGTTTGAGGCTAATAGTAGGTTGAATATAAATATTAATAATAAATTAATCTTTAAACCAATCAATATTCATGACACGGTTGTAAAGTAAAATAATAATAATGACCATAACATTTTCATATTGTAGAATTATCAATCACATTTTTGTGTTTAAATATATCAAAATAAAATGATATGTGTATATAATATATAATATGTGTATATATATATAAAAAAATTGAATTGATTGGGTGAATCCACTGACTCCGTCAGTGTCTCCATGATAATGAATTATGGGTATTCTCTCTGCCATATATTTTATCGAGATTAATTGATTATTAATGGTGAAATTGTCAAAACAATGAATATATGTATATATTAAAATAAAATAAAAAACATTTGAATTGACAGTGAGGACACTTCCGGGATGTTATATCAACACTCAGTTCGCCGTGCCCTGGGCGTTCAATAGTACCGCGGATGGGTTTACATTGGAGTTAGTGGAAAGCTCTGTGCGTCTCTTTTGACGCTCATGGGTGCCATGTGCGTTGAAATTGTACGCTGACGGACGTGTCAAAAGCGTAAGTATATTACGCCCCGGGAATGAGAACGGGTTGGGTACATCTAGTTAGTGTTGAATCTATTGAAATAAAAATAAAAACTAAATTTTGGCATGAAACTGAAGTTGCAATTATTCTTTTCTTCCCTGTTGTAATATATCCGAGTGAAATGACTTCTCGAACAAGAAAAAATGTGGGGCAGGACTTGATTTTTGTCTATTGGGAATTGCTTGTTGGCTCATTGTGGTTTGCTGTTGCTGTGATCTCGTGTGAGTGAGTTGTCCCGCCCTCGCGCCAGTAAACACGTCATCAGAGAAGAAAGGAGATGTCATTGCAAGAGGGAGGGCAGTTATTTTGATTAAATATGATTATTTATTTTTTTAAATAATGATGTTAAATACTGCAATAGTCCACACATTTTTATTTCATGTTGACTTTAAGAGAGGTTCATGTCCTCAGAAAAAAATATATTATTATCATTATTGTAAGATAATTGTGAGATAATTATTTCGCTGTTGGAAAACACTGGACCGACTGTACAGCATGTAGAAGTAAATAGTTAATGTAAAGTTTTGTCAGTTCCAAGATTCTAAAGGCTTTAAAAAAATTGGGCTCGTCCGGGATTTGAACCCGGGACCTCTCGCACCCTAAGCGAGAATCATACCCCTAGACCAACGAGCCTTGAAAATGTGGAAGTATGACACGTTTCATACAGGAGATCCAGGCCATTTTTGCCAACGTGGATGTGGGATGGCTAGTGGGATGCTTGTTCTATTGGATTTCTGGCGACATCAAGTGTCTAATGGGGACATCTAGTGGTGGACAAGCAGATGTAAAGCTCTTCAGTGGACGTGTCTTTTATTCAAAATAGAAGCTAGCCTGTACTTATATTACATTTTTTTCATTTTGATTTGTTTTTAAAAGAGGCTGTTCGGTATAGAAGTAAAAAGTACCTTTAGTGCCTACAACACAACTGAATACAATTAACTGTACTTAAGGCGAGACACTACAGGTGAATAGGGTAAAATTTTAAAATAATAGATATCACCATGAAACTTCCTCAGTTGATTACTTTAACAAGTATATAAAAAAAATGTATTACAAGTTTTAGAAATTTGTATGTTTAATTATGCAAATTAGGCATTATCTCATTAAATATGCACGATTTTGCATATATTTTCGGTAGATAGATCTGAACATATGATAAAGCCAGGTGAAAAATCATTTTTTCATTTTATTTACACACAAGATGAAAATAAAAACTCAGAGGGATTTCAGGATATATACTTTCATTACCTATAAAATCAAAATATACTGTCCATAGCCATAAAAAATAGATTTTCACCATTTTTTTTGATTAAAATGTCACATAAATCAGGCCAGGAATGATTTATTAACAAATCCCTCTGAAAATATCTTCAGAATACTCCAATGTTTATAACTGGAAAGTTTGGTGTACTGTACATAGGTGCTACATAGGCTGAGATGTTTCTACTGGAGAATGACAAAAACTCATTTTGAGAAAACGGCAGTTAAAGATTTAAATAGCTCTAAATGAGAAATCGTCGTAGCTTTAAATCCCCCTTTGGATATTCACGATTGGTTACTGATAGAAAGGAAATGCCCATATTTGGGTTACATAGCGTTGTGCAGGAGACTCAGAGCTTCACAGTGATACCGGTCATGGCAGACTTCAGTAAACAGACGGAGCTCGGCGTGTCGCGTTGTAATGCTAACTTCCTGGTAAATTCGGGAGAAACTTACTGCCGCAAGTAAACAAAATGTAATAAAATAAACATCTTAATGTATATTTTCAACGTTTTCTTTATAGCAGCTTGAAAGAACACATATTAAAGGAGTAAACTAGCCCAAAATCTCAAAATTGACCACTGCATGAAAATCGATGTTTTTGCCTGCCGTGTCTCGCCTTAACCCTTTCACGCATAGTGGTCACTACAGTGGGCAGCTATTAAAAAAGCATTTTCTTGAATTTGCACTGGTTTTTATGGCAAAGTTGCACATCAATCTCTTCATTGGACCCTGGTGCATCATCCTATAAATTGCAACCAAGTGGCAAGCCTTTGTGTTTCGATTTTTTCCCCCTCCAAACCAAGATGGCCAAGGGTCAGTCAGACATGCCAAGTTGCTCCAGAATATCCACCCATTCCTTCTATCCTAGGAGACTCTTGTAGGTAAAAAAAATATTGCAGCATAAAGCAATATCTAATGAGTCATATCACAGTAAAATTTTCCAAGTTTTGATTTTAGATTGAGAGAAAACTCTGATTAATCACATGTCCACTGTAGTGGGCGTCATGCATGCAATGGCTATATTTCAGCTACAATTCATAATTATAATGTGAATATTGTTTTTGAAATTTAAAACTTAAAAACTTAATATGCATTGACTTTTTCTACTGTAAATAAATATATTTGTATTATTAGAATGTAATTTTAATTGACATCGAAAAAAGTCATGTGATTACATTATGTATGACACTTGTAATGCATTACTTTACTTGTTAGATCAAAAAGTAATCTGATTTCGTAATGCATGTTATTGTAATGCGTTTTTTTACTAATAACATCCAAAAGTAATCTGATTACGTAATGCATATTACTTTTAATGCGTTTCTTTACTCATAACATCAAAAAGTAATCTGATTACATAATGCATGTTACTTGTAATGCGTTTCCTTTCTCATAACATCAAAAAGTAATCTGATTATGTAATGTGCGTTATTGTAATGCGTTTCTTTACTCATAACATCAAAAAGTAATCTGATTACGTAATGCATGTTACTTGTAATGCGTTTCTTTACTCATTACATCAAAAAGTAATCTGATTAGGTAATGCATATTACTTGTAGTTAATTACTTGTTACACTCTTAGAAAGAATGTGTCAAAAATGACACAACCTGTGTTAAATTTTAACACATCCGTGGGTGAGCTCCAGGACTACTAGATTTGTGTTAATTTCAACTCATTCACTGTGTTAATGAGTTTAACACACTAAATGTGTCAGAAAGGTTAACATAAAAGATGTGTAAACATGTGTAAAATATGTGTAAAAGATGTGTAAACATGTGTAACATTACCACATTATGTGCTATCCTTGGCTACACACACTGTGTTAAGAAAGGTATCTAAAATCCTAAATCCTAAACAAAATAAGCATTTGACAAAATAAAGTCTGTGGTTGATTATCTTATTTATTATGACTGACATATCAACAATTAAATTCAATCCAGAATAGAACAATACAATTTAAAGCAGTCAAAAAGGAAATGTCCAACATAGGATAAAACAGTTATTTTCTCAATCTCATTAGGTAACATGACACACTTCCCCACCTTCAAAATAATTTCACTTATTTCCAAAACATTTTTGGCTTGATGTACATTGGTGGCCAAGTTTAGAAAATATTAAGCATTTTAATGTTTTTGAAAGAAATCTCTTATGCTCACCAAATATTTTATTTGATACAAAAGTACAGTAAAAACAGTAAATATTGTGAAATATTATTACAATGTAAAACAGCTGTTTTCTATTTGAATATATTTAAAAAATATTTTATTCATGTGATCAAAGCTGAATTTTCAGCATCATTACTCCAAGTTTTCAGTGTCACATGATCCTTCAGAAATCACTCTTATACGATGATTTGATGCTCAAGAAACAGTTCTCATTATTAGTATCAATGTCTGGACCACCCAAGAGGACGTTTGACTGACATGTAACGCAACCAATCACAGTTCGTTTTGTTCTGCGTCATGTTTAGGGGCGTGATAATATATGATGTTGATGTCCCTACAATAACAGACTGGCTGCATCTAATAAATTATTCATTCAAGAACGTTAAACAATGGAGCCGCGAACTTCAAGTACTTTTGAAAATCCAGTGTTTAGTTGATCCTGGTAAGCGCTCATTGTCACAGTTGTAAGCACAATAGCATTCTTCTTCCACGAGGGGTTTTGGTGTCACGGCATTTGTTTCCAGGCGAACCGATAAAGAACACGACACTCACATCTCCCGAACATCCTGTAGAATTCAACCAATCAGATCGCGACTTTGAAACTCCTGAAGTGTTTCCAGAAAAGTGTGACATATGCATCAGTCCCCTGTTTCCTGGATGCAAACGTGTCCACCAACACAAATGTGCTCAGTTCTTCTTCAGAGAAGATCGCAGTTCCAACACTATATAAAAATATAATAGGGAGAGAGAGAGAGGAGAAAATTACACAAGCATCAAATTGTTTTTAATCTCCATCATACTATAATTCAGAATATATATATTTGTAAGTAACACCCTTTTGTCAGCACATTCAAACATTTCAGTTGAACTGTAAACTAAATTATGCCAGATTAAATTTTAATACTTACATTTCCTTAATTCTCTCCAAAAATGCTGAGATTCGTAGGCTTAACTGCAATCAGGGATTTAGGCTAGCCAATTTCAACTTGTTTGCAGTGAAGGGACAGCTGTTTGAGACAAATACACAGTAAGATACATGATGCAAGAAATCCCCATGTGATGATCTTTTTCTTTCCCTCAGTAGTTAACCTACCTGTGCGCTGATAGGCTATGCTTATTAGGCACCTTCCTGGTCAGGTCGGACTCCTTGGCCTAATAATAGATCAAATAAATGCAAAAATAAAAACTTAAGTTGTTTAGAATCCTTGATTTGATATGAATTAATGATTTAGTGAGTTTTACTGCAATGCTTACCTGAATAAATTAAATCTGGTGAGACTGAACACGGTGGTCGGTGGAAAATGGTCCATCTTCTGATTGGTTCATTTGCTGTGTAATAAATATTAGACATAATGCAAAGGTCACTTATTTTATATAAAGTTAGCACATGTAACGTTATTGTATGCTAACAGTTAACGTTACCTAGCCTGCACATCACTCAAGAGCACTTATGACATATTGCTAATCATTTCAGCAAACTTTCAAATCCACTACTACGATTACATTTTATACGTAACGTTAATCAAATTAATAAAGAGTAGACGATTTTTAAAACACCCTTACAAATAACATTTTGTGTATTGTAAATCGAGTAGCACTGTAAGTTACAATCTAGGTGCGGTCACGTTTAGCTACCATTGCTTGGCGAAATTTTGCGTGTAAAATCCATTAATAAAGGTCTCTTCATTATCTGGAATTTCGTGTGAAAGTGGAAAAAAATTATGCCGATTTTGAATCGGGGTTTCCACGCAAATTCGCAGCATTGGTCAACATAAAGCTGCTTGGTTTAGCCGTTCTTCACCTAACTTTAACTGCTAACGTTACACTATGACAAAAGTCGAGTTTTTTGCCCGCAAAATCTCGTCGTAACCTAGCTTTTAAGCCAGTATTAAAATAACAGTAGCAGGAAATATTGTTTTTGAAAATGAACATGAGTAAAAAAAATAATTCAAGTACAGCTTACCTCATGACCTTGAGCATCACCGGCGTGATTCGGCGCGAATCATCTCCTCCCTGGTAAAGAGGTGGTTTTCACGAACAGTTTTGACGCGAGGGGTAGTCGATAACGAAGTGATAAGGTACATGTTTTATTTTCAACAATATAGTAAAAACAAAATAGTTGCTGTCGTTAACAGACTTTTATCTACTAACGTTAACGTTACTGAACTGCAACTGACTGGAACTGGATTATGTTCACTCAAAAGTCACCTTATTGGTTGGTTCAGTTTGACTAGCTAATTTAAATAACGGTCGCGTTATAAAAATTAACACATTAAAATGTGTAAGCACATCAGTCTACTCATAATGTGTTAAATGCTTTGAGTAAATACCCAAGTTGTGTAAACTTTAAACTACACATGGATATGTGTAAAATAGATTTTTTTTTATACACAGTTTTAGTTAATATTGACACAAAATGTGTAAATTAGAGTGTTACACATAATTTGTGTAATTTTTCTACACATTCCTTCTAAGAGTGTAGATCAAAAAGTAATCTGGGTAGGTAATGCATGTTACTTGTAACACATTACTTTACTTGTAACATCAAAAAAGTAATCTGAATGCGTTATGCATGTTACTTGTAATGCGTTACCCCCAACACTGATCATCAGAGGTGGACAGTAACAAAGTACATTTACTTGAGTACTGTACTTAAGTACACTTTTTGAGTATCTGTACTTTACTTGAGTATTATTTTTTCTGGAAACTTTTTATTTTAACTTCACTACATTTGAAAGACAAATATCGTACTTTTTACTCCACTACAATTCTGTCAAGGTCCTTGAGTAGAAAGTAACATCAGTCAATGCATGATTTTGGTCTCAGGGGTTGCATTTTGGTTGGAAATGAAAGTCGGGTTGACGTCAGAACCCTGCATCTGATTGACATCAGAACCTGACGTCAGATTGACGTTGGATATTGATTGAAAATAAAAGTCAGGTTGACGTCAGAACCCGACTGATGTTGGTTTCTGACGTCAACCCGATTTTCATTTTCAACCACAATACAACGTTTGTCCAACGTTGCAACGTCAGTCTGACATTGGATTCTGACATAAACCTGATTTTCATTTTCAACGTTGGGTTTGGTTTTCTAAATGCGAATTTTGTCACTTTTTTGGAGCACACTAGCTTATAGATAACAATAAGGCTAACATATTCATACTAAAAGCCAAACATTTTTAAATAGGGCACTATTTAAGGGGACAGCCATTTGGGTGTCCGAAACCATTGTGGACGTTATTGCACTTATTTAATCTCACATTCAATCCCACTACTGGAACTGTGTTCTAGAAATAAATTTGATATTGACAAGAGGGTAGGTATGCAGACATAGATTCAGAGGCATACGGTACTTTAAGTATTACATACAACAATGCAACAATAATAAAACAATGCATTGACATTTACTTTTTACTTTTGATACTTAAGTACTTTTAAAAATGAGTACTTCTGTACTTTTACTTAAGTAAAAATAGGTCTTTGCAACTTTTACTTGTAACGGAGTAATATTTGACCAGTAGTATCTATACTTTTACTCAAGTAAGGAAGTTGTGTACTTCGTCCACCTCTGCTGATCATTTCAGATGAGATTGAAAAAACGTATCGCTAGGTTTTCTCAGAGGAGGGCTATGATAGAAATGTGCATGTCCATCTTGAACATAATCAGAATTATCAGCTAATAAGGGTAAATCTCCATACTCTGGTGCACTGGAGGGAGCATCTGAGTTACAGTAGTACCTTGACAGACTGTTGAAAATTCTGATGGAATCACGTCCTCATGTTCTGATATCATAGATACGCGAAGTGCAACTTGTATGAAGTTGTATGAAGCCTTTGCAATATTTTGCATTTATATTTTTTGTATATATTTTATAGTTTTCACATTATTTGATATAATTGCATTGATTAGTTTGTTAAATTCACATACTTTATCTGTTTGATTATTGTCTTATATTTAATACAGTATGTCTTCAGTTTAAACTAACCGCATGCTGTCCACTCAAGTGGACATCTGAAGATCTCTTTGAAAAATTTGTAAAAAAATAAAATAAAAATCAATTATTGTTTTTCATGCCCTAAGAGCAATAAAAACACATAGGAAAAAAAATCCTGACTGAGGTTATCATAATTCATGCATGAAAGGGTTAATTTTAATTGAGTGTTGGATAGATCAATATAGGCCAATAGGCAACTGTGTGAATCTTTTCTTGTAAGATGTTTACCCATACCCTGGGGTGAGATAAAATTATGATATCGACCGGGCTGTGATGTAACTTTATGAAATCATGTGTCAAATTTATGAAAGATGTAACTTTTATTTTTGATAACATTACAGATTTTTCGATTGCTAAACGACAGTGGGCACAACTGGAGTCACATGTGCAAAACTCTAACTACAGTCTGCACAGCAGCAGTTCATGTGGACCAAACTCTAGTTCGTTTTTCATTGCTTGAACACAGTTTTCAAAACTCTGCACACTTATCCCATGACTTTAACCACAACCTGCACAACACTGTGGATTTACAGCACTTTGTTCAAATGCTAACACACTGCTGTCAAAACTGTGAACCACACATTCAAAACAGAATAGATTTCAGCCTTGTGCCTTTCAAACACTGCTGATTGCAATCTCAGCTGAAGGGCTCCCATACACAAAAGAAATATATTTGAAATATATTTTTGGAATATATGCAAATATTCGAAATTGGCCCAATAAATATATTTTAGTTAAATATATTTCACACTTACTGTACATCATATATTTTTGTTATATTTCAGAATATATTTAAAAATGATAAATATAAGTGACCAACAATGCAAATATATTTCAATGTATTTGGAATATATGCCACATATATTTTCGACACTTTACGTAAAATATATTTCAATATATTGTTTTTCTGTATGGGTGGAGGTGGAAAGTGTTTGGTCACCACCCACATGACCAAAGGTCTCTTTTGGAAGCCATGCGTGCCGGATGTGAGGACACGAGTCCAGAGGACTGCCAGGGATGGATAAGGTTCTTCCCCAGGTGCATGGCAAGAGAGAACATTAGATGTGATGTTGATGAAAACCTGTGGCCTGATGCTAGAGAGAGGCAGGATTAGCCCCTCAATTATTTGTTCGAATTACATTACATTACATTACATGTTCGTATGTACTTTTAGTTTCTACCTTTTTTTTTCTCATTACTGTAATTCCGTAAATTACTACAGACTATTGAAGCAAACTGCTAATTTTCATTTACCTTAAAGAATTGTTATGTTCTAAAAAATTACAGTAAATAAATCATGTGAAAAAATGTCACTCTTTTCTTTGAAGAAAATATTACTTTGTATGAAGTCACTAAAATTGTTCAAACTGTAAAGATGAAAAGTTAGTATTTTCTGTATTGGTGTTTGATGCTAGTGTTTTTACTCTCAGTGTGTTCTGAGTGACAGTGTGTGTTATCTCAGTGAGGGTTGTGCATAGTGTTTGGCTGCACTGAGCCTGTTTTGAGCCATGTGTTAAGAGTTGTGTTGCTTGGAGTGAGTTTTGCAGGTGATGTGAACTGTTTAGCTCAGGTGACTGTTGGTAGTGCAGACTGTAGTTAGAGTTTTGCACATGTAGCTCCAGTTGTGCTCACTGTCGTTTAGCAATCGAAAAAAAACTGTAATGCAATTTGTTATTTTTTTTTATTTATTTACCTTTAAATGACTAGATTTGATCAATAAAATAATAAATGAATAGTAATTCAAGCACATTCCTCAAATGTTTTCAAGTTAAATTCAAAATAACTCACAATTTCACGCATACGGCATAACCCTTTGAATTCAGCTTACTGTAATATGACAATATTTCATGACTCTTGACAGTAGATGGTCTTATAGCTCTATATATGAACAGCAAATGAGCTGTTTCGCTGGATCCTAAAGTCAGTTTCTCTTCAGAGTGCATTATACACATGTAGACATTATAAAATAATCTTTGGTAAAGTTTTAGCATTTTTAGTTTGAATTTTGATCATTTTTACATCCATTACTGTGTGTGTGTGTGTGTGTGTGTGTGTGTGTGTGTGTGTGTGTGTGTGTGTGTGTGTGTAGGCTATTCTCAAGTGCGACAAAAGTCCTAGTGTCTTAGACCCCTCTGAGGAACACTTAATTTTTAAAATGTTTTTTAAAATGAGTTTCGGGTCAAGTCTTTCACTTCCCTTTAAGAGACTCAGAGTTAATCAAGCAGATCTGAAGAGCAACATCCTGTAAAAACACATTTTACTGAATCATATTATTCTGATTTCAGTCTAAACTGGAGTAATGTGTGTTTGACAGGAGTCTGTTGAGTGGAGAGTGTTTTGCATATACACTCACAAAACTCCTCATGATCAGTGTGTGTTCAGTCCCGCCAGAGTCACTGACACACCAAACAATAATGGCTCTTCTAATTCTGGCTACACTGACTCTGCTTGCTCAAGGTTACATTTTTTTTCCTTAATTAGTAGTTTGGTATTAATTTTGTAAAGCTTTGGATCTCTTGTGCTTTGTTTTCTTCTTTAAATACAAATGTTTTTATAAAGGACATAAATATCTCATTATTTGTATTTAAATGTAACACTGTAACACATCTTCCTTTTATCTCTCTCTCAGTGTCTCATCAAGAGGTCCAGACTCCTGAGTCTCTGTGTGTTACAGCAGGAGATTCAGTCTCTATAAGCTGTACTGGGACCAGTGGAGTTGAGGATGACATGAGCTGGTATCTGCAGAAACCTGGAGAAGCTCATAAACTCCTGATATGATGCAGATGATCTTGAATCCGGAGTGCCAGATCGGTTCAGTGGAAGTGGATATGAACCTGATTTTACACTGAACATACGTGGAGTCCAGCCTGAGGATGCAGGAGATTATTACTGTATGGGGTATTACACTGGTCCAGTATTCACACAGTGAAACAACATCGTACAAAAACCTCTCTCAGTCAGACGCTACAGAGAACATGAGAATCATTTCAGACTAGTTGCCTTGTACAACAGCTGAGCAACAGTTAAAGTTTTAAAGAAGATTTTCTTATGCACTCAACATTTTTTTCACTTTATTTGTTCCTTTTATGGTGTTTTATTCTGGATCAGTATTCATACAGCGAAACGGCATTGTACAGAAACTTCCCTCAGTCAGATGCACAATGAATTTACTCACGCATTAAATAAACTCATTTACATTAAATGATCATTTTTCAGTGTGAACAGAATAGGTAAATCAATCTACACATTCTGTCTATGACTCTGTGATAAAGATAAGGCAAGACACATGCAAAAACATTTATTGCACATTTATTTGTGTCTGTAGATTATTCATATCTTTAAAAGCCAAAATGATTTTTCCTCATGCTGAGCCAGAGGAACTCCACTTCAGTAAAGAACTTACTTTACAGATTTATTCCCTATATTACAGAGGGGTTTGTTCACATATGCCTGATTTTCATTTTATTCCTAAAAATAGGATTTTTTTTTCTTTTTTTCTTTATAACTGTGTTTTTTTCTGGCTGTTGATGATATTTTCAGATTTTTGAAATGATAAAAATAGATTTCCAAAATCCCCTCCAAACAAACTCTTGACTCTAATATGTCAACAAAATCTGACACACAAACCTTTGAAGCTGCTTTATCCAGTGTTCAGATTTCTGTGCAAATTAGTGCATATTTAATTAGAAAATGCCTCATTTGTATATTTTAACATATAATTTCAGAAAACTAGTTAACAATGTTTGTGATTCTTCATGTATGATGAAATCTAATAGTTCTTTATTATTTTATTACTCTTGTGCATTGCCTTAATTTTTTTATTACATTATTTATTTATTAAATGCATAAATCTTGAGTCAGAATTCAGACCCTTTTTCCTTTTTCATGTAAAATTAGTATTAAGTATTTCTCAAATACCTTATTTTAGAGTATTTTTAATATATACATTTTTATAAATTAAATGTAGCTATTTTTTTATTTCATTAAATATATTATTAAGATGCCATGCTAACATACATATCTTTTTTACTGTAATCGATATTTTCAATATTAAAATATTTTAATATTCATGCTGTTCATCACAATAATCGCAATGGACACAAGTCCAATAAATCAACAAAAAGTGGGATTTCATATTGTAGGTTGTTTTATAATACAGCAAGAAAGTCAACACCATATTTGAGTCAAAATGCTTTTATTTGGCAGCAATAAAACAACAAAGCATCGCTGTTACAACAGCTGAGAATATCTGAACATTATACTAACAGAACGAAAGATTCATTGTTGAGCATTGACTGATTTAGGACAGTCCTATGTAAGTTTGTGAGTGTGTGTGTGAATGAATGCATGCTATCTATATCTTTGTGTGTGTGTGTTTCACTGGTCAGCATCACACTGCTGTGTGTTCAGGCTCTCGGTCACTGCTTTCTGGGATGTGTGTGTGGCGTCACAGCTGATGGTTGTTGCTCTGCTCCACTCACTCTCAGTGAGACTCAGGCTGCTGCTCCAGCTGTACAGTCCATCCTTCTGCAGAACACTGGGACTCAGATTCACAGCAGAGCTCCTGCTACTGCCATCCACCTTCCAGCTCAGCTTCCAGTCAGAGGGGAATCCCTTACTGCCCAAACACAGCACTGTAGCCTTACCCTGCTGCAGCTCGCCTCTGGAGGGGGGCAGGACCGTGAGGGTGGGGCGAGTGGCAGCTAGAGAGAGAGAGAGAGAGAGAGAGAGAGTGAGAGAGAGAGAGAGAGAGAGAGAGAGAGAGAGAGGAGAGGGGGGGAGAGAGAGAGAGAGAGAGAGAGAGGGGAGAGAGAGAGAGGGGGGGCAGAGAGAGGGAGAGAGAGAGAGTGAGAGAGAGAGAGAGAGAGAGGGGGAGAGAGAGGGAGAGGGGGGGGGAGAGAGAGAGAGAGGGGAGAGAGAGAGAGAGGGGGGGGGGGCAGAGAGAGGGAGAGAGAGAGAGGAGGGGGCAGAGAGAGAGAGAGAGAGAGAGAGAGGGGAGAGAGAGAGAGGGGGGGCAGAGAGAGGGAGAGAGAGAGAGTGAGAGAGAGAGAGAGAGAGAGAGGGGGAGAGAGAGGGAGAGGGGGGGGGGAGAGAGAGAGAGAGAGAGAGGGAGAGAGAGAGAGTGAGAGAGAGAGAGAGAGAGAGAGAGAGGGGGAGAGAGAGAGGAGGGGGCAGAGAGAGAGAGAGAGAGAGAGAGAGAGAGGGAGAGAGTTTCATTCTTCTTAAAAACAGCTCTATCAGTCTTTCACTTCCCTTTAAGAGACTCAGAGTTAATCAAGCAGATCTGAAGAGCAACAGCCCGTAAAAACACATTTTACTGAATCATATTATTCTGATTTTTGTCTAATCTGGAGTAATAACATTAACATGTTCAGTAATAACATTCAGTAATAGCATTAATATTTGGTACTTATAAATATTTCAAATCAAATCAAAAAACAACCCATAACATATCAGACTAAAATGTATATATTACATTTTTATCTATTATGATTTAAAAATATATTCAGAGTTTATTAAGAAAATTATTTTGTATTTTATGCAGCACAAAAATTAAGATGATTTACTTTGTTTTAACATAAGAAAATATCAAGAGTAAAATATTACATTTGTGAAAAACACCAATAATGTATTTAAAATACATTTATTTCATATTAAGAATACTACAAATCTATTAACATATATACTGACATATTGCATGAGACTTATTGATATAAATATTATAATTAAACTTTATCTACCTCTCTATTGCACAATGCACATTTCTTAATATTAAGCCTGAAATGTTTTTCACAATTATTAAGGATAGTATGATCTCTGTATGATTATTTAAATGCAAGATATTCAAAGTAAACCTAAAGTATATTTGCAATAGTTCCACTTTAGCACAATCAATATAATATATGGATAAATAAAGTGCATTAAGTACAAAACTAGTTGTTCTGATTTAGCAGACTTTAAGTATACCAATTTAGTATAGTACAAGTACAATTGCAGGATATTTATATTATAAATATAAATGTATTTCTACTGTAATTATCATAAAATAAATGTATTTCAAATACATTTTATTATATTTATTTTTCACTAGGGAATACACATTCCGAATTATAATCAAGTCTAAAATATAACAATATATTTATATTTTTTAAGTGCCCAGTTATACAGCATATATTTACCGTACAGTAATAATTAACACAGAAGTTAAATATATTTCTGTATTATCTTACACATAAATATAGTCAAGAATATTTATTAACTATTATAATGTATTTTTATAAATATATACATTTTTATTTTTTGAAACAGAAAGAGATTTACTTACTTCCAACTGAGAGTCGTGTTCCTCCACCGAACGTCCACCACAGTGATACAAACCCAATGAGCGGCTGTACAAAAACCTCCTGCACTAAAACTGACACTGACAGAGTTACACTAACATCAATACTAACACTGACACTGACACTAAAACTGTATCTTAGTTTAGTTTCTGATAAAAAAATATAAAAAATTAATTGTTCATGAATAAATGTTGCAAAATGTATTTTGATTGTTTTTTTCATGTAAATTCCATGATGGATCTGAAAGTGTTTTTCTGCACTTAAAACTCCACTAATGATTATTAGTGCGTGACACTAAAACACACACACAGACACACACACACATATACAATGATGTCTCTTATTCTAATAACAGTTAAAGCAGCAATGAAGATTTTATTTTTTATTTATTTTTTATTTTATAACCTTTATTATATGCAGAATACATCACATTCTGACATCACATTATACTGTATATGAACATGTGAACTCATGCCATCATAACATACTGAAACTATTCTCTTTTAAGGGATATTTTTTAATATTAAAATATGACGTTAGTATTCATGTTACTCATATCCACAAGGTGCAGTATGCTTTATTAAAACAAGTATAGGCCTAAAAGTAATTAACAAACATGAAAAAACGTCTTGGTTACTAATGTAACCCTCGTTCCCTGAAGGAACGTCGACGTGACGACGTAATTGGGATCACTTCAGGGAGCCCTATCAACTTCGAGTGTCTACAGAACGTTATACCCACACCAAGGAATTCTTGGATAACACTGGGAAAGCGTGCTTTTCCAGGGGAGAGGGACGCTGCGGAAGCCACATCCTGCCCGAAGGGAGGTACCATGTGGAGAATACACATATGGACTGGCCGGTTAGGGCCTTATGGAAACATATGGAAAGTCACTGGGGTGGCTCCAGCCTAAGAAGGGGGAGGCAGCACCAGACAGTGACGGCAGAGCGGACTCTGCCAAGGGAAAGACAAGGGCTCACCACAGATGCTTCTGACTCCAAAGGAGGAGATGGCGGGCGAGTTGTGACATGCGGCGGGAGCATAGACCACCCTGATGGTTGATGTGCGCAATGGTCGCAGTGCTGACCGTACGGACCAGTACATGCTTGCCTAGTAGTGGCGTTTTGAAGCGGCCCAGCGCAAGATGTACTGCTAACAACTCGATGCAGTTGATGTGCTAATGCAGTTGAGGCCCCGTCCACAGACCTGAAGCTGCATGCCCGTTGTACATGGCCCCCCAGCCGGTGGCAGAGGCATCCGTAGTGACCACCGAATGCTTGGACACTTGTTATAGGGACACCTGCCCGTAGGAACGAAGGGTCCGACCAGCTCTGCCATGACCATCTTGGGACTCGATCGTGGAGCCAGTGTTGGAGCGGCCTCATATGAAGCAATCTAAGTGCCATTACGGCGGCTGCAAATGCCATATGCCCCAGGAGCCTCTAAAAAAGTTTCAGTGGTGCCGCTGTTCTGCGTCCGAGCGAGCTCACGCAGTTCAACACTGCCTGGACACGGGCCTCTGTGAGGCGCGCTGTCAGGTTGATTGAGTCCAACTCCATACCGAGAAAAGAGATCCTCTGCCCGGGAGTGAGTTTGCTCTTTTCCCAGGTGACCCGAAGCCCTAGGTGGCTGAGCACCATGTCCCTGTGTTCGCACAACTGCTCTCTCGACTGGGCCAGGATAAGCCAGTTGTCGAGGTAGTTGAGGATACAATCGCCACGCTCACACATGGGAGCAATGGCCGCCTCCGCGACTTTCGTGAAGACACAAGGGTGACAGGGCCAGCCCGAAGAGTAAGACTTTGTACTGATATGCCCGCCCCTCGATCTCTGCCCTGAGCACAGGGGCATGCAGGCTGGGGGACGCCGGGCGAACTGAATCGCATAGCCGGGTTCGCTTGAGTTGCTCTTTTAGTTGAAAAATAAGAAAGAAAAAGAAAAAACTCTTCCCACGCTGAGGCACCCAGGGCTAGCCACGGCTAGATGAGTAAATACTCAGGAACGCCCACCGATACCGACACAATCTGAGAGCTGTAAGCTCGCGGCCACTGCTGATCGCGCCATCACACCAACACTAGATAGAGTGTAGCTTTTCCAACTCGCAGAGTCTCTTCTCGCAGCACTGTGAGGTACAACCTCGGCTCTGAAGTGAAAGACAATGTGTGTGTGCACCCACTTCCTGTTTATATCCGCACTGTGACGCGATTCACGCATGCCATAGGTAATTGGCTCGTTCTGTAGACACTCGAAGTTGATAAGACTCCCTGAAGTGATCCCAATTACGTCGTCACATCGACGTTACGTCAAACGTGAGCAACTAAAAGGGAAAGATATATTTTACCTGTATTTCAAAATGTATTTAAAGTTGCTGGTATACATGGTAAAATGAGAATGTCTTTAAATACCAAGATATGTTCTTGTATCAGTTGGTCCTTGAACAAAATGAGTGTCAAATAAATATCCTATAATTTCCTCTATCCAACACAAACCACAATATAAAACAAATCAGAGGGACATTATAGGTTGATAAAAATGCTGTCCAAGTCTTTACCCTAATATAATACTACACCAAAATCAAATTAACTGACAAAAAGACCTAAATGGCAAAATCATGTTTCCACAGTCCATCCTTCTTCTGCACATTACAATCCAGAATAACTTTTAAAGTGTCTTTTCACTCACAGGGGAAATAAAATACATTTTATTTATTTATTTATCTTGGCACCAAGACTGATCTTGCATACCCCTCAGCAAATGTGCAGTTGCGATCCAGACTGATATATATATATATATATATATATATGTGCTCTGTACAAAGCTGAAAACTATGGAAGCTTGTCCCCCCCCCCCCCCAAAAAAAAAGATAATTGCGACTTTTTATCTCACAATTGCGAGTTTACATCTCGCAATTCTGACTTTATTTCTCAGAATTGCGTGAAATAAAGTCAGAATTATGTGATATAAAGTCGCAATTGCGAGAAAAAAAGTCAGAATTCTGACTTTATAAGACGCAATTGCGACTTTATATCTCAGAATTCTGACTTTATATCTCAGAATTCTGACTTTATTTCACGCAATTCTGACTTTATATCTCGCAATTCTGAGAAATAAAGTCAGAATTGCGAGATGTAAACTCGCTATTGTGAGATAAAAAGTCGCAATTATCTTTTAAAATGTTTTATTCAGTGGCGGAAACAAGCTTCCATAGAAAACGTCTCGGTTACGTATGGTAACCCTCGTTCCCTGAGTCCAGGGAACGGAGACGCCTCGTCGGGGGAGTTCCCCTGACGAATTGGGATCACGCCAGGGATCCAACCACCTTCGAGAGAGTTAACAACGAGCCAATGAAAGAGAAACTGAATTGGCATGCAATATTTGCATTCCGCGGCCCGCCTACCAACGCGGGTATAAAAGGCGGAAGTAAACATTGCGCAATGCTTTTCGCTGAGGAGCCGAACAGTGTCCAGTCCTCCGCGAAGGTACAGCAACATGGCGACGGGACGAGGCGTCTCCGTTCCCTGGACTCAGGGAACGAGGGTTACCATACGTAACCGAGACGTTCCCTTTCGTCAGCAGGGAACTCCGACGCCTCGTCGGGGGAGTTCCCCTGACGAATTGGGATCCCTACCAAAACGCCATAGTGCTGGCCCCTTCCAGCGCCCAGCTAAGCTACCCTGCAGCAGTTTCCAGAAAATTTTGCGGGAGCTAGCTAGGGAATCACACTGCTGTTCCGCAAGACCCAATCAGTGGATATTGGATAACACTGGGAAAGCGTGCCCGACCCCAAGGATATAATAGGGGGGAACGCTGCGGAAGCTGAGGCAGCCTAGAGGAAGGCCCTCAAATACACACATGTACTAACCACGTAGGGTAGTGAAACATATGGAAACCCTTGAAGGTAGTCCCAGTCCAGAGGAGTGAGGAGCGTACTCAACAGGGATGACAGAATGTGTCTGTCAAGGGGAAGACACGGCTGCAATGCACGTGGCAATAATGGGTCGCCGCAGGGACCACTGGAAAGAACACCCAGTCTACTAGCAACTCCTTACTGAAGGTAGCAGACCTGGTGCCGGGCGGTCCGCAACGCCTGGCACCGGAGGGGTGATGGAGGAACTCACGAGGTTAGCCGTTTGTTGGGTAACCAACGGAGCATAAAGACGCACGTATCCGCTCACGGAATGGCGTCGCAAGCCGACACACCTATTCCCTCTAATTACTGGCCGTAGCGAGTACTCGGGAGGAAACCGGTTCCACACGTAGGCTATAAAACCTAGCGAACGTGTTCGGTGTCGCCCAGCCCGCAGCTCTACAAATGTCTGTTAGCGAGGCGCCTTGTGCCAGAGCCCAGGAAGCGGCAACACTCCTAGTGGAGTGAGCCCGCAACCTAGGTGGGCATGGCTCACCCTGGGACTCATAAGCCCTGGTGATAGCATCCACTAGCCAGTGGGCTAACCTCTGCTTGGAGACAGCCTTCCCCTTCTGCTGGCCTCCGTAACAAACAAAGAGCTGATCTGAGGTCCTAAAGCTTTGTGTTCTGTCTATATAAACCCGGAGGGCCCGGACGGGACAGAGAAAAGCTAGGGCTGGGTCTGCCTCCTCCTGGGGCAGCGCTTGCAGGTTCACTACCTGGTCCGCGAAGGGAGTGGTAGGAACCTTGGGCACATATCCGAGCCTGGGTCTCAATATGACCTGAGAAAGGCCAGGCCCAAACTCTAGGCACGATTCGTCGACCGAAAATGCCTGCAGATCCCCTACCCTCTTGAAGGAAGCCAATGCTAACAGGAGCACTGTCTTAATGGACAGGATATTAAGCTCGACTGACAGCAAAGGCTCAAAAGGAGGACTTTGAAGTGCTCTAAGCACTAAAGTTAAGTCCCAAGAGGGTACAGGGTGCAAGTTGCGAGGTGGATTTAGCCTCCTAGCACCCTTGAGGAATCTGATGACCAGGTCGTGCTTCCCCACGGACTTACCTTCAACTACATCGTGATGTGCGGCTATTGCGGCCACATACACTTTAAGGGTGGAGGGAGACAGCCTTCGCTCCAACCCTTGTTGTAGGAAGGAGAGCACGACTCTGATCGGGCAAGTTCGTGGGTTCTCCCCGTGGGAAGAACACCAGCCGACGAACAGGTTCCACTTCAGAGCATAGAGGCGCCTCGTAGAGGGGGCTCTAGCTGAAGAGATGGTATCTACCACTGCCTGTGGCAGGCCATCTAGAACCTCCGCGTCCCGTCCAGGGACCAGACATGGAGTTTCCAGAGGTCTGGACGCGGGTGCCATAGAGTGCCCCGTCTCTGAGAGAGAAGGTCTTTCCTCAGAGGAACCGGCCAGGGAGGGGCTGTCGCAAGGAGCATGAGTTCTGGGAACCAAGTCCGGGTTGGCCAATACGGGGCCACCAAAAGGACCTGCTCCTCGTCCTCCCTGACCTTGCACAGTGTCTGTGCAAGAAGGCTCACTGGGGGGAACGCATATTTGCGTAAGTCCCGGGGCCAGCTGTGTGCCAGGGCATCCGTGCCGAGAGTTCCCTCGGTCAGGGAGTAATACCACTGGCAATGGGTCGTGTCCGGAGAGGCAAACAGGTCTACCTGTGCGGCTCCGAAGATTCGCCAAATCAGCTGGACTGCCTGGGGATGGAGTCGCCACTCTCCCGGAAGGGGAGGCTGACGTGAAAGCTCGTCGGCCACATAATTGAACTCCCCTGGGACATGAATGGCACGAAGCGACCTCAGATGATTCTGACTCCATAGGAGGAGGTGGGAGGCGAGTCGCGACATACGACGGGAGCGCAGACCACCTTGTCGGTTGATGTACGCAACGGTCGCAGTGCTGTCCGTACGGACCAGTACATGCTTGTGTCTGAGAAACCCCTTGAGGCGACACAAGGCCAAGCGTACTGCTTGCAACTCTAGGCAATTGATGTGCCAATGCAGCTGGGGCCCCGTCCACAGACCCGAGACTGCATGCCCTTTGTACGTGGCCCCCCAACCCTTGGCAGAAGCATCTGTGAACACCACAGCATGCCTGGAAACCTGGACTAGGGGCACTCCGGCCCGTAGAAACGCAGGATCCGACCAAGGGGAGAAGGTTTGGCGACAGTGCGGGGTGACTTTGACCCGGAACGTGCCGCTCTGCCACGCCCACCTCGGGACTCGGTCGTGAAGCCAGTGCTGGAGCGGTCTCATATGCAACAAGCCGAGCGGCGTTACTGCGGCTGCGGCTGCCATATGCCCCAGGAGCCTCTGAAACTGTTTCAGTGGGACCGCTGTCCTGCCTCGAAAGGACTTGAGACAGGTGAGCACTGACTGGACGCGCTCCTCTGTGAGGCGCGCCGTCTGAGCGACTGAGTCCAGTTCCATACCGAGATAAGAGATCCTCTGCACGGGGCAGAGTTTGCTCTTCTCCCAGTTGACCTGAAGCCCCAACTGACTGAGGTGACGGAGCACCATGTCCCTGTGATCGCACAACACATCTCGCGAGTGAGCCAGAATGAGCCAGTCGTCGAGATAGTTGAGAATGCGAACGCCTTGTTCTCTCATGGGAACAATGGCCGCCTCCGCGACTTTCGTGAAGACACGGGGCGACAGGGCCAGCCCGAAGGGTAGGACCTTGTACTGATATGCTCGACCCTCGAAAGCAAACCGAAGAAATGGTCTGTGTCGAGGAAGAATCGAGACATGAAAGTACGCGTCCTTCAGGTCGATCGCTGCAAACCAATCCTGGGGACGGATGCACTCGAAAATGCGTTTCTGTGTGAGCATCTTGAACGGGAGCTTGTGCAGGGCCCGATTCAATACTCGCAGATCCAGGATTGGTCGTAACCCACCGCCTTTCTTGGGTACAATGAAGTAAGGGCTGTAAAACCCTGACCTCATATCGGCTGGAGGGACCGGCTCGATCGCGTCCTTCGCCAGCAGGACGTCGATCTCTTTCCGCAAGACCGGAGCATCCACTAGACGCACACGGGTGAAGCGGATGCCCCTGAACTTGGGAGGCCGGCGTGCAAACTGAATTGCATAGCCGAGCCGGATGGTGCGGATGAGCCAGCGCGACGGACTCGGGAGCTCTAACCAGGCTCCGAGAAACCGCCGCAACGAGCCCACCCGCACGACCGGCGTACCCGCGGAGGGGCAGCGAGGTGGAGGGCAGGGACACGGCTCTGGTGGCATCGTAGCGGCCGAGAGCGGGGTCTGGGTGTGTAATTGGACAACACCTACCTGCCTCCACCGGGGGACAGACGGCAGAGAAGACCCGAGAGTGTTCTGCTGCGGGCTGTCGCCTGGCGAGGGAAGGGGAGGAGACGAGGAGCGAGGCCCACGGGCGGCTGCTGGTCTCCGAGCCTTCCCGCCCAGCGGCAGAGAGGAGTGGCGTGACCGAGGTGGCGCCACTGCTATCTGAGAGCTGGGGAGAGGGGACTGAGAGTGGCGAGACCCGAGGGTGGCGCACACTGTCGTCCCACTCTCTAACGGACGAGACCGCTTGTTCAGCAGCCTCATCCGTGAATGACCCAGAGGAGGAAGAAACTGCTCTTTTATTGAAATTGTGGGTACCACCGACCGGGTGGTCGGTGGCGGAACAGAAACAGACACAAACAAAAGATTTTCCACCCGGCCCTCCTCCGGGGGAAGGAGGGGAGCAGAGGCCCCCTCCCGTAGAGCAGTTCCTCGGTCCTCTGGGTCGCCCGTCTCAGGAACGCCTCTTTCCTTTCGCCTTCTTGGGGGGTGGAGGCGGCTGAGCGGGCGGGGGAGCCCCCCTACGACCGGCGCCCCGCCTCCTGGAGTTGGACTGCTGTCCAGAAGGAGGAGCAGAGGCGGCCGCAGGAGGGCGCCCTCGGCGACGAGCAGCCCGAGGTTCTTCGGCCACAGGAGACGGACCAGCAGCAGTCCGTTTCCTGGGCAGGACATGCCGAAGCGCCTCAGACTGCTTTTGGGCGGCGGAGAACTCTTGGGCGAAGTCCCCCACCGAGTCGCCGAAAAGGCCCCCTCGGGATATGGGAGCATTCAGAAATCTGGATTTCTCTGAATCCCGCATATCCGCTAGGGTAAGCCAGAGGTGGCGCTCCTGGACCACCAAAGTGGACATCGCCCGTCCCAGAGAACGTGCGGTGACTTTCGTCGCCCAGAGGGCGAAGTCCGTCGCCACACGCAGCTCCTGCAGCACCCCTGGGTCGGGACCACCTTGCTGCATGTCATGAAGCGCCTTGGCCTGGTGGACCTGAAGCAACGCCATGGCATGCAGGGCGGAAGCGGCTTCTCCACACGCCGTGTAGGCCTTCTCGGTTAGACCAGAGGAGAACCTACAGGCGCGGGAGGGGAGTGAAGGGGCACCCCGCCAAGTGGAAGCGGCTTTCGGACACAGCTGCATCGCTACTGACCGCTCCACCTGGGGGATTCCCTCGTATCCCTTAACCGCTCCACCATCCAAAGTGGTGAGGGAGGAGGGGTGAGTTGATCTATGTCTGGCAGTCAGGGGTGCCATCCATGACCTCGTCACCTCTTCATGCACCTCCGGGAAGAAAGGGACCGGAGCGGGACGCTGAGAACCAGCGCGACCCGCCCCGATACACCAATCATCAAGCCGCGAAGGTTCGGGACACGGTGGGGGGTTCCACACGAGCCTGACATTCGCGGCCGCCCGGCCAAGCATAGCGGCCAGCTCAGGATCCGGCTCGGCCGCAGCCACCACACCCGAAGGGGGTAGACCCGCCGAGTCGTCACCTGAGGATGACCGCTCTCCCTCCGATGCAGCGATAGACATCGCATCTTCAGGTGGCGCCCCGAAGGAAACAACCGGAACCGCACGGGGCAGCACCAGCGGCTCCAACGGGGGCACCGATGGCAACGGCGCTACAGAGGAGTGGGAGCCTCGTGAGGATCTTCCACCTGGCGAGGTAGTCCGCACTGAAACCCTCATACGCTCACCAACAGCCACAGCCGAAGTAGTCGCCTGCTGAACTGAACCAGCCGACGAACTAGATCGGGTGTAGACTGAAGGGACACCCTCAGCAACTTTCTGCTGAAGGATTCGAAGTCTCGAGCGGAGCGTCGCCAGAGTCATGTTCCCACAATGAGAACATGACTCGTTCACAAACGCTGCCTCTGCGTGCGCTAAGCCCAAGCACGAGACGCAGTGTTTGTGACCATCACCCTGAGACAGAAGTCTACCGCATCCAGAAACACACGGGCGAGATGACATCTTTGTCACGTAGACAAAGAAGCAGGTCGCCCAAAACTCTTTTAGGAAAGAGAGAGAACCTCTCTTTCAGTGCCGAAGCACTCAGGGACCCACCGCGGCCACACACGGGGAAACTGCAAGCCCGTGTGGGCACTCAAATACCAGCCGTGAAAACGGCTTTTTTTTTTTTTTTTTCACAGCTGGCAGAAGCGGCGATCACTGACGAGGCTGTCACACCGGCACCAGAGAGGACTCTTCCCGAAGAGACTCGTTGAAAACGCTTCACTTCTCAGGCGGAAAACAGCAGCACAAAGCAATCTGTTCGGCTCCGAGGCGATAAGCATTGCGCAATGTTTACTTCCGCCTTTTATACCCGCGTTGGTAGGCGGGCCGCGGAATGCAAATATTGCATGCCAATTCAGTTTCTCTTTCATTGGCTCGTTGTTAACTCTCTCGAAGGTGGTTGGATCCCTGGCGTGATCCCAATTCGTCAGGGGAACTCCCCCGACGAGGCGTCGGAGTTCCCTGCTGACGAAAGGGAACTAACATATCTCAGGTTTCACTAAATTAAATTGGAGAAATTATTCCATGTAAAAAAAAAGAGTATATATCTAATGGGAATTTCAAATTTGTTTTAAATTAAATGTGAAATGTATAATGAGTAAAGGAAAATGATTGCTTTCAAAATAGAGGCGACACAGTTGGCTCTTTGTCTCCTATCTAATAAGAAACATTTATGTAAGATACAGCAACAAAATTAGAAATTTCCCAAATATCCATCCTACTATACATAGAAATTACCTTTGCATTGTGTATAACCAGAATACCAAATATAAATTGTAAAAATACAAGCAATACAATATTACTAATGATATTAATCTAAATACATGTACATCATTCAGTTCCTGTAGATTTATATTTGAATGCATCTCCATCATTTAGTTTTCTTTAGTGAAATATTAAGGTAATTTTACTATTTACAGTCTTTTACAGGACATAATGAAAAGATTATTTTCTAAAAATGCTAAAGATTTCTGATTCTTTTCAGGTTGACATTTATAATTTGATTAACTGAGTATTTATTTAATTTCTTATTTCATTCTGCACTTACTTCCAGCACTCAGTTTAGTTCCTCCACTGAAAGTCCACAGTGATTCTCATTCATTCAATGAACAAAAACCTCCAGAATATTTAAAGAGCAATAGAAGTCAGCAACAGAATCCTGCAAAAATGCATGTTTGATTGTTTTATCACATTCTGTAAATCCAGGAGGAAACTGAATGTGTGTTTGACAGGAGTCTGTTGAGTGGAGAGTGTTTTGCATGTTTACACTCACAAAACTCCTCATGATCAGTGTGTGTTCAGTCCCGCCAGAGTCACTGACACACCAAACAATAATGGCTCTTCTATTCTGGCTACACTGACTCTGCTTGCTCACTGACACTGACGAAGGCAAAGAGCAGAAACTTATGTCAGCTTTATCTCCTGTCTTTAATAAAAGATTTTAGAGTGCAGACCTTTCTTGCATTTTTGATTTGAAACATAGCTCAGCACCTACAATTTTTACATTATAAACAGTTTATTACATTAATAACGTCATACCATAATACATTATGCTTTTATATTACATTATGCTTTGTTATTACATTATGAGTTGCTACACGTCTTTTATTCATAATAGACGGTCAGAGCCGGATTTACTTCAAATTGTGGATTTGTGACAGGCAAAATACATTTGACTACACTCTTCACCGCACCTCAAAAATACATAAAACATCAGCATTTATATAGTGTTTTTTAGTAAAGAAAACACTGCTGTACTTATTCAAAGAACCAGTTCTTTATTTACCCTTGAAAACAAGCAGAGACGGACCAAAATCATTGATGTTTAGGCACTGTTATGAGGAGGTGTGGAGATGAACCCAATTGAAGACAGTAGTCACAGGAACACAGTTTATTGTACAAATAACAGGAAAAGCAAAGCCCACGAGGGGGCAAAACAAGACAAGACAGGACTACGAGTGACTAAACTAGACTATGACTCTGACAATTAACTAGACTATAAACAAACAGCAAAAACAGAACTTTCTCTAGACAATACTCTTGACAGGATACTCACAAGGTTTCACAATGAATAACATGTAATATTAGACAATGTACCAACACAGGACAGAGAACATGAGGGGATTAAATAGGGAGCAAACTAATCAGGAAAACAGGTGACAGCGATGATACAATAATGATAACAAGATGAGATAACAAGGGGGCGGGGTAAAGTGACAAGACAACGCAAGCACACAGCCCAAACAAATGGCCATGTGCTTACACATAAAACATGGGTCTGTCATGATCCTGCCTCAAGAATTAAACAACATCAAGGACTAGATGGCAGGATCATGACAGGCACAAACTCTTGTCAATACTTTTCATTTGTTAAATATTTGCAAAGCACAGACAACCGTAAAGGGTGACAAATAATGATGTATGACGAAAATGACAAATCATGAAATATGGAGCTTCTGCCCGACAGCAACAATATTATACATTTTATTATTTTATAAAGTAATTATCGTACAGAGTTAATTAGCATTAGAGTGACATAATAATGAAAAATCGAATTATTGCTCCTTATTGTAATTTAAAGCATTTAAATAGTTGAACTCAACTGCACAATAACTCTACACTGCTTAAGCCCGCAGTGTAACAGCAGAACAAGAGTGAAATCAGTCGATTATCGATTATTACTTTTATTTGTCAGCAACTGAGATCATTCGACTTTTTAAGATGTTCAAGAATGAAAAAAAAGAAGAAGATCTGTCTCTGTTTACCACCTGAAATATGTTTCTTGACAGTAAGAGGTTCTTGTTCTCAGAAAGGACATTTACATTGAAGACACTTTGCATATGAGCTGCACGCTTCAGTGCACTGGAGGTCTTTATAGATATGTGAGTTTATGGTTTTATGACTGACAGCTCTTCTTCATGATAACAGATCCAAAAGCAAACATGACTTTAATAGCCGTCATTATTTGGACACTCACAACCTGCATATGGAGTAAGTATGTAGAAATTGATATATTCAGGCCTAAAGCCAGAAATGAAGAAATCAACAAGTCCACAGATGCTCAGATCAAGATTTAGACTTCATTTTATGCATTTTATTCTCTCTCTTCAGGTTCTGTGGGACAAACTCTGACTCAATCTGAAGCTCAAACAGTGGAGCCTGGTCAGACTGTCTCTATTCTCTGTAATCATAAACCAGCAATAGACTGTTATAAGACAGGTGATACCTCTAAGAAATGTATGTCCTGGTACCATCAGATTCCTGGAGAAGTTCCTAAACTCCTGATCTATTACATATCAGAGAGAGCTTCAGGTGTTTCTTCTAGATTCAGTGGCAGTGAAAGTGGAGACCACATGGATTTTACTCTGACTATCAGTGGAGTCCAGCCTGAAGATTCAGGAGTTTATTACTGTCAGAGTCAACACACTAGGACAGGAGACTCAAAGAACTATGACTGGGTGTTCACACAGTGTAAAAGCATCATACAAAAACCTCCTTGGCTGAGACTTCTGCAGATGTTGAAGTTGAAGATCATTATTCACTTCACTGACTTTACACACAAACACACAGATACACAGACGGTTGATGAACTGTTGATGTTCATCACACACTCATCAACACATTCTACATATTTTATATAAAAAACATCAGAATGTTCAAACATGAATTACACATCAATTACAAATTATAATAACAATAAAATACATCCAAAATTAATATGAAAGAAAGCTCACCGTGATCAATGCTTATGTAATAAAAATGAAGATTTCACATCAGTCCCTCATGAAATACCACATATTTCACTATAATAACATTATTAGTGGATCTACTGGGAAATTGTTCATATATCAATAATTTATCTTATATATTCCAGCCTCTTAGTTAAAACTCATATTCTCATAATCATTTTACAGACCTGTTTAGAGGATCCGAGATCTTTTGCATCTTAAACAAACAAACAAACAAACAAACAAATAAATAAATATCAAGCTGTCTGCAGTTCAACTGAATCTCTATTTGCTTTATTCCATAAAATAAAACAATGTGTTCATCCAGACATGCTTTAACAGCTCTATGACGAGTCCACTTTAGTCTGAATTAGATCCTGAATCAATATTGTTGTCCATTGCTTCCTCTGTTAACAACCACAGTAAGTTTTCCTGTATGATTATTAAGATCAAATATTTAAAAAGTTTATTTTCATGGCATTGAAGTTTAGCATTCATACGAAACATGTAAACTAAAAGAATCAATAGAACTTCATCTATTTGTGTCTGTAGATTATACATATCTGTAAAGGCCAAATATATTTGTCCTCATGCTGAGCCAGAGGAACTCCACTTCAGTAAAGCACACACTTTACAGATTTATTCCCTATATTACAGAGGGGTTTGTTCACATATGCCTGATTTTCATTTTATTCCTTAAAATATGGTGTGTTTTTTTTTTTCCTGGCTGTTGATGATATTTTCAGTTCCCTTACGAGAACGTTCTCTCGTACTGCGTTGCAAACGCTGTGGGAAAACTCCTTTTCTCGAGAATATTGAAGCCTTTATTTTAAAACGCATTGCTGCAGCATAAGCGAGAGCATCAGGCTCGCGCGAGCTAGCTGATAGGCTATGCTGCATGCAACTGCACGAACCAATGGCGAGAGAGCAGAGGCGCACGAACCAATCAGAGAGCTTGGCGCCCTGCCATACTCGAGCGCGCCAAATAGGGCGTGGCAGAAGAGTATAAATACAGAGAAATCTCGCCATAAAACAGATCTAATCTCCTTCAGCTTCGAGACTCACCTCTTCGCTGAAATCTCCAGAGAGAAGCCGCTCGTCGTTGAGAAGCCCTTCAGCAGAACAGCTTCAGGTTTTGGCAGATCATCCTCGCAGATCGCCGGCTGAGCGTTTCCCTGTGGCATCCGACGAGTATCCTTTTTGCACTATCTAAAAGAGCATACCGCTGTTTTCACAGCGCGCGAACAGCGTTGTTTCAAATGTCTGTTTGCGAGTCCTGCGGGGTTTCCCTGCATGTGTCTGACAGACACACACTGTGCGCGGTCTGTCTCGGTCCTGAGCACACCGAGGCAGCGCTCACTAAAGGCGGCTGTCCACACTGCGACAGCATGACCATGGCGGTTCTCCGGTCACGTCTCGCCCTCGCTACTTCAGAGGGCGAACCCGCTTCACTTCCATCTTCGGCGCCCCACGAGCCCCGTAGGAAGAAGCGACGAGATCAGAGGATCCCCGAAAGCGGTGAGGTTGAAGAGCTCACGCCAGGTCTCTCCCCGCGTGCTTCACCCGCCTCCCAATCCCCGGTTCTGTTCGCGAGAAGCGACCAACGCCCCTCTCTCGAAGCGGCGGGACTCGTTTCTTTTGGCGGATCGGCGGATGAGGATGACGCTGTTTCTGTGGCGGCATCCGAGAGCGAGGAATGGTCGGGCTCTGTGGACCCCGCCCCCTCTTCTCTGAGCGATCGTCCTGACACACGTGCGAACATCGACGCCGAACTTTTCCGTGTCATGTCTCGCGCTGTCGACGAACTAGGACTCAACTGGCTTTCCCCAGCTGAACCTGCAAGAGGCCGCCTCGACGAGTGGTACCTGCCGGGCCGCCAACAGGCCCCCCGTCAGCGCGCCGCTCCTTTTCTGCCGGAGGTCCACGAGGAGCTCACTAAAAGCTGGCGCGCGCCCTTTTCAGCGCGAACGCGCGCTTCCGCTTCTCACACGCTCTCCTCTGTCGACGGCGCTGAAGAGAAGGGCTACGTGTCTCTTCCCCCCATCGAAGAAGCGGTCGCCGTCCATTTATGTCCTCCCACTGCAGGCAGTTGGAGGTCTAAGATGACGCTGCCGTCTAAGCCCTGCAGGGCCACTTCAGCTTTGGCCGCCCGTGCCTACGCCACCGCTGGCCAAGCTGCCTCGGGGATTCACGCCATGGCCACACTTCAGGCGTTCCAGGCCAAACTCCTCCGCTCCATGGATGAGTCAGGCCCTTTCCCGGACACCCTGAAAGACCTCCGTAGCGCTTCAGACTTGGCGCTTCGGGCCACGAAGACCACCGCTCAAGCTCTCGGCCGCAGCATGGCTAGTTTGATTGTGCTTGAGCGCCACCTGTGGCTTAACTTGACGGAGATCAAGGACGCAGATAGAACCGCCTTCTTAGACTCTCCGATCTCCACATCTGGTCTCTTCGGCCCATCTGTCAATGGCTTCGCGGAGCGCTTCACCGAAGCACAGAAGGCTTCTAGTGCTATGAAGCACTTTCTCCCCAAACGCTCCAGCTCGGCTTCACGGCGTCCCAAGAGCGCGCCGCGGCCAGAGAAGTCAGTTCCTCAGGTTCATCAGCCCCGCCCAGCGGCTGAGACCGGTCAGCGCTTAAGGCCAGTGAAACGTTACCCTTTCCCTAAGCGCCAGGGACCCAGACCGAAGCTCACGCTCGACCTCGAGCCGAAGAAGCCGTCCTAACCGGCAGAAAGAGGGGTTCATGTCCCGCCGCGGCCGGACCAGCCCCGAAGATCGCTCGAACACTGCTCACAGCCCCCTCTTCAGTTCAGGCGGCTGGAGTAGTTTTAAATGCAGAAATAGGGCCTGCTATCTGTCATGCACCTCTGCACACAAACGCTGTTTTAACAGCGACCCACAAAAAGCACAAATCGAGCAAAATTTCACTTTCATGTCTAGTCGAGCCCCCGTCTCCGGGCGCTCAGTCTTCAGATATGATCATACCTCTGGTTCATCGGGCTCTGGCATGGCAGGCCATACCCGGAGTCTCAGAGTGGGTAATGAACATCATAAAGCGCGGTTACTCGCTTCAGTTCTCCCGCAGACCACCATGCTTTCGAGCGGTTATTCAAACTTCAGTAAGGAGCACACTAGTTCATGTCCTCCGCACCGAAGTACAGGGTCTGCTGGCAAAGGGGGCTATCGAGAGAGTTCCCGCTGCACTAAGCGAGTCAGGGTTTTACAGCCGTTACTTCCTCGTTCCGAAGAAGGACGGCGGCTTAAGACCCATTTTAGATCTCAGGCATCTGAAAAAGGCCTCATGACACGGCCGTTCAGAATGCTTACAACCAAACACATCCTGGCGCAAATTCGCCCAGGCGATTGGTTCTTTTCAGTGGATCTAAAAGACGCGTACTTTCACATCCAAGTGAACCCCCACCACAGGCCATTCTTGAGATTCGCCTTCGAGGGGCAGACATACCAGTACACAGTTCTACCTTTTGGACTGGCACTGGCACCTCGTACGTTCACGAAATGCATGGATGCAGCTCTCTCCCCCCTGAGACAGCGGGGAATGCGCATCCTGAACTACCTCGACGACTGGCTCATTTTGACTCAGTCAGAGGCGGAGTCCAATACTCACAAAGCCTGGCTTCTCAGTCATTTAGAATGCCTGGGGCTCAGGGTGAACTTCTCCAAGAGTATTCTGTCCCCCAGTCAGCGTATTACGTTCCTGGGAACAGTTCTAGACTCCGTACTTATGAGAGCGTGGCCCACTTCTACCCGCGCTCTCTCAATCCAACAGCTCGCCGCGTCGTTCACGAAGGGCACTCATGTACCCCTTCGAACGTATCAGAGGATTTTGGGCCTTATGGCTTCGGCAGCTTCAGTACTCCAACTAGGTCTACTGCGCATGCGTCCTCTTCAGCTGTGGCTAGCACCTCGGGTACCCCCTCACGCTTGGCGTACAGGTATCCTGAACATCAGGGTGGACCAGCATTGCATTCTAGCACTGGCCCCTTGGATGAACGCCAGCTGGTATCAGCAGGGCGTGAGCATGGGAGTGGTCTCAGAAAGGAGGGTCATTTCGACAGATGCCTCCAACTCAGGTTGGGGAGCCCTGTACGAGGGCAGGCCTGCCTCCGGCCTCTGGTCGAGCTCGGAGAAACGCCTACACATAAACTGCCTCGAGATGAGAGCAGTTTTTCTGGCCCTAAAAACCTTCCTTCCACACCTGGCAGGACACCATGTCTTGGTCCGGACGGACAACATGTCAGTGGTGTCCTACATAAATCGCCAGGGCGGTCTCAGATCCCGCAATCTGCTCGCCATAGCTACCCAGCTGCTACTTTGGGCTCAAACCAATCTGCGCTCGCTCAGAGCAGCTCACGTGCCGGGCACGTTGAATACAGGAGCAGACATGCTCTCTCGGGGCAACGTTCCCCCAGAGGAATGGTCTCTCCACCCCCAGACAGTTCTCCTATTATGGGAAATCTTCGGACAAGCAGAGGTAGACCTCTTCGCCTCAGAAGACAACTGTCACTGCCCAATCTTCTTTTCGAAGAAAAAGGACGCGCTGGCCCACGACTGGCCCAATCGTCCCCTTTACGCGTTTCCTCCGGTCTCGATGCTGCCTCAGGTCATCGAACGGATCAGGAACACGGGGTGTGCGATCCTCTTGATAGCTCCTCTCTGGCGGTCCCAATCTTGGTTCCCAGAGCTGATGCAGCTGTCAGTTTCAGACCCTTGGCCAATTCCTCTGAGGAGCGACTTATTGGCTCAAGCGAACAGAAGGATATGGCACCCCCGTCCCGACTTGTGGGCCCTTCATGCCTGGCCGCTCAACGGCTACCCCAGGACCTCCCAGAGGGCGTCCTGAATACTATTCTGGAGGCTAGAGCTCCGTCTACTAGACGTCTCTACCACCTTAAATGGTCAGTGTTTTCCAGCTGGTGTCAGGCTCGAAACCTCGACCCTCACTCTTGTGAAGTACCGTTGGTTCTTTCCTTTCTCCAGGAGCTGTTGGACGCGGGACGTTCCCCGTCCACACTCAAAGTTTACGTGGCAGCCATCGCGGCTTTTCACGTTTTGGTGGCTGGCTCTTCTCTGGGAAAATGCGACCTTATTGTTCGCTTCCTTAAAGGAGCCAGGAGGCTCAACCCGCCTCGGCCTCCCTCAGTGCCGGCCTGGGATCTTTCTCTGGTTCTACGGGCCCTCAAGGGACCCCCCTTTGAACCCTTGGGGTCCACGGACCTAAAGTCCCTTTCCCTGAAAACTGCTCTGTTACTGGCACTGGCGTCAGTCAAAAGAGTAGGGGACTTACATGCGCTTTCCATAAGCGCTTCCTGTCTTGAGTTTGGCCCCAACGACTCTAAAGTCCTTTTGAAGCCAAAACACGGTTACGTGCCTAAGGTGCTCTCTACTCCGTTCAGAGCGCAGGTAATTTCGCTGTCGGCCCTCCCAGTTTCGGGAGAAGACAGTGATGCTCATACGCTCTGCCCTGTTAGAGCGTTGAGATTATACTTGGAGCGTTCGGCCTCGTTTAGGGAGTCCGAACAGCTGTTTGTCTGTTTCGGGGGCCGAACCAAAGGGTTGCCGGTCACGAAACTCACGCTATCCAGATGGATAGTTGATGCTATTGCTTTAGCATACACCTCACTGGGCCTTCCTTGCCCCATGGGTGTCAGAGCTCACTCCACGAGAGGCATCGCCTCCTCGTGGGCTTGGACTAGTGGTGTCTCTATTGAAGACATTTGTGCGGCGGCAGGCTGGTCAGCTCCGTCCACATTTGCGAGATTTTATAACTTAGAGGTCCCTGCTTTACAAGCACGGGTTCTCTCAATCTAACCTCGGCTCTCCGATCCGGGTTAAATTTCTAAGTTGTATGGGAACTTTACATGGGCTGGCCCCTTTCGCCCTAGCCTATGTACACACCAAGTATCTTTAGACCCGATGTTCTGGTCTGTGGTATTCTGGCTACTTTCTATCCCGGAAATTCCTGGATTAGAGTAGCCACGAGACTTAGCACGGCGTTTTAAAAAGTGTTCCCACAGCGTTTGCAACGCAGTACGAGAGAACGTTCTCGTAAGGGAACGTACTTGGTTACTTACGTAACCTCGGTTCCCTTAGAGATAAGGGAACGAGTACTGCGTTGCCCTGCCGTGCTATCCTCGAACATCAGGTATTTTCGTTCAGTCGATTAGACCTGTTTTATGGCGAGATTTCTCTGTATTTATACTCTTCTGCCACGCCCTATTTGGCGCGCTCGAGTATGGCAGGGCGCCAAGCTCTCTGATTGGTTCGTGCGCCTCTGCTCTCTCGCCATTGGTTCGTGCAGTTGCATGCAGCATAGCCTATCAGCTAGCTCGCGCGAGCCTGATGCTCTCGCTTATGCTGCAGCAATGCGTTTTAAAATAAAGGCTTCAATATTCTCGAGAAAAGGAGTTTTCCCACAGCGTTTGCAACGCAGTACTCGTTCCCTTATCTCTAAGGGAACCGAGGTTACGTAAGTAACCAAGTACGATTTTTTGAAATGATAAAAATAGATTTCCAAAATCCCCTCCATACAAACTCTTGACTCTAATATGTCAATAAAATCTGACACACAAACTTTTGAAGCTGCTTTATCCAGTGTTCAGATTTCTGTTCTGGAAATAAATGCAAATTAGTGCATATTTAATTAGAAAATGCCTTGTTTGTATATTTAAACATACAATTTCTGAAAACTAGATAAAAAATGTTTGTGATTCTTCATGTTATCAATCAATTGGGGAAGTATGATGAAATCTATTAGTTCTTTATTTTATTTTTTTACCCTATTCATCTCTTGTACATTGCCCTCATTTTTTTCATTCATCCTGTTTAAATGCATAAATCTTGAGAGTCAAAATTCAGACCCTTTTTCCTGTTTCATGTAAAATTAGTATAAAAGATTTTTTTTAACATATACATTTTTATAAATTAAATGTAGCTAAAATGTTTTATTTCATTAAATATATTATTAAGATGCCATGCTAACATACATATATTTTTTACTGTAATCAATATTTTCAATATTAAAATATGATTTTAATATTCATGCTGTTCATCACAATAATCGGACACAAGTCCCAAAAAAATGAATAAAAAGTGGGATTTCATATCGTAGGTTGTTTTATAATACAGCAAGAAAGTCAACACCATATTTGAGTCAAAATGCTTTTATTTGGCAGCAATAAAACAACAAAGCATCGCTGTTACAACAGCTGAGAATATCTGAATATTATACTAACAGAACGAAAGATTCATTGTTGAGCATTGACTGATTTAGGACAGTCCTATGTAAGTTTGTGAGTGTGTGTATGTGTGTGAATGAATGATTATGCATGCTATCTATGTCTTTGTGTGATGTGTGTGTGTGTTTCACTGGTCAGCATCACACTGCTGTGTGTTCAGGCTCTCGGTCACTGCTTTCTGGGATGTGTGTGTGGCGTCACAGCTGATGGTTGTTGCTCTGCTCCACTCACTCTCAGTGAGACTCAGGCTGCTGCTCCAGCTGTACAGTCCATCCTTCTGCAGAACACTGGGACTCAGATTCACAGCAGAGCTCCTGCTACTGCCATCCACCTTCCAGCTCAGCTTCCAGTCAGAGGGGAATCCCTTACTGCCCAAACACAGCACTGTAGCCTTACCCTGCTGCAGCTCGCCTCTGGAGGGGGCAGGACCGTGAGGGTGGGGCGAGTGGCAGCTAGAGAGAGAGAGAGAGAGAGAGAGAGAGAGAGAGAGAGAGAGAGAGAGAGAGAAAGAATGTATGTAATGTCCATTTATGTAATGGCCAATGCTTTGGCAATACTATACAAGTCATTTGAATTTGAATTTGAAAGAGAGAGAGTTTCATTCTTCTTAAAAACAGCTCTATCAGTCTTTCACTTCCCTTTAAGAGATTCAGAGTTAATCAAGCAGATCTGAAGAGAAACAGCCCAATAAAAACACATTTACCAGCAATCACACATATCTATATTTGGATTTAAAAAATATGAATAATTTTATATTATGGATCTTTGATTATTTGGGAATCTATTTTTTTTTTATTATTAAATATTTTGTTGTTTAACATTTACTGTAATACTAGTTACAGATTTTTTTTTTTTTTTTGTGAAAGCAACAGCAAATGAAGACATTTCTGTCTCATGAGACTTGAAAACTATTCATTAAAAAAAAAACTTTTTCATTATTCAAGAATTATTAAAAATAATTACAAACTGTTAATAATAAGATACCAAAGCTGTTCTACTATCTATATTGATACTTTTTGCATAACAAAATGGTTTAATGTTTTCATGTTTGCCTCTGTTAAATCGATCTGTGGAGAGTAAAAGACTTATACAGACCTCAACTTTATATTTATATATGTCAAATGAATAAAAAATACAAACAGTTATTCTTTGTCAAATATGATTTACCATATTGATAGACAAAAAATGCTCACTAATAAAAAAGTGATTGGTTTAAACTGGTCTATAAAGAGCTAAGGAAAGTTAAACAATTATTTGGTAATGTCACACCAGATTAAAACTTTCAAATTATTTATTCTTATATTAGTCATTATTTTAAAAAAAATTTCAAATAAAAAAAATCCTCATTCATTCTCATTCACTGCAAAAACCTCCAGAATATTCTGAGAGCGCCACACACGTTTAAATTAAACCATGATGATTAACTCATGATTAAAATATGCATGTATCAAAATGCCCATCATCATATGATATTTCAGTTCAGGAAGGGCTTTTCCACTGTAATGTAATTTTGCATTGGCAGCTCTGTCACATGCCTGTCCTGTCTTGTGTAGCACATGTGGTGTTTGTGTTCCTGTCACTGTTTGACCCCACCCTCCTTGTTATCTCATTATTGGTTTCATTTGCCCCACCTGTTGTTCCTTATTACCTGCCTGATTTGTCCCTTTTATAAGTTCCTTTGTGTTTGCAGTCTGTGTCGGATCGTTGTCTTGTTTACGTCTCCCGCTTTCCCGTGAAACCCCGGTATGTTGCTTTGTAGTTGTATTTTTGGTTATTTCATGTTTTCCCCCTTGAGGGTTTTTGTTTCATTTCATGTTTCTTTTATTTAATAAATATTCTTTCTGCACTTGAGTCCTCTCCTTTAGTTTTTCTTTAGTTATACGTGACAGAACGATCCGACCATGTTAAGGACTCAGCAGAAAGATTCACGACACCCACCAGGCCCTCCTGTCTCGTGCCCCCACTACGATCGCATTATTCGTTTTCAGACACTAAGTGCCCTCCGCCAACAAGGGGCTGACCTGAGGAAGTTCGCGGGTGAATTCCTTGGAGCGGCGGAGGGTTTAAAACTTAATGACGGGCCTCTAAAGGACCTCTTCTTTTACGCACTCAATGAGCCCATGGACTGGGTTCTCAGGAGGGCGTATGATGGCTGTACGTTTGAGGCTATGGTGGAGGGTCTCGCTCGCTTGCAGGAGCGAGAGGCCAGGAAGAGGGTCCCAGTTCCGGTGGCCTCAGTGCCGGTGGTCCCGAGTCCAGTGGTCCCAGTTCCGGTGGTCCCGAGTCCAGTGGTCCCAGTTCCAGTGGCCCCAGTTCCAGTGGTCTCGAAACGGAGGAGGAAGAGGAAGACTCCCTCCGTGACTGTTCCGGTGGTCCCTGTTCCGGTGGTCCCTGTTCCGGTGGTCCCTGTTCCGGTGGTCCCTGTTCCGGTGGTCCCTGTTCCGGTGATCCTGCTCGCACTGCCTGCACCACCTCAGCGATCCGTCACGTCTGCCCAGCCAGAGACTGTTCACGTCACGTCTGCCCAGCCAGAGACTGTTCACGTCACGTCTGCCCAGCCAGAGACTGTTCACGTCACGTCTTCCCAGCCAGAGACTGTTAACGTCACGTCGGCCCAGCCAGAGACTGTTCCTGAGCCTATGTCTTCGGACAAGATTGCCGCCGCCGAGCCTGTTCACGTCACGCCTGCCGAGCCTGTGTCCCCTGACAAGATGGCCGCCGTCGAGCCTGTGTCTTCGGACAAGATTGCCGCCGCCGAGCCAGTTCACGTCACGCCTGTCGAGCCTGAGTCCCCTGACAAGATTGCCGCCGTCGAGCCTGTGTCTGAGCCGGTGGTGTCTGTTCCTGAGCCCTCAGTGACCGCGACACTGGCCATTATGGCCACAGCCATGTGGTGTGTGTGGGCTACGCACACACTTGAGCCGGTGGTGTCTGTTCCTGAGCCGGTGGTGTCTGTTCCTGGGCCGGCGGTGTCTGTTCCTGAGCCGGAGCCAGTGTCTGTTCCTGAGCCGGAGCCAGTGTCTGTTCCTGAGCCGGAGCCAGTGTCTGTTCCTGAGCCGGAGCCAGTGTCTGTTCCTGAGCCGGAGCCAGTGTCTGTTCCTGAGCCGGAGCCAGTGTCTGTTCCTGAGCCGGAGCCAGTGTCTGTTCCTGAGCCGGAGCCAGTGTCTGTTCCTGAGCCGGAGCCAGTGTCTGTTCCTGAGCCGGAGCCAGTGTCTGTTCCTGAGCCGGAGCCAGTGTCTGTTCCTGAGCCGGAGCCAGTGTCTGTTCCTGAGCCGGAGCCAGTGTCTGTTCCTGAGCCGGAGCCAGTGTCTGTTCCTGAGCCGGAGCCAGTGTCTGTTCCTGAGCCGGAGCCAGTGTCTGTTCCTGAGCCGGAGCCAGTGTCTGTTCCTGAGCCGGAGCCAGTGTCTGTTCCTGAGCCGGTTCCTGAGCCGGTTCCTGAGCCGGTTCCTGAGCCGGTTCCTGAGCCGGTTCCTGAGCCGGTTCCTGAGCCGGTTCCTGAGCCTGTTCCTGAGCCTGTTCCTGAGCCTGTTCCTGAGCCTGTTCCTGAGCCTGTTCCTGAGCCTGTTCCTGAGCCTGTTCCTGAGCCTGTTCCTGAGCCTGTTCCTGAGCCTGTTCCTGAGCCTGTTCCTGAGCCTGTTCCTGAGCCTGTTCCTGAGCCTGTTCCTGAGCCTGTTCCTGAGCCTGTTCCTGAGCCTGTTCCTGAGCCTGTTCCTGAGCCTGTTCCTGAGCCTGTTCCTGAGCCTGTTCCTGAGCCTGTTCCTGAGCCTGTTCCTGAGCCTGTTCCTGAGCCTGTTCCTGAGCCTGTTCCTGAGCCTGTTCCTGAGCCTGTTCCTGAGCCTGTTCCTGAGCCTGTTCCTGAGCCTGTTCCTGAGCCTGTTCCTGAGCCTGTTCCTGAGCCTGTTCCTGAGCCTGTTCCTGAGCCTGTTCCTGAGCCTGTTCCTGAGCCTGTTCCTGAGCCTGTTCCTGAGCCTGTTCCTGAGTCTATGTCTGTTCCAGTGCCCGAGCCGGTGGTGCCAGTTCCAGTGCCCGAGCCGGTGGTGCCAGTTCCAGTGCCCGAGCCGTTGGTGCCAGTTCCAGTGCCCGAGCCGTTGGTGCCAGTTCCAGTGCCCGAGCCGTTGGTGCCAGTTCCAGTGCCCGAGCCGTTGGTGCCAGTTCCAGTGCCCGAGCCGTTGGTGCCAGTTCCAGTGCCCGAGCCGGTGGTGCCAGTTCCAGTGCCCGAGCCGGTGGTGCCAGTTCCAGTGCCCGAGCCGGTGGTGCCAGTTCCAGTGCCCGAGCCGGTGGTGCCAGTTCCAGTGCCCGAGCCGGTGGTGCCAGTTCCAGTGCCCGAGCCGGTGGTGCCAGTTCCAGTGCCCGAGCCGGTGGTGCCAGTTCCTGTGCCTGAGCCCTGGCCGCCCGAGGGGTCGTCTCCGCCGTGGCCGCCCCAGGGGTCGTCTCCGCCGTGGCCGCCCGAGGGGTCGTCTCCGCCGTGGCCGCCCGAGGGGTCGTCTCCGCCGTGGCCGCCCGAGGGGTCGTCTCCGCCGTGGCCGCCCGAGGGGTCGCCTCCGCCGTGGCCGCCCGAGGGGTCGCCTCCGCCGTGGCCGCCCGAGGGAAAGTCTCCGCCCTGGCCGCCCGAGGGAAAGTCTCCGCCCTGGCCGCCCGAGGGGTCTTCTCCGCCCTGGCCGCCCGAGGGGTCTTCTCCGCCCTGGCCGCCCGAGGGGTCTTCTCCGCCCTGGCCGCCCGAGGGGTCTTCTCCGCCCTGGCCGCCCGAGGGGTCTTCTCCGCCCTGGCCGCCCGAGGGGTCTTCTCCGCCCTGGCCGCCCGAGGGGTCTTCTCCGCCCTGGCCGCCCGAGGGGTCTTCTCCGCCCTGGCCGCCCGATGGACTCTCTGTTCCGCCCTGGCCGTCCGATGGACTCTCGGCTCCACCCTGGCCTCCAGAACTGTTCATTTTCCCTGCCCCACCCTGGTCTGTCTCTTTTGTTCCCCCTGTCCCACCCTGGTCTGTCTTTCCTGTTCCCCCTGTCCCCCCCTGGTCTGTCTTTCCTGTTTCCCCTGTCCCACCCTGGTCTGTCTTTCCTGTTCCCCCTGTCCCGCCCTGGTCTGTCCCGCCCTGGTCTGTCCCTCCCGTCCCGCCCTGGTCTGTCCCTCCCGTCCCGCCCTGGTCTGTCCCTCCCGTCCCGCCCTGGTCTGTCCCTCCCGTCCCGCCCTGGTCTGTCCCTCCCGTCCCGCCCTGGTCTGTCCCTCCCGTTCCCCCCGTCCCGCCCTGGTCTGTCCCTCCCGTCCCGCCCTGGTCTGTCCCTCCCGTCCCGCCCTGGTCTGTCCCTCCCGTCCCGCCCTGGTCTGTCCCTCCCGTCCCTTGTGGAGCGTCTGGTAGCCGCTCCTTAAGGAGGGGGTAATGTCACATGCCTGTCCTGTCTTGTGTAGCACATGTGGTGTTTGTGTTCCTGTCACTGTTTGACCCCACCCTCCTTGTTATCTCATTATTGGTTTCATTTGCCCCACCTGTTGTTCCTTATTACCTGCCTGATTTGTCCCTTTTATAAGTTCCTTTGTGTTTGCAGTCTGTGTCGGATCGTTGTCTTGTTTACGTCTCCCGCTTTCCCGTGAAACCCCGGTATGTTGCTTTGTAGTTGTATTTTTGGTTATTTCATGTTTTCCCCCTTGAGGGTTTTTGTTTCATTTCATGTTTCTTTTATTTAATAAATATTCTTTCTGCACTTGAGTCCTCTCCTTTAGTTTTTCTTTAGTTATACGTGACAAGCTCATGCTTCAGTGCTCTGCAAGGGTTTATAGTCCTGTGAACGATTTTAACATACAAGATCTGTCCACACAGAAGCCAATATGATTCTCTTCATCTGGGCAATTTACTGCATCCAAGGTAATGAAACAGAAATATTTATATTTTCCTAATATATTTTTCCTTTTTTATGTATTTTACTAAATTTTTGCACAAATAATTATTTGAATTCAGCAAAGTTTTCTTTGTCTCACAGGCTCTTCAGGACAGGTCGTTGTGACTCAACCTGAGTTTAACTCAGTTCAGCTTGCTCAAACAGTCTCTATTGATTGTAAAGTCAACACTGTAGTTGGTAGTTTATAGGCATCCAACTGGATCAATATCCAAAGATTACTACATCTCCTGGTACATTCAGAAGCCAGAGGAAACCCCTAAACTCCTTATATATTACACAACAATGAAGCCCTCAAGTGCTCCATCTAGAATGAGCGGTGGAGGCAGTTTTCAGGAAACGGTCTTGACTTCAGTCTGACTATCAGTGATGCCCAGCTTGAAGATGCTGGAGATTATTATTGTCTGAGTCAACATAAGATAAGTGACAAATGGGTGTTCACACAGTCGAAAAACGCTGCACAAAAACCTCCCTTGGTTAAACCACAGAGAATCCTCTGATGCATCCGAGACCTACAGGTGCAGAAATAAGAACAGAAACAGGGGTTAGTATCAATGAGATACACACATATGAATGCGTTTTATGTATTCTTATTTAATCTAATTAATCTTCAAACCCAGATCTGCCCTTTAGGAATAATCATTGAATTTCTTGCTGTTCCTGTAACGTATCTCTTTTTTCCCCCGGACAAATCAATTGTGTAGGCTACTCTATATATTTGGTATAGTGCTGCCTACACAAACGTAGGCCTTTGTGAAATATCATATTTAAACGATACCTCTATAGATACATGTGATGTGCGAGTTGTTTAGTATGCAAAGATAAAACTCTATTGTGTCACACAAAGTAAAGAAGCAGAAATTCATATTCTTTAGTTCTTTAGTTATACTGTTATAACGTAGTCTTTGTAATCTAACAGATACCATTTTGAATCCATATCATACAACCTCCATCTCAACCATAATATAGTAAATTATCTCAGGAAGTTTTGGGCTAAGTAGATATAGTAAATTTGCACCCACTCTTGAAAACGTTGCAACTTCAAGGAGAAGTGTATCCACCCATATATCTGCCCGAATATATATATTTTAACTACTTATATACTTTTAAATTACGATTTTTAATTCATTTCTTGTTTATCACTATAAAAGGAACCTGAAAAAAAACTGTAAAATAAACATAAAACACATAGCCTATAGCCTAAAGAAATATTTATCTCAAGTGTGATTATGTTTTTTTAATATCTTTTGGAAATCAAATAAAGGTCTCAACACTGTCCAAAGGCCAATAAAACCAAATACAGAGAAAGAAACTTGTAATGTCTTACTGCCCCCTACTGGAACTACGAGAAGAAGCAAATTAGAAGCACGTGACATTAATGAAACCTCTGCATTGTTCAACTCCTGAACTCAAACTTCATTTATTTGTGAAGAGCAAAAGTTTGGCATAAGCACATGGACAATGCTTTTGAAACACAGAAGGGTGAGTTTGATAGTTGTTGGTCATGACAACAGACTTTTATGTAGGCTACGTAAATATTTTTAACTCTAAATACTAAGGAAATTAGAAGAGTGCAAACCCCAATGTATCATTCGTTCAGTTCAGTTTTTTTATTTAATATTGAAAGTAGAAAAATTAGAAAACAGTTACAAAATGAACAACTCACTAGAGTTGATGAATCGATCAAACGGATAACCAAAATGGTCCGCGATTTACTGAATCATTCCGGACACCCCACTCTTAAGTAATGGTTTGGACGCTTTCTCACAGAGTAAACTGTAACGTGATATTTACAGTATAAAACACAAAGAGCAGCGGATGCAGTGAATATTGATCTGAGTTGATCAATATTCACTTGATCATATTCCAGAGACGATGAAGAAGGTCTATGTTGTGGACCTGCAGATAAATGTCTAGAGTTTTTTCAGATCAAAGCACAGTAGATACACGTGTAAATCAATAGTTGGTGTTCACATAATGCTATAAAAAAAACATTGAATCTCCATGCAGCTGTTACAGACACTGGTTGTAAACTCTGCAACATCCTACCAAGTTGCTATTGTTGTTTCATCACTAGAGGGCGATGTCACAATACATACCACTGTCCTTCTGATTTAGGTCTATTTGTGTCTCTTGCCCATGTAAGTCTAGCATAGTATGGAGTCTTAAAGGGATACTTCACCTCTGGGAAGATGAATGTGTATTTAAAATAGGTCATTTAAGTAGAAGAAATGTGGAGAAATTTTTGAATTTGGAGCTTTCTAGACTGAGAAAAGCCAGAAAATGTATTTTTGGCTTATGTGGATGAAAGACAACAACTCCCAGAATGCACTTGCTTCGCTGCCTTAGGAGGCCACGCCTACCGGTTAGAGAGCACAGTTGAAAACAACAAGGCTAGCCTAAGTAAGTGATGAGTTTGCCAGGGATTTAGAGACCCAAAATGTCCGGGATTCGGCTTTTGCGTTCTACAGTCGCCATTCATCATGTTTACTGTGGCGAGCAGGACGAGGCTGACGGCCGCGGGAGAACGGCGCGAGGCCGGTGGCTTCATTACTGAGACGCGCCGGGTCTCGCATATCTCACGGAGGAGCGGGAATTTTCTTAGCAATGTTAAAACGCACATCAACCAACCAATCACTTGTTTAGCGTTCATGTAAACACTACAGTCAGATTCACCGATCGGAATTAATTCAGTTAGATTGAAACGAGAGGTGTGCATGTAAACAATGAATGGCGACCGCAGAACGCAAAAGCCGAATCCCGGACATTTTTAACAGTCTCGCCCGCCGGACAAGTCCGGGAAAAGGAAGATGGTAACCCCTACTTACTCAGCTTTCTCCTATTATTCAGCTTTCTCCACAGAACAAGAGCATGCTAGCTTAGCTTCCAAAGAAAGACGGCTGATACTGTGTACATTCTGTGAGTGAGATCCCACCCTCTATGGGCGGGGTGAAAACATGCGGAACAACGCCATCTACTGACTGTAGTCTTTAGCCTCTGGACAGAAAATCCTCCGATGACGCAAAATGACGATTTTTGCGTCATCGGAGGATTTTTTCCAGACAAAAAATACATAAATCTCTCCTCTCAGGGGGATATGAGGGCGGAAAGCATGGTAATTCGAAAATACTACAGGTTTTCTACTAATACAAAGCTTAATGCTAAATCCTGAAGTAACCCTTTAACTACAGCTAGCCTACATGGTCAAATTGAGAGATCACTTCATATTCATTACAATTGTTCACATGTTAAGTTATTTTGAGAACAGCTGAGTTGCCTCTTATATGCTGCTGCACTATTCACATCACATCTGTCAGTGGTGACATTTCCATTAGATAAAGGGATGTTGCAGTGAGTGTGTTACAGAGCTGCTGTGCTGATTGTGGTGTATAATGTCTTCTGTCTCAGACTGATGCATAGAGACAACTAAGTAAGCCATTTACAGCTTGATTTTTGTGATCTAATGCGTATAGGCCTGCTTGAAATCTGGCGTGATTTATGAGAAGTGATTATGTTCCTAATTTTAAACTCGCTTTGGATAAAAGCGTCTGCTGCATCAAGCTATATAGTAATTTTGAACAAGAACTATTTTGAACAAGCCCTTTATCTCTGTTGCACTTTCAATATTGTTCTGTTTGTTTGAGCAGGCCAACATTTCATTTGCTTGCCCAAGTCTGTGCAGTACTTTGTTTTTCTGAACAGTTTGAAAAACCTGTTTTAAAAATTATTTTTGCAGTTCTGTTTTGTGACGCTAATGATACAGAAATTACACGGTTTTTAGCTTCCTTGTTAGTGTGCCCGACTCTCATGCTGGAGATGCCGGTTCAAATCCCGCTCGGAGCGGGTCTAGCAGGACCGGTTACATTTGGTGCCGTGACCCGAATGGGAATGAGGTTTAGGGGTGTGAGTGGAACTGACGTAGGCCAGTAAGAGCTATGCATGTAAACCTCACTCACCTGGCCTCAAGAGGTGCACTAGCAACTGATGCTACAGGCTTTAGCGTCCTTGGCCCTGTCCTAAATAGCACACTTCATGTGCACTTTCAGTTTTGTGGAGAGCCCCCTTTGTGGTTGATATGTACCCTCGATGCACACTTTTGTCGAGCCCGCACTGAAGTGAACTCCGCAGTAGACTTCTTCCCGACAAGTCAAAACAGCGTTACGTCACAAAAGTGCAGACTCGTAGGAAGACCGCAAGTGTTTTGGGTGCCATTTGGGACAGGGCCCTTGTTAGTGCTCCCGTCTCCCAAGTCAGAGACCTGGTTCGATTCCTGGTCGGAGAGGGGCGAGTAGGACCGGTTACAATAGCATAGTGATACCAAGAGAGTTATGGCTGTCATCAATTTGATTAGTCATTGAGTGAAGTTCACAACGTAATTTTGAGAGGAGTGAACCCATCTAATCTTTTAATTAAATGCTGGAGCAGCCGCTCACCTTGCTCTGGCATCAGCTGTTTTGGCATCCCTCCACCTCCCCAACTCCACCAACATAGTTTAGGCATCTTGCTACCATACTCATCATCCAAGCATTAGCAGTCCCACTGGGGGATATATCTTAGCTCGAGTTGAAGCTGCTTCCTCGAGCCCATCCACTGCGGACAGCAAGCCATATACGCTTAACCTTATTAGCTTAAAGATTATATGGGCAAAGGAACTCATGAAATTACAGTAAACTACCTTTTTTTGCCAGACCTTCTTTGTTAGATTGCTCTGCAGATGCTGCCACCTATAACTGTCATCTTCTTTTGGAAGGCTTGATGTTTTTTTGCACACCTAGTGGAAACTACAATACCCTATCTTTATTACATCTCTTCAATATGTCTAGTTTTTTCATTTTTGTCACTACCCCAGTTTATTTATTTTTATTTTTTCCAAAGACAATCATGTGTCTTTAAATGCTTTACCTGGTGAAACAGCCATGGCATTTAATGCCCAGTGAAAAGCAGCACCCTGAAGCATCTAATAACTGTCCCCAGCGTGGAACTTTGAAGTGCTATCAGGTTCAACGCTGAGGCGGGTGAATAGGCAAACAGACCTTTATTGTCGTAGAGGAGGTTAAGCACGGAATAAAAGAATAGTTGAGATCGCTTGTCTACCCTGGAGCCTGGCTGCCCCAGGAGGAGGGGAGACCAATCTGGGAGAAGAGGAGCAAGCGCCCCATATTCTCTGGTGGTTAAGCTAGAGAGATACAGGTGGAATGTATTTATTTGACCTTGTAACGCCTGACGTATGAAATAATAGTCCAAATCCCCAAAATATTATTTTTTTGTTGCAGGCTAATAACTTAAGTCAGTAGTAAAGTTTACTATAGGCATTATGGGATGGGCATATATTACTCTTGGCGCATTAGGTGACTTTCACTTTGCTTTACCACTGCCTCTGAGGCTCATTAGGACTTTTACAGCTGAGCTTGTGATTACCAGCTCTGATCTACCTCCCCTTTAGAGTTCAGAACACAGCCCTGGGTTACCTTGGGTCAGTGCACCCACACACAGGCCCTCATACAGACCGGGAGGCGTGGTCTTCACCATAATTCCCGCTCTGAACCTGAGCATCATCACCCAATAAACTGGTGGTTTTTAAGAACATTCAGTGTGAATGACGTATAAGATTCGCCAAATGGTGATGCATCAGCACAATGTTTGTTAGTGTTCACTGGTTATCTTTGGGTTGGCGTATGCTAAGATTACGGCCTATAAAATGTAATAGTATAGCATATTTCATTCTAATTCTAATGATGCTATTAAAACAATCGTTATAATACCTGGTAAAACTGCATGGGAAATCGTCTAACTTGCAATACATAACGGCTGTTCATCATAAAGTTTTTCCACAGGGAACTCTGCCCACATTTTCAGAGCTGGGTGTGAATGTCCTGCATGTTTGTGTTTACTCACTGTAACCCTGGTATGTCTCTACCGTAACCCAGTGTCCTCTTTACTGTAACAGAACACAGCCAAAGAGTCAATATTGTAAATTTAGTCTTGCAGTCTGCAGAAAAGTGCCAAAGCCTGAGTTTAGAGCCTCTGTGCTGGCCTTTTCATAACACTGCGTGGTTGGAAGTAAATCCACATAGTTAATGGACCATGGTCCATTAGTAATTCCCTGTACATAAACATTAAATGTCTGAGTGTTTGCATGGATGCTAGTAAGATTTAACCTGTATTTTTCCTAGTTTCTTTATAGGGCTAAATTATGGCTGTTAATTTAATATGATTAATTCAAAATAATAATGTAATAATAAAAAAGTATTATTACTGTCTATTCAGTGGGGTTTTTTTTGTATTAAATTTGGGGCCTCAGCAAATATTGATGCAATTACTTTGATAATTTTACACTTTACAATACAATTAATATTCATTATTGCATTAGGTCTGAAAAAATTTTGACAACATTTAGTAATCTAGGATAATATTAATTTATAGATTATCTATCTGCTAATTTATAATATTACAATTAAATGTTTTTCAGAGAAAGAGTTTCTTTGTTTTATTTCTCCATATCTTTTTAGATAACTGGTATCAGTCTCAGACAGGTTTGTTAAATAGTTTGCCAGGTCTACTTTGGTAAATGAAAAGACAATTAAAGAGGTTGTTCCACATTATTAAGCAAGTCACAGTTCTCATGCAATATAGGAGGAAGAAAGATCTTTCTGAAGATGAAAAGCATGGCATTTTGTGTAACGCAAAAAGCATGAAAACAACTAATATTGTGTGAAAATTTAACAGAGATTATCGAACTATCATAGTAATTTACAGCACAAGAGAACTCGGTCAAAGGAAAAGGAAAGCTTCTGTCAAAACAAATTAATTGTATTAAAAGGACAGCTAAAAAAAAGCCACTGTTGAGCAGTAAACAGTTATTGTAAAGTGTTCAAATTTATTCGGAGGCCATAAATTTACATTTTATTATGTCTGTGGACAGTCAACAGCATTTTGACATATGCTAGTTTGCACAGCAATTCTTAACAGACAGGAAACTGACAATTGGTACCTCTGTTACACAGCGCATAGAAAAACTGAAATAAATCTCAAGGCAGTGCATTAGCTGTGCCAAAATTGTTGTGTGGTTGGACTCCCTTCGGGTTTGGCCAAATTGCATTTGAAAATTTCTCTATAAGGCCAAAGGATCTTATGTCAGTCGTACATGTTTTCCACTGTTTGTTAATCCCCCAGGGGACACAGAGGGGTGAAAATGAAATCAGTGTTCCAGGTTAAAGCAAATAATCAGCCTCCCTCAATGGAAATCCAGGGCAGATTGATGTCATTTGTTTCTAAGGACTAATTGTGCCCAATCAAGCCTTGATGCCAATGAAGTGGATCAAATGATTGACAAGTTCTGCTCAGTGTTGACTTTGGACCAAAGGCAGGTCGTTAGATCATGAGTTTAAGCTCAGGGAGGAAATAACACGTTGGCGGTGTCAGCGGGCCAGGTGAGTGCACAGACTCTGAAGTGCAGAAGAGGAATGTGATGTCAAAGGAAGAATTTTAAGGTACTAGAATGTTTCATTTCCGCTTTATAAATGCGCAGTGACCGCCAAAGAGACTGAATAAATGATCGCTTATGCACACTCGAAAATAATTTTTGTCATTTTCTCTGGAAAATAATTATAATATTTGGCCCTTGCAGCATGATGACATATGTTTTCACAGCTTTAAGAAGCACTCAAATAACAGAGGTGAAAATAACATTAGGTAATCCTCCAGAGTGCCTGTTTTGTATGCAGGCCTCCTCAATTCAAAATGGCGCTCCATTCTTTTTTTCATTGCACAAGTCAATTACTTTAAGGTTTGAAGTAGATCGGTGTTAGGGTTTGATTTAGCTACACCTCTTTGATAAAAAATAAATAAATCTGCAAATTTAAATATTCAACTTTTGACTCTAAAGACGATCCTTGCTTTGATGTGCATCAAGCTTTTTTTTTTCCTTTATAAACCGACAACAGTTAATACCCACAGCGGGGACAAGGTGTTGAGAGAGCGGTGGCTAATGTTGAGTGATGGTGAGGCGGTGACATTGTATCCAACTTCCAGAGCCCCGTGTCGGTGTCTGCCACCTCATGGCACTGCTTTAACCCCCCAGAATTCCTTGCATTCCTCCAGTCGCGGGCCACAAGCTTCACTGTGGGCCATTTAAGATGACTGACGTTTTTTTTTGCTACCATTAAGCACCACCAGGCAATTGACCTCCTGACCCTCTACAAGCGACCTGTTGGAGCGGCTTTCAAGTGTATACTTAAATCTTCATGGGAATGGCCTCCCTGATCCAGGATCAGGTCCCCCTGAGCAATCAACACCTAGAGGTTAGTTGGGTGAGCCTGAACCTTGTGGTCAGTCTAGCATGCTAAATAGTTTCTGTCTTTGCTCTGGCTGTGTGTGTGTGTGTGTGTGTGTGTGTGTGTGTGTGTGTGTGTGTGTGTGTGTGTGTGTGTGTGTGTGTGTGTGCATGACGCTGTGTCTGCGTGTGTATTGTGTAATGTATTTGCCTTTCAAGTTCAATTATTTTGGAAGCAGTTTTGTTTAGGAATGTTGTTGATTGGCTGACACAAATATCATATTTCATGTCATATTTAACTAACAATAATGCGGTATTGAGGGAAAAATTAAGGGGAAAAATAGTATTTTATTAGGGCTGTTTTCAGATCTAAAAGCAAGAAATTGTCTCAGGTTGTGGCTTGATTTGTCATCTTTCTTTCTAAAAAAAAAAGAATTTTAGCTGCTCTGAAGTACAATTTTGTTGTTGGAAAAACTGAAAATGTTGGCTACAATCCTCTTTTTTTATATATATATATATTTGGCTTTAATGTCACTCAAAAATGAAAATTCTGTCGTGCCGTTCCAAATATGTATGATTTGTATTGTGTGTGTGTGGAACATGAATGGCGATTTAAATCTTTACTTATGCATTATGTACTTATCCATGTAGTGTATAAATTTTATAAGGTTATTATTTTGTAATTCACTGTCGGAGTCTGATTGCCCCTCCTTCTCCGCTACATAATTAAAGCTGCGGCAGTTGAGTGCATGAAGTGTCCAACATTCCACACTTGTTTTTTTTTTTTTTTTCAGTTAATTGAGTGCATCCTCTGGGAATTTAAAGTATACTTTTTCTATGTGGAATTTTCAGTGAGAACACACAACTCACACTATTTATACTAAAACGTCATACAATAGTGCATAAATATGTATGGAACATACTTAGGAGCTTTTAAATTTCAATAAAGGATACAGAAGCACTATAATTAGTGCTGTCACGATACTGGAATTTTAAACTATGATACAATACTTTGAAAAGTATCGATATTCTATGCCATTTTCGACACCATGCATGGGGGAAAACTGCCATATATACTGCCACACAGATATTATTATTATCATCTCATAATTTACTAATAATTTGGGTAATTTTGTTGCAATAGCTTTCACATAGCAGAGGGAGGCTTTACTTGAATCTTTGGGCTAAATTTGCAAAAAAAAAGAAAAGAAAAAAGAAAGAAAAAAAGACAAGTAAAAAGTCGGTAATAAAAAAAGAAATAAATAAATGTAATAAAATAAAGAGAGAAATTAAATAATCATGGCTATAAGTTTTCCAGGTGGGTCTAACAGTATATTTAGGTAAGAAAATACTACAGAAATTAAAGTGATAAAATGTAAAATAACACTGGATGGTCTTCATTGTAAAATTTAAATACAGATTAATGCTTACAATTAACATTACAAAAGTTATTCAGTCAAGAGCAGTGAGTGATTTTCAGTGAGTGATTTTCTTTGTCTTTTGTTCTTTGATAAACATGACAGACAGCAGCAGGTATATTCGGTTGCTGTCACTTTAAGAGCTTATGCATGGATCCAAATATACTGTTGCACAACATGTGTTTTCTTTCTCAACTATTTACTTTCCAAAACTGACTGTGTTTTGACAATTTTGTGTGTATTTGACGTTTAAGCACAGTAAGCCACTCAATTTGGTACTTTCAACTCACAACCTGTTTGTGATACCACAAAGACTTTATATATAGACAGACGGTGCATTCGTATTACAATGGCTGTGTCAGAAAACTTTGGCAGCTGACATGTTTCCCTATCAGGCAATGACTTTGCAGGCAGCGTTTGCACATGAAGGCACCTCACAAAACTGATTTTGGACAGACTTCTGAGGCAGCAGAATGGTTTAACGATCTGCAGCAAAATAGATAGAGTTTTGGTAATAACTAAGTAAATAATTAATAACTACAATAGTCATTTCTCTCTAGAAATGACATCAAAATTGGACAGCGTTGGTCAAAAACATACATTTATACAGAAACTGACCACCACTTGCAACTTTCAGACGCCATCTTTATTTTTTAGCTCAACTGTCACAGAATGGTGCACAGGATTGTGGGATATCAAAAGCAGCAAGGATATACTGTATATGCTGCCTTCAAAAATCAATCAGATGGGGGTATTGATTTACAGTATTCCTTACCTGATTCATCCCCCCCTAGGAGCGGATTCCAGATGCTCCAAAACACAATATTCCATGGGGAACAATGGTGGAACAATCCCAGCAGAAGGTCCAGGATGCTGGGCTAAGCAGAAGACCACCACATCCGAGCAGACGATTCTAACCTCTGGAAGGCCAGCTGGCTTGAGAACACCTGGAGGATCGGCTGGCTTGTTAAGGTCTGGAGGGCCAACTGACTACAGAACGTCTGGATGGGTGGCTGGCTTAAGTACATCTGGAGGGCCGGCTGAGAGAAGGGTGTCTGGATTGCCGACTAAGAGAAGGGGTCTGGACTCTGGAGTGCCGGCTGAGAGACGGGTGTCTGGATTGCTGACTAAGAGAAGGGGGTCTGGATTGCCGACTAAGAGAAGGGGTCTGGACTCTGGAGTGCCGGCTGAGAGACGGGTGTCTGGATTGCTGACTAAGAGAAGGGGGTCTGGACTCTGGAGTGCCGGCTGTCTTGCTGACGTCTGGAGTGTAGGCTGACTTGTTGACATCTGAAGGGTCAATTTCGGCAGACCTAATGAGAAAACAGAGTTCATGGGCGGCCATCAAGGTCGGGATGAGGGAGTTATAATCGGCCTCCGTGACGAGGGAGCTGTGATCGACCTCTGTGGCCTTGACGAGGGAGGTTTGATCGGCCTCCATGACGAGGGAGCTTTGATCGGCCTCCGTGGCTGTGATGAGGGAACTTTGACCGGTCTCCATGGCCGTGATGAGGGAGCCCCCATATTTTTTTGGGAGGAGCCATAGCCAATTATGGACAGCGCTGTAGTTACTATAGATTTTGGGGCTTCTGGCGGAGCTCTGGGGCATGAGTGGGCTCCTGGCTGAATGGGCTGGAGCGGACTCTGGAGAGGGCTCATGGACTAGAGCAGACTTTGGAGCAGACTCTGTAATCTCTTTCTCTGGAATGGATTCTGTAATTTCTTTTTCTGGAACGGACTCTGGAATCTCTTTCTCCAGAATGGACTCTGGAGTTTCCTTTCTGGAACAGACTCTGGGATTTCACTCTCTACAACGGACACAGGAACTTCTTTCTTTGGAACGGACTTTGGACATGGGAACCGAAGAGTGGAGTGATTCTTTAGAGCCGACAGACATGAGGGGAGGATCCGCTAATTTCTATGTAAAATTCGAACTGTTGGACACAGCCTTCCAGGCCCGGGGAAAGGCTGGAGATGTTGCTTTTCTGGATTGAGGGAATAGTAGGATACTCTGGCATGGTGGCCATGATGGTTGGAGACAATGGTGGTTCTTTGACAAGAACATATTCTCTGGTTGACTCAGGACTGGCAGAGACAAGGGAGCTTGGGATGGTCTCACTGTAGTCTACAGGAGAATTATGAAACCGATGATTCGACTCTATACGATAAACCACAATTTTCACTGGCAGCAGTTGGCAGACATTGTCATCTAGTGCATTTTGGAAGCAGTGGATAAGGACACGACCATTCCACTTCATCAGGTAATAGTATTTCAGGAATTCCTTCACATCCTGAAATATTGTGCAGAGGAAAGCCTCGGGTAAAAAAAAAAATGACCCACAACCATTTTGGTTGTTCTGGTTTTCTGTCACAATCAGAAGAGGAGACGGCAGATTCACAGATACAGGTTCTTTATTGAAACGTGAAAACATAAGGAATGAATCAGGTAAGCCAACTGTATAAGAGAAAGCCACTGAGTCACCACTTAACTGGTAATTCAAAGTCTATATGTCCTTTGAAGGTATAGAGGAATGAAGATCATCACTGCAAGGAAGATGATGATGATCGAGATGGGTATCCACAAGGCAGGAAAGCAGCCAGGGAAGCCCATACACACGGTAGAGCAGGTGAGAACCTGGAGGAATGTTGGGAAATGGAGTCCTGAGTGTGCATGATGGAAGGAGGACCGGTGCACTTGTGACAGTATCTCACGAGACAGGAAGTCAATCTGACTTTGAATTCGGACGTGCCTTTGTCTTTCTACCTTGGAATGCAGCATTTTTCAGTTTTTGGATGCAGCCTATTAATGGGAGAAAGTACAATGCGCAATATGGCAAAATAAATCCTGCCTTCCAAATAAAGGAGCCAATTGCCAAATGGTAAAGTTATCGCATCACTGCAGCTGCCGTTAGATGCTCTAGTCTAGTTGCTATAGAAACAGTCAATGCATGCGCACTGAATGCTCCAGCCTGAAAAATACGCTTTTTTAACGTTATTTGAGCATAAGAATCCACATTTATGACACAGTTGTTGTCAAATTTCATTGGTGATTTCAAATATGAAATTTAATCATAAGCTTGATGAACAGCTTTGGAGTATTTGACATTCAAAGAGATAGGAGCTACACTTGCATGACTGAAATGGCTGCCCAAGAGGCTTTTCAAAGATGGTTGCCGAGTGAAATGACTTGTCTTAAAGGGACAAGTGGTGTGTGCACTTTTTTTTTTTGTGCACTCAGTGGTGTGTGCACTTTTGGTTTCAATGTGAGCAAATGAGACGAGTGAGAGGAGGTGGGTTTGTGTCACTTCACCGTCAGAGAGAAGAAAAGAGCAAGAACGTGCAGCTGGTATCGGTGTATCGATATGGCAGAAAAGATGTTTTGGAACTGTGTCAGATATTTCAGTATCGATACATTTCGAAATATCTATATTTTTGACAACACAACTATAATAGTATCATAAAAGATAAAAGTTATAAATGTTCCTCACTAGAAATGACATAATTTTTCATTTTCTTAAATGTGGACCACTAAAATTCATTGTAATGGAAAGGGCTGCTACTGTGAAGAAGCTAAATTCTCAATTTGTAGCCTCTCGATAATTGTCTTTATTATTAACCTAGTAACAAGTAACTGAAACAACTATAAATAAATGTTTCCCAGTCTTCTCCAGGGTAAGGAACGGTTTAGTTCAAGCTGCATTATTAAATAAATCAATATCTTATTCACACAACCAGTATGCAATCCACAGTTTCCATACTTCAAGCTTTTTCCATTTAAAATGAGATTATTTGGTAGATTGGATAGATGTTTTATCCAAAATTTCTAAGTTCAAGATGTTAAAGTAGGCTACTTTTTATCATATTCTTTGTACACTTCCTTACTAATGTCCTCCTGGATGCAGTTTGCAAGCTGTAATTGGAAGCATGTTTTTCACGTGCTCTTAAACTTCTATCAAGATGTTAAATCTGCTCTTTTTTTCAGTGTATTTTTTGTAGATAAGATGACCAGAGATACTCAGGCAGTATCAGAGGAGGCTGTTACCCATTATGTTGATAAGTAATATATGATTCATATTACTGAAGAGGCTTTATTGTATGATGTGGCTTCTATTGAGAAAAAAAAGAACATGCTTTAGAAAAGAGTACCCTGTCACTTATTGGGAAACAAATCTTAAAATTCCACACCTGGAATTAAGAAAGTCCCTGACAAATCAGGTTTTACAGAAGTTTAATATGTAGTTATGTGAGCAAGTGTGTGTCTGTGTTTGTACTGTATGTGTACATATGGATCTTTGTGTGTGTAAATCGAACTTCTTAAAACCCCTCCCCCTATTTAATTCAATGCAAAAACACTTCCTTTTCCACCCTGTTCATGTCATAACACATTTCCTTTTTCTCCTGGATTCAGACACTAGACTGGCCCAGCAGAGTGGGACAGGTTTTGGGTTTCCTCCAGAGGACTGAGGGTTTCACAATCAATGAACACTTTGCTGATTTTTATTGACCATAAAGTTCCGTTTTACTTTCATGGCATGTAATTCATGCTAACATCTTGAAGGTTTGTTTTGTGATCAAAGGATATTATAATAGTGAATACAGATGCTAATACAGCCTTTAAGGTCTCCAGTAGCATTTTTTTTTTAAATGCCACTTTTAAAAATGTCACTTTAGTGTGCAAGAAATTGGAACAAACTTAATTCTTTGATGACCTAGACTTTGGCTGTGTTTGTAATACCAACCTGTTAATAAGTTTGGATTAGTTTGGTAAGAATTTTTACATGATCCAACATGAAACATGAGCATTATTACTAGTCTTCAGTATTACATGATCCTTCAGAAATCAATCATATGATGATTTCATGCTCGAGAAACATTTCTTATTATCAATGTTGAAATTGTGCTGCTGTGCATGCTTAATATTTTTATATATGACCCTGGACCACAAAACCAGTCACATGGGTACATTTTTTTAAATTGAGATGTAGCCTACATCATATTAGGCTGAGATACAACTATTGAAAATCTGGAATCTGAGGGTGCAAAAAAATCGAAACATTGAGAAAATCGCCTTTAAATTTGTTCATTTATGTTCGTGATTGTGCTGCATTCACTAACAAAAATAAATGTTTTATATATTTACGGTAGGAAATTTACTAAATGTCTTCATGGAACATGATCTTTACTTAATATCCTAATGATTTTTGGCATAAAAGAAAAATAAGACGATAATGTTGAATACAATACATAATACAATGTATTGTTGGCTATTGCCACAAATATACCCATGCTACTTGTGACTGGTTTTGTGATCCAGGGTCACATATTATAAACGTCTGTCACCAAATGACTGTCTCTTTTCTCAATCTTACTGACCCCAAACTTTTGAACAGGAATATATCATTTATACACTGTGTACAGTATATGCAAATAGAACAATGAAATATACAACCTAGTACACTGTGTACTCAACCTTCCATTTTAAGTGAAATGAAGAAGTAATTACTCGAGATTCTTTAACAACAGTCTGTTTTGACTATTGACATTTCTAAACAAATTTGAATTACAATGCTAAATTACAACATTTCCAATACTCAGTCATTGAATAATGATAATTTTTCCATGTGCAGTATTAAAAATAAAATAAAACAGTAGGCAATATACCACATAGTTTCAACAAGTACAGTAGTAAACTAGTATTCCATTCTGAACAGAGCCAGTGACTCACTAATCCTCTTTTCTTTTCTTTTTTTTGGACTCATTAAAAGTCTGCCTTATACAAAGAATAAAGTAACATTTTGTTTGCAGAGTATGGATATTGACTGAATCCTATGAGAAAACCACTTGCTTTTGGCCTGTACTATAAATATTGTTAAGGGTTCACGGAGTCTGTGTCAAGTACACTAAGAATTGCCATTACAAAGCTGTGCAACTATGCTCACCAGCCATGACATCACAGAAAGGCCTTACTGTTGGATAAAAGGACTTTGAGTTGGTTAACCTGCTGTTTTACCTTCAATCGTTACCTTGTTGTGACAAGGTGAAGGACGTTTAGGAATAGACAATCTGTAGGTCATTACTGCCAAATGAAAGCCTGTGATCTTTGTATAAAACTCTTCTGCTAATGGGTAACCTGTGTCCAGTGTCATTTCCTTTTGATGTGCAAATGCCACACTGATCTGGGAGCCGAGCTCTCCGCAAACGTCCTCAACAGGCACTTTTAATTAAGGGCGAGAGAAAGCCTCACTGTAGACTCCCCTCATCTGTTTCACATTTTCTCCACCGGACCACTGTAAAGGAACACTGCAGCCCCTGTCATATCAACTCTGCTTCTAATGTGTAAAAGAAGTCCAGAGGTCTGATTATCATTCAGTCAAAACACATGAGCCGGGGTCAGACCTGTCTAGCGTTGACTCGGAGTCCTCCGCTAAGTAGCCTAATCCACGTCTAACTAAACCCAGTATGCGAAGCACCGCAGTAGCCTCAACCAAAGCCATATGTTCCTGAGCGCTACCTATTTCAAACATCTGCACATCTCCAAATCGCTTTATCCCCTTATAGATGGTGCAAAGCTGTTGGGTCGGTGGTGACGCACAGAACCTTGCTGAGAATAATTTTTGACTCGCTTTGTGGAGTTTTTGTTCAAAGCTAAGTGATTCTTCAACTAGGTACCAGGAAAAGAAAATCTTCGGTGCTTTCGCTATTTCTAAATCACTCCCAGTTCGCTTGTTGTATTCCTCATTTGTAAGCTGCTTGGGATAAAAGCGCCTTCTAAATTAATATACAGTATGTAAAAGTTGTGTAAGCCAACTCATGCACCTTCACACCTAAATTTGAATGTCATTATGATTTTACACAAGGGCTGTGTTCGAAATCTCCCCCTACCTCATTCACTATTCCCTACATTAGTCCACTAATATAGTCAACTCGATGGAGTGAATGAAAACGAGTTAGTGTATTTGGACACTGAGTGTGCATTTGGACACTTTTGATAGTTTGTGCTTGCTGTTTAATAATCATTTGACACTTGGCAAACTTGAAGCTCCAGTAATAAAAAGATGTATCTCTGGCATGGAAACTAGCATGCATAAACCTTAATTAAACAATTGGGTATTCTCTAGCCATTGAGCGTACATCGGTTGTATCGGTATTGCGGGAATGAGTGCACTCAATAACGTCAACTATAGTTTCGGACAACACTACAAATGGCAGTGCCCTATTTTAGGATATAAGGGGGCGATTTCAGACACAACCAAGCACAATAATGCTCAGAAAGCAAATAATGTGTGTGAAATAATATTACAATTAAAAATAACTTTTATATTTCAATATATTTTAGAATGTAATTTATTTCTGTGATGACAAAGCTGAATTTTCAGCCACCATTACTCCAGTCTTGATCACATGATCTCACATTATCTTTCATAAATCATTATAATATGCTGATTTGGTGCACAAGAAACATTATTGTTATCAATGATGAAAACAGTTGTGCTGCTTAATATTTTTACGGAACCATTAAGTGGCCAATTTGCTCACCTTCAAACCTGCTCAACTCACCAGTGTTTTTTTTTTTTTTTTTTTTTTTTTTTTTTTTTTTTTAGTTGTCAGCCACCGCTAGCATTAAAAGCTTAAGATTATTTTTTACAAAAATGTAATGGCCCCCAGAATATTTTGATGTATACCTGAATATGCAATATTTCAAAAGAAATAAGTCTCCACTTTTAAACAAAACAATTTTATTTTATTTTATTTTACATTTTTGCAGCACCTCTCTTCCCAGTTTGTCAGTAACAGCAAAGAATAGCAATTCATTTCACTTGCGGCCTCCGCGGGCAGCTATTTCAGTCATGCAAGTACAGCTCCTATGTCCTTGACAACATAACATTTTCGAAAACCGTTCACCAAGCATATAGTTAAATTTCATATTTGAAATCACCAGTGAAATCTGACAACAACTGTTTCATAAATCCTGTAAACGTTCAAATCATGACAAAAAACCCTGCATTTTTTCAAGCTGGACCAGCCAAAGAGCACGTATGTAGTCCTTAGCACGCATCTCCGAACACTGACTGATAGCAACCGGAGCTTCTAATGGCAGCTGCTGACACAATAGGTGTTTCTCAATGTCAAGGATACTTCCTTGGCAGGACTGGTCCTTCCAAGTCACTTCCTTCAGAGGCTAGGCGAGGCTCCTCTTTAGCATTCTACTGTCTATGGTTTTTCAACGGCTCTGGAACAGGCTAGCAAGTGCACATCATTGCGTCATTACGTCAGTGAAAATGAAAAACAGAGCGTTGCTATGGACACAGTTCTGTTCACTCAGGCAATATAATCGTTTTTAAATCAATAAACTCCTTTTTAATCATATTGATTCTTTGACTGTCAAGTGTGTTTAAACAGTGCGGGTCAATTTGACCCATAACATAATGGATGTAATTATTTTTTAAAACAAATGTTTGGTAACGTAAAAAGCATATTGCCCCGTTAACGCTCCGACTCCGTTAACGTCCAACATTTTGAATTTTTTGAACAAGATAGCAAAACTGCGCGCATAGGATTGTGGGTGATTTGAGAGCGCGAAGAGCGCGAAGGCTACACATATGCATCCTTTCCTGTATATGGGATATTTTTCGAACGGAGGACTCAGTCCTTGGTTGAAATTCCGAGGATCCTCGACATTGGAACAGTCCTTCGACGGATGTCGATGACATAGCATCCTCGAAATTCTGGCTTCCGAGGATCCTTCCTTGACATTGAGAAACGGCTAATGACTTTACCCATTGACAATTGGCTCTTTTACTTGGAAGGCAGAACCTATTCCACAATATTGCGCGTTTCACTTTTTCTCCCATTCATAAAAATACGAGTGCACTGTCTTTGTATATCTAAAGTATTTGGTAACACTCTGTTAAGTTTCTGTCTCTATGAAGCCCCTCCTTCTAAAAAGTGTAGTGTGCTTTGATTGGTCAGCTGGACAACTGTGTTGTGATTGTTCAACCTCTCAAGCATGTTTCAGGAAAGTTATGCCCCTTACCATAACTGCGAGATTAAAGGAGAACTCCGGTCAATTTTAACATTGAGCTCATTTTTTTGTAAATTTGGAGTGCTGTCAATACAGAAAACAACGACAAAAATCAGTGTTGCCTACACCATGTTATCCTCTTTTTAAAATTTGCACCCTGTTGACTTCAATGGGGCAAGTTTTAAACCTGCTTTTAGCCTCTTAACATCCTTGATGTGTCATTACAAGTGCACAGCTAATGTGAGTGATTCCTTCAGAGTGATCACGGGTGAATCTGACTGCAGTAGATGTGAAAGATATTAATAAAAATTATGTTATTTCAGCCAGCGCACATACCTGTATTTACATCCTGTTTTCGGTCGAAGTCCGAAGTTTAAAGAAAGTTGAAAATGTACCAAAAAAGCATAATAGGTTCTCTTTAAAATTATATCATATTTTTATACAAGCGCAATAATGATGTCCCACAACAAGCTTAAAATTAGCTCATGTTGGTCACTGACATTATAATCAAGTGCTAGACAAGATCATCTGACAGTCTGCTAACATATCTGATGAATGTGCACTGGGTTAACCAAGCTAATCCTTCACTAGTCGTTTGTGTACAGAGGCTAAGTAGAGCAGATAAACCTGTAGCCTTCCATTCTTTTAGTGTTGCCCGACCATCTAAACTCACTATTCCACTTTCCTTTCTGTTGTTGACTTTACAAATGTCTCTTCTCAGCTCTCCAGTCAGTTGACTTGTAGGTCACTAACATTTGACTCTTTGTCAAGATGGCGTCTCTCCAAACACACGAGACAAATGACCAAATCAGTGCAAACAGTCTTGACAAACAAAGCAGTACCAGTATCTGTGTCACTGGTTAAGTAAGGAATAATTGACAACGGGCTGTTAAATTATTAGAAAAATAATGCACACCCGAGGTAGTAATGCGGCCACTGCACAAAGCGGAGCTTTTAAACTTTTAAGCTATTTTACTTACAAAATCGCCAGAGCAGCCCTGACGAGACGTTTCTGTGTGAGTGTGTGTCCATACTTCGTGTGTGTGCGCGTTTGAGTGCGAGAGAGAGCCGCACATATTTTAATCATTTTTATCCTATTGTTTACTATTTTGCTTGGTCAGTGTTGTTGTGAGTTTTGGTTCTTTTGTTGTTGTAGTCTGTAAGGACCTTTTGTATAACTGAAATAATTTGGCAAGGTGATATGGAACTGCAATGCGGTCAAGACCTGCTTGAAACTACTTTAGGCATGGTTTCCCTGAAAATAATTGCACATCTTAGAACGTTCGTCAACCAATCAGATTCAAGCATTCTACAGCCCCGTAGTAGAACATCAGTAGAACATTCACAACACAATGGAAATAAGCCACAACACAACAGAATAAAGCCACAACACAATGGAAATAAGCCACAACACAACGAAATAAAGCCACAACAACGGAAATATCTCCCGACCACTAGAGGGCTCTCACAGCATGGTAAAGTTAGTTTTCCTTTACACTGTTCTATGGTGTCGGCAGTATTAAAAACATATCAACACCACGATTAGTTTTAACATGTAACTATTGTATATCGACATGAAATATTTATTCAAAATCACCTATGTGCATTATAGCTGCGTATTTATACTCGAAAATGCTTTGACGCTCTACCACAGCGCATGATGCTTAAGCCCCGTTCACACCGCCAGCGACACGCAGCGACAAAGCGACATGATCCCATTCATTTCAATGCAGGGCTGGCGACTTCCGGCGACACGAGCGACAGTGACCGTTGGCGACAGAATATGGGCGTGTCAAGAAATGAGAACTTTATGCAAATGAGAAGCGTATTTCACGAGCGACAACCAATAGGAGTGAAGACTGTCAGTGGAGCTCACGTCACCATTCCGGAGCGATTTCACTGTTTTATATGATTTGTCTGTAATAAAATGATGCATGGAAAAGAAAATGTCTACAGTCTTTGTGAGTTTGATTCATAAATTGATAGTCTGTGTGTTGTAATGTTATGATGCAAGTTTAGCACTGCTGCAGTTCATGTTACATTTCCCCCTGCATTATGTTGATTATAAGGGTCAAGAAAATGTATTATTTGTCAAATTCGAATTACGTTTTAGTAATTTTTGACAGTATGAGTGAGTTTAATTTGTTGATTGATCAATCGTTATTCTGGTTAATGATTTAATGCACTGAGCACTGCTGTGGTTAATACAACAACACTCTCCAACAGGATGTCACTTTTAATTCTTTTAAGTCTAATTCCTTGTCAAATTAGAATGATATCTTAGTTTTATTTATTACTTGTGATTGTACTTTCTATAGGTATGGCCACTTGGCCAGAAGTGCAGTCTACCAATAACATTAGAGCGACAGCACTGGGAACGCCCACAAGCGACTCACAGTACAGAGGCTGCGTCGAAAAACTCAGGCAGAGACTTGTTGCCTCGCTGCCCTATGAGGCAATGACTTTGCAGGCAGCGTCTGCGCACCAGGGCACCTCACAAAACAGATTTCAGACAGACTTCTGAGGGAACATAACGGTTTAATGATCTACAGCAAAATAGAGCAAGCTTTAGTGAAAACATGAAAGTGTAATGACTAGAATAGTAATTTCTCGCTAGAAATGACATCATCAGTGGAAAACGATGATTAAAATTTTACAGTTAAACACAAGTGATGACCATCCTCCAAAGGCAGCATTTATCAGTTTTCGGATGCAGCCAGAGACTAGCGACATACAGCGGCATACAGCGACAAAGTCGCTGGTGGTGTGAATGGGGGTACCAATTCCACCAAGCAGTTAAAACGTATAATTTGTACTAATTAAAATTACTTTTTAACATTTAAAAACAGACATGTTCAAAATCCAAAGCTTGATTATATTGGTAGGAATGACTTACTAGGTGACTTTTTTCCAATACCTCCCTTCGTGTATTTACATTAAACAAATCTTTTTAAGAAAACAATTACTGTAATATAACAAAAGTTTTTTTTTTCATGTTTCAAAGGTTTCTAGTGACCACACTGACTTACAACTGGGGAAATTGTGCCAGCAGCTCCCTGTATGCACAGTACACAACTTGTGTAATACATTTTTTTTTTTTTTTTTAAATTACTGTAATTCACCAAAAGGTTTTTTTAATTCAAATTATATTAAAGTCATGTCACCTTTATTTATATAGCGCTTCTTACAATACAGATTGTTTCAAAGCAGCTTTACAGTGATAACAGGAAAATAACACAACAAAGTTGGTTTCTGCTGTACAGCAGATCTAGAAGAAAATAGCGTCATAGTCTAAGTTCAGTGATGGTTCATTTTTGTTGTAAAAAGTTATTAATTTAGTTAATTTATACATAGCCGCTCTGGAGAAAACAGTGATGTTATCGTCCACCTCAGTTCAGTTCTCATGCAATGCAGGCAGATAAATAATATTGTTAAATGTATTTGTATATACAGTATATGAATATTTTATTAAATTATACGGTGTATTTACTTGGTGGAATTGGCAGACATATCCTTAGGCATTATGCACTGTGGAAGCAGGTCAAAGCATTCTCGAGTATAAATACGTAGCTATAATGCATGTAGGTGATTTTTGGACTAATATTTCATATCGATATACAATGGTTACATACTGTTAAAACTAATCATAGTATTTATATCTTCGTAAGACTGCCGACTCTATAGAACAGTGGCAAGGAAAAATACATTACCATGCTCTGAGAGCCCTCTAGTGGTCGGGAGCATTTCCGTTGTGTTGTGGCTTTATTTCGCTATGTTGTGGCTTTATTTGCATTGTGGCTTATTTCCGTTGTGGCTTGTTTCCGTTGTGTTGTGAACTTATTTTTGCTTTCTAAATTCCATTGTGTTGTGCACTACTGGGCCACCATAGTTCCGTTTGGTGTCTCGTCGTCGAACAGCCTTCCAGCGGAACTGCTTCGCATCCCGGCGTCTGCCAAGCTGAGCGTTTCCCTGTGGCATCCGACGAGTATCCTTTTTCTAACTCAAAAAGAGCATTCTAAGAGAGCAAATCGCTGTTTTCACAGCGCACGGCGTTGTTTCAAATGCCGCTCACCGTGTGTGACTCATGCGGGGTCTCCCTGCACGCCTCTGACACACACTCTCTGTGTGTTGCCTGCCTCTGCCCTGAGCACGCCGAGGCAGCGCTCACTAAAGGCGGCTGCCTCCACTGTGACGGAATGCCTGTTGCCACGCTCCGTGCCAGATCTTCCGCCGCCTCGCTGAGTGTTGGGTCTCTCCCCGCACGCTTCGCCCGCGCCTTCATCTCCAGTCCTGTTCTCCCAGAGCGACCAACGCCCCTCTTCTGAAGCGGCAGGTCTCGTCTCTTTCGGTTTGTCCGAAGAACTGGACGACGCTGTTTCTATGGCGGCATCTGAAAGTGAGGAATGGTCGGGCTCCGCGGACCCCGCCCCCCTCTCTCAGCTGGATCCCATTGACACTCGAGCGAGCATCGACGCCGAACTCTTCCGTGTCATGTCTCGCGCTGTCGAAGAACTGGGACTCGACTGGCTTTCCCCAGCTGAGCCTACCAAAAGCCGCCTCGACGAATGGTACCTGCCGGGGCGCCAACAGGCCCCTCGTCAACGTGCCGCCCCCTTCATGCCCGAGGTTCATGATGAGCTCACTAAAAGCTGGCGCGCGCCCTTTTCAGCGCGAACGCGCTCTTCAGCTTCTTCAACGCTCTCCTCCGTCGACGGCGCTGAAGAGAAAGGGTATGTTTCTCTCCCTCCATTAGAGGAAGCGGTCGCTGCACACTTATGCCCTCCCACTGCTGGGAGTTGGAGGGCTAAAACCGTGCACCCCTCTAAGCCGTGCAGGACCACTTCGGCTCTCGCCAGCCGCGCTTATGCTGCCGCTGGCCAAGCCGCCTCTGCACTCCACGCTATGGCGACCCTGCAGGTGTTTCAAGCTAAGCTCCTCCGCACTTTGGACGAGTCTGGCCCGGACCCAGACACCTTCAAAGACCTCAGGAGTGCTACAGATTTGGCGCTGAGGGCCACAAAGACCACCGCGCAAGCACTGGGCCGCAACATGTCTAGCCTGGTTGTCTTAGAGCGCCACTTGTGGCTCACTTTAACAGAGATCAGGGACGCTGACAAAACCGCCTTCCTCGACTCTCCAGTCTCTCCATCCGGTCTCTTCGGCCCTTCTGTAAATGGCTTCGCTGATCGCTTCACGGAGGCTCAGAAAGCTTCAAGTGCTATGAGGCACTTCCTGCCCAAGCGCTCTAGCTCGGTCCAACGGTGCCCCAAGAGCACGCCGCGACCGGAAAAGCCCGCGTCTCAGTTTCCCCAGCCCCTCCCCGCGGCTGACACCACTCGACGCCTGAAGCCTGCAAAACGATTCCCGTTTCCCAGGCGCCAGGGCCCTCGACCGAAGCTGACGCTCGACCATGAGCCCAAGAAGCCGTCCTAACCGGCAGGAAAAGGGGTCTATGTCCCGCCGCGGCCGGACCAGCCCCGAAGATCGCTCGAGTGCTTCTCACAGCTCCCTCTTCAGTTCAGGCGGCTGGAGCAGTTGTGTATGCAGACAATGGGCCCGTCACGTGTTACGCACCCCTGCACCCAAACGCTGTTTTAACAGCGACCCAAACAGAGCACAAAACGAGCAAAATTTCTCCCCTGACTTCATATCAGTTCGAGCCCCCGTCTCCGGGCGTTCCAGATATAATGATGCCTCTGGCTCTTCGGGCTCTAGCCTGGCAGGCTATCCCAGGAGTTTCAGAATGGGTGATAAACATCATAAAGCACGGCTACTCGCTTCAGTTTGCACGCAGACCCCCGCGCTTTCGCGCTGTGGTTCAAACCTCGGTCAGCAGCACATTACGTCATGTCCTCCGCACCGAAGTATTAAGTCTGCTAGCAAAAGGGGCTATCGAGAGGGTTCCCCCTTCTCTAAGCGAGTCAGGCTTTTACAGCCGTTACTTTCTCGTTCCGAAGAAAGACGGCGGCCTGAGGCCCATTTTAGATCTCAGACATCTGAACAAGGCTCTCATGTCACGGCCGTTCAGGATGCTCACGACCAGACATATACTGGCGCAAATTCGCCCAGGCGACTGGTTTTTCTCAGTAGATCTGAAAGACGCTTACTTTCACATTCAAGTGAATCCCCACCACAGGCCATTCTTGAGATTCGCCTTCGAGGGACAGACATACCAGTACACGGTTCTACCGTTTGGACTGGCTCTGGCACCTCGTACATTCACGAAGTGCATGGATGCAGCTCTCTCCCCCCTGAGACAGCGGGGAATGCGCATTCTAAACTACCTCGACGACTGGCTCATTCTGACTCAGTCAGAGGCGGAGTCACATACTCACAAAGCCTGGCCTCCTCAGCCATCTAGAATGTCTAGGGCTCAGGGTGAATTTTTCAAAGAGTATTCTGTCACCCAGCCAACGTATCATGTTCCTGGGGACAGTATTCGACTCCGTTCTTATGAGAGCATGGCCCTCCCCGGCCCGTGCTCTATCGATTCAGCGGCTCGCCGCATCGTTCACGGAGGGCTCTCATGCACCCCTCAGAACGTTTCAGAGGATCCTTGGCCTTATGGCCTCAGCATCATCAGTACTCCAACTAGGCCTACTGCGCATGCGTCCTCTTCAGCTATGGCTAGCACCTCGGGTGCCACCCCGCGCCTGGCACTCAGGCCGATTGACTATCAAGGTGGATCAGCGCTGTGTTTAAGCCCTGGCCCCTTGGACGAACGCCAGCTGGTTTCAGCAGGGCGTGAGTATGGGGGTGGTCTCCAAGAGAAGGATGATTTCAACAGACGCTTCCAACTTAGGTTGGGGAGCCCTGTACGAGGGCAGGCCTGCCTCCGGCCTCTGGTCGAGCTCGGAGAAACGCCTACACATCAACTGCCTCGAAATGAGGGCAGTTTTTCTGGCCCTGAAAACCTTCCTCCCATACCTGGCTGGACACCACGTATTGGTCCGGACGGACAACATGTCAGTGGTATCTTACATAAATCGCCAGGGCGGCCTCAGGTCCCGCAACCTGCTTGCCATAGCCACCCAGCTACTGTTATGGGCTCACACCAATCTGCGCTCGCTCAGGGCAGCTCACGTGCCGGGCACGTTGAACACGGGAGCAGACATGCTCTCTCGGGGCAGGGTTCCCCCAGAGGAATGGTCTCTCCACCCTCAGACAATTCTCCTACTTTGGGAGGTCTTCGGGAAGGCAGAAGTAGATCTCTTCGCCTCAGAAGACAATCGTCACTGCCCAATCTTCTTTTCAAAGAGCAGGGATGCGTTGGCCCACGACTGGCCCAGCCTTCCCCTCTATGCTTTTCCTCCGGTCTCGATGCTCCCTCAGGTCATCGAACGGATCAGAGACACGAAATGCGCAGTGCTCCTGATAGCTCCTCTATGGCGAACCCAGTCTTGGTTTCCGGAGCTGATACGGCTGTCTGTGACAGACCCTTGGCCAATCCCAGTGAGGCGCGACCTTCTGGCTCAGGCCAGCAGGACTATATGGCATCCCCGTCCCGATTTGTGGGCCCTACACGCTTGGCCACTCAACGGGTACCCCAGGACCTCCCAGAGGGCGTCCTGAACACGATCAGGGAAGCTAGAGCTCTGTCTACCAGACGCCTCTACCACCATAAATGGTCAGTGTTTTCCAGCTGGTGTTTAGCTTGAAACCTCGACCCACACACTTGTGAAATTCCAAGAGTGCTATCCTTTCTCCAGGAGATGCTGGATGCGGGTCGATCCCCCTCCACTCTCAAGGTATACGTAGCAGCCATTGCTGCACAGCATGTTTTGGAAGCCGTAGCCTCCTTAGGAAAATGCGCTCTTATAGTTCGCTTCCTTAAGGGCGCCAGAAGGCTTAACCCGCCTCGGCCGCCATCTGTCCCAGCATGGAAAAGAATTTATTTAGAGCGTTCAGCCTCTTTCAGACAGTCTGAACAGCTTTTTGTTTGCTTCGGGGGCCGAACCAAAGGTCTTCCTGTCACGAAGCTCACGCTGTCCAGGTGGATAGTGGATGCCATTGCTCTGGCCTACACCTCACTGGGCCTTACATGTCCCATAGGTGTTAGAGCTCACTCCACGAGAGGCGTCGCCTCTTCGTGGGCCTGGTCAAGTGGTGTTCCTATCGAAGACATTTGTGCGGCGGCCGGATGGTCCGTCCCGTCCACATTTGTGAGATTTTACAACCTGGAAGTTCCTGCTCTGCAGGCACGAGTTCTCTCTATCTAAGCTCTGGCTCTGCGGACCCAGGCTGGTTTTGACATTCTTTCTGTCACACTTGTGCGACGACCGGCTAGTCTGTTTCGTCCACATTTGTGAAACGTTACAACCCAAAAGTCCCTGCTCCGCAGGTACGAATTCTCTCTAGCTAGGCCCTGGCTCTATGGATCCAGACTAGTTATGAAAATGTCTATGCAGGATGTTATGCGCTATATAACGTATGCGGCGGCCGGCTGGTCCGTTCCGTCCACATCTTAGACCTCTATGGTACCTGCCTTATAGGCATGAGTAGTCTCTATCTAACGCTGGCTCTGTGGACCCAGACTAGTTTTTGACTCAGACACTGGTTGTCATCTCGTGTTGTGGGATTCTTAAGACTGGCCCTTGGCCCAGCTTTATCTGTTTGGATATCTAAGGGCCCGAAGATTCGGTCTCTTTATCCTAGGCTATTCTGTACTTCCTGGAGCTCTCGGTGAGTCAGATTGGCCAAAGACGACAAGCACGGCGTTTTAAATAGTGTTCCCACAGCGTTTTCAACGCAGTACGAGAGAACGTTCTCGTAAGGGAACGTACTTGGTTACTTACGTAACCTCGGTTCCCTTAGAGATAAGGGAACGAGTACTGCGTTGCCTTGCCGTGCTATTGTCTCTTATGGCAGGTGTCTTTTCGCTTCAGTCGATTTAAACCTGTCAAATGGCGGATTCTCTGTGTATTTATACTCTTCTGTCACGTGCAGTTTCGCGCGCTTGACTCTGGCAGAGTGCCAAGCGCCCCGATTGGCTCGCGCTCCTCTGCTGTTCCGCCATTGGTTCGTGCAGTTGCTTTGCACAAGCCAATCAGCACGCTCACGCGAGCTTCTAGCTCTCGCATGTGCTGCAGCAATGCGTTTTAAAATAAAGGCTTCAATATTCTCGAGAAAAGGAGTTTTCCCACAGCGTTTTCAACGCAGTACTCGTTCCCTTATCTCTATAGGGAACCGAGGTTACGTAAGTAACCAAGTACGTTTTTGCTCATTTACAGGTCAGCTGACGTAGATGACGCAGTGTGTTTGGACAGAATACGAAACAGAATTCTTTATTAAATTCATAAAAGACAAAAGAATTACAGGAATAATGGATTATAAGCCTCACATAAATGCCACAATCAAGACCTCGAAGCAGATATGAGGGAGAAACACCCAGAAACACCTCATATGTGCCGCTTTAAAGTATAATAAGGGTCGTTCCTTACCATTAATGCTTGGAAAACACATCTCCTTCGATTAATAATAATGGCGAGTGCAGTGGCTGGGATATAGTACATATACCTACCAACACCCGTTACGGTTTTAGGAATGATTTTATTTATCGCGAAAGGAAAAAATAAGTTTTAGTCGAATAACATCAGTTAATGGAAACGCCGTCATTTCGCAACAGTTTTTTTGTCGACATTTAGAAAAAATAGCAAAAGTTTTGCGCAAATCTGTAATAGAAACGCGCCTACTGATGTCAAGTCTGGTGTGTCATGTCTTAACATGGCTTGTTCAAATAAGTGTATAGTGTAAAGACCTTATGTAGCTCCGCCCCTTTTCAGCACTGTGCTTTAAATTGTATTTCCACTGCACGAAGGTAAGATCTTTATGAATGAAACCCTCGTTTTAAAATCTTCTTGGTCTACTGCTATTTGTTATGTTATGACATCCACTTCAACCATTACAAGGCTCATTATATCTTTTGTTAACTCTACAATAAGTGAACCCACTTCACCAGCTAATTACTCGCCGACGGCGATGCCATAGAAATATACAGAGCTACCGCAAAAACGGAAGTTCAAACACAAAATTCTAAAGATGGCTGCGTGCTTGTTTCTCTGGCGCATATGGTTCTTTTTTGTTTGACAGCCCTTTCATTATATGTGTTTGTTGTGTGGAAAAGAGACATCCTGATCTCATTAGTATTGATATTGTTTAATATATTTTAAAATGTAATTTATTCCTGTGACGACAAAGCTGAATTTCCAGGAGTTCCACTCCATTTTTTAGAAAGATTAAAAGAACAGCATTTATTTGAAATAGAAATCTTTTGAAATATCTGTCCTTACTTTCACTTTTGATCAATTTAATGCATCTTTACTGAATATAAGAATATTAATTTATTTTTGATAATGACATGTATTGATAGCACATAAAACGTTTTACATTTTAGAAATGAAACTGGTAAATAAATGTGATGACATTGAACATATTAATTGTCATTGATTAAACACAATAAAACTATCGTAATTATTTCATGATTTCAATATTTTCAAAAACCTGAAAGGATTTGTAATAATTTCTACATCTCTAAAGTTGTTCTTAAAAAAAAAAGAAAAATATATATTTTATATTATTATATATACATTATTATATATACTTATACTTTATATACTTATATAGTATATAAAAGTATATATACTTGCACTGAAAAACAGTATTGCTCTGAAGCAAGAAATGACAAATGTCCAGTTTTCTAGTTGTGATTAGAACATTATTTAAAAGGGTACGAGGAGTACAACATTCACCTAACCTCATTATTATTTGCAATATAACTTTCTTTGAACGTTTATTTGTAATATTCCAAGGAGGTTAACGTTACAATCATCAAGTACAAATAACATCACAAGGATGTTCTAAAAAAAATGGCGTTCTCAGAATGTTTTCTCTCAACGTTATGAGAACGTTCATCAAGTAAAAACATTAAAAAAAGATGTTCTAAGAAAGTTTCTCTCAACATCATGAGAACTCACACCATTTATTAATAATGTTGTAAGAACGTTCTATAAATGTTATTTAAAGAATGTTTTATCTTAACATTTTGTTCCCTGTTAAGTGGGATCCCTTTACGACTGTACTAAAAACACTGATTAATAGATGGCAGAATGTGGCTTGATAACCTTCACTTTTACCTCACTGAATCCCAGCATACGATCCATCCACAGATGTCATTTAGAGACACGACATTCCAGTCCATTGTTGTCCAGCAGCTGCATGGCACAGTGTGTCTTATATCTTCATGTGTTTTACGGGCGAACGGGGACTGACAATGTGTCAGAGAGACAGAGAACTGGTGTAATAGCATCGCACGCATTCCTTCCCCTTGTTCTGCCGCGTTGATTGCTTCCTCTCTCTTTACTGGATGTGTTAAACGCACACAGTGGCGAGAGACAAAGAGATGCTTGACCTTTGAACTCTGACTAAAAGCAAGCCTAATCTTAAGTTAGCATCCTTGGTTTTTGTCATTGTCTTTTCCCAGACAGAGAATGAATGCAACTTTGGTACCGGGGTCAGAGCCGTTCAACAGTTCTCCGTTTACCAATAGATGTGAGTTTGTGTCTCTCTCTCTCTCTGTGTGTGTACGTGTTCCTCTCTATTCACGCAGACACACAGCCCACCCAGGGAAGGTTGTGCTGAGTGTCTGTTGACCCCTTTTTCACCTTTGCTAAACACTGCAATTATCTCCCTTCAGCTCTTTACAGGGAAGGAACACAGATTACTTGGATCTTTGTATCTCGAGTTTGCATAAATGAAAGCAGGGTGCCGGGTATTTCTCTTGAGAAGTCCCAGTTTTGAATTACTCTTTCCCTTCCCACTTGTCAGTTAGTGTTCTCACTGTGTAACCCAGACCAGTGCTGGTGAAAGATGAGAATAGAGAGCTGTTCTTCCTGTAAAAAATCTACCGGTCATAATATTGGTGCGTAGTGTATATCTGTAACAGCTTGTGACTTAGCACAGTACCCTCAAAAGTGTACTTTTTTTTTTTTTTTTTTTTTGCTTATCTACCTGTGAAAGGTGCTTTACATGTGCACTGAAGGTATTTTTATGTACCAATTTTGGGGTAGACAAGATACAAAAGTCTCCTTGTACCCCTAAAAGTTATACTCTTTTGACAGATAAAAATATTAATGGCATTAATGCTGAATTCACAGCTTTCAAGGCTCAGATTGATGCTGATGAATATACTGCATATATAGCACAATTAATTCTAAATTCTTCATACTTTCATTGGAGGTAGATGAGAAATCTTCAATTTTATATATTCACATTCAAATGTCAATTTAAATGCTCACCCTTAAATTGTTTAGCTATGGCTTCTTGTTTCACAGGAGTATAAGGCCAAATTCCCTTAATCCTCCATCACAATGAGTAAAACTAAAGAATACAGTTCTGATGCGCATCAAAAGATTGTTGAGCTTCACAAAATAACATCACATTTTTTAAAGCATCAAAAATTCTCATTAAGAAGTTCCAATCAACTAAAGATGTTAAGGATCTGTCTGGAAGAGGACATGTGTCTATATCGTCCTAATGCACGGTGAGGAGGAGAGTTTGAGTGGCCAAAGACTCTACAAGGATCACAAGTGGAGAATTGCAGAAATTAGTAGAGTCTTGAGGTCAGAAAGCCTCAAAACAAAAAAATCAAACAGCACCCACATCACCGCATGTTGTTTTGGAGGGTTTCAAGAAAAATCATCCTTGCTCATTCAAAAACTCCAGCATATTCAGTTGTCAGACACGACTGGACCCTCAAAAGGGACCGGATTCTAAGGCCAGATGAAACAAAAAAAAAGAGCTTTTTGGCAGCAAACCCATTTAGGTGCAAACAGGGATGAAAAGTACCCCATGTATGATTAAGTATACCGCTGTATCTTTAATGTTGTGGGCCTATTATTTTTTTTTTTTTTGCTGGAGGTCCTGGACATCTTGCTCAGATTCATGGCATCATGGATTCTAGCAAATACCAACAGATAAAAAAATCTAAACTTGACAGCCTCTGCTAGAAATCTTATAATGGGCCATGGTTGGATCTTTAACCAGGACAATGATCCAAAACAAACCTCAAAATCAACACAAAATGTATCACTGAGCACAAAATGAAGCTTCTGTCATGGCCGTCCCAAGTCCCCTGACCTGAACCCTATAGAAAACTGAGGAGTGCACCAACATGGACCTGGGAATTTGAAGGAACTGGATTCTGTATGGAGGAATAGTGTCTGATCTCTTGTCAGATGTTCTCCAAACTCATCCCCCCTTCCCATTTTCATGTTAATTGTTAGTTAATTGTGAGAATTAAACCCTAATCCAAAGTGTGACCCTTATTATTAATGATCTAATAGTAATTTACGAAGCTGCTGAGAAGCAATAACAAAAAAGCCATTATTCAATTAGAAATATTTCAGAAATATATCTCATTTCTTGGTATTTTATTGGAGGAATAATGTGGTTCACACCTTTTATGAAATATTTACAGACCCTTTTATGATGTTAATCCCTCAAAGGAAGACATATACATGGTAACATAATTTGCACAATGAGGTAGACAGATACAATAACTAAAATAGCTTATTAGATGTGTGAAAAATTATAACTGAATAAATGATAGCACTTAAAGAGAATAATAACTTAAATTAAAATTAGTACCTGTACAATTAAAAAAACAAACATTTAATTACATATCAATCCATAAAATACAGCTATGTAAAGCAGTAATGAAGTTGTCTTGTACACACAAACAATTTAAAATATAAAATGCCCAGTAAAGTGGAACTAGGAGTAATGTTTACATGTACAGTAGCAGAATAACCAGTAAAATGTGGAAGATTTGTTTTTGTTCTTCCTCTTTTTGTGCTTGTATTCCAGTCCTAAGATAAGCGTTAGCCAACAGCTGTGACTACAGTAATTTAATTTCAGCTAAGGCTTCCAGTAGTGTTGAAGCAAGTCAGGCACTTATTCACACAGCAGTCTGATTTATTTACAATCCCTCATAAGTTTGAACAGCACCATCACCTGCAACCGCAGGACTCCACCACCATATCTTCATATTGCTTGTACACGACGTTATTTCCAGCGTCGATGTACAGGATGCTGATGGGACTGAGTTTGGAAGGGACGCAACAGCTGGGCGGCATGTTGCTGGGGTTCATGGAGTTCATTAGAGTTTGTATGATGGCGTGATTGGTTGGCTCCAGGTGAGAGCGGAGGGGGAAGTCACACACGCCCTCACAGTGATACGCCTCATAGTCTAATGGAGCGATGATCCAGTCGTCCCAACCCAACTCCCTGAAATTCACCTGCAAGTGCTTTTTGCTGCACCTAGATTTGGACTTTTTGCCGTGCCTCTTGCCATGGCGGCCGGGTAGAGTTGTCCGTCTGCTCCGTCGGGATTTCAAGTGAGGTCCTTTTTCCTTCCCAGGACTATCCAGACCCCACAGTTTAATCTTCTCCCTCTTTTCATAGAAAATGCTTTGTCTCTTTTTTGACCTCGTGAAAACAACCAGTATGGCTTTCTTCAGTTGCGGGCGGCCATGTCTGTGAAATCCAAGATATTGCAAGTCGATTTCCCTCTCAGGATTATCTAGCGTCGCCTTGAGCTCCAAACAGAAGCGGGTCCCGTGAGAGTGGTGCTGACGTTTCTTAAAAGTCTCCCATACGTCGAAAACCTCCCATTTTGGTTTATGTGCATCCTCCAGATCCAAGGTTTTGGAGTCCAGCACAGTGTGTGACTGACAGGAGAGCAGCTGTATCTCCACTGGGCCCGTCTCTGATGCTCGGAACGTCCCGGAGATCTTCGTGTATATCCTCAGTTCGGCACCCAAAAGCTCCACGTTTTCAGAAAGGGTCGATACGTCGAATAAGTATTTCTGTCTCCGCAGTGGGGAGTTCAAAAGGTCATCTGGAATAAAAGAGCACACATATTTAGTGACAGTGGCTGTACATTTATTTACAATGTCATTTAGAGAGGCATATTTTCACACATTTTCAACCAATTATGCTGAAATTTCTTTCTTTGATATAATAAGTTGTAAAAGTTAGATTCAAAATTAAGTTACTTTTTAAATTATTATTTATTATTCTAAAGTAGGGTAACACTTTATTTTAAGGTGAAGTAGTTACACATTAGCCTACTACATGTATTTGCTATAGTAATAATAGTAAATTATGCATTATTACAAGTTTCTTAAGCCAAAACTAAACCAAACCCTAACCATAACTCTACAGTAAGTACATTTAAATAAGTTAATTAATATTACTCGGTACTTATTTGAGCAAGTACAATGTAACTGTCACCTTATATATAAGTGTAACCTACGTGTAAAACAATACATTTGCATAATAATAAAATATTAATTTTATATATAGGCTGCTGTAGCTATTATTTTGACACTTCATAAATAAAGACAAATTAATGTCTAGTTAATGTCTATGCCCCTTTCTTTCCTACTGGTCTGTTAGTATGGAAACTTTTAAAATGTAAAACGAATGTTTTTAAGAAAAAAAAAGCATGATAATGGAATTTCTATCATATTTTAAAAACAAAGTAATCAAACCAGACCAAACAAACATATATTAGTACAATGACTAATTTTCAGTGTTTTTTACATTCAGGAGGATTATTAATTTTCCTTTGCCACTTAATCGCCAAAATCTAATAGCAAAATAACCGCATTTTCTCTGGGTGTTTTTATCTTAAACGCACCTGTGCTGTAATCATTCTGACACTCACTGAAAAGGGGAAAACTAATTCGGAAAAAGGCCATTTATGAACCTAAAGTTATCAGATTAAAAACAAATCAAACAACTAACCTTGGCCCTCGTCCACAAAACTCGTTATAGTGTTTGCGGCTTTTGACGAGCGGAAAAAACTCGCGTTCAGTCCCAGTTTTTCAGCCGCGGAAAAGGTCTTGTAGATGGAGATCATGTAATCATGAGGTTCAATCGCATCCTTCATCCCCCGTTGTGACTGTATGGCTCCAGATAACAGTGATGCTGACAATATACTTTTGCCGTGTTTGGCTCTTCTGTGTCCATCAGACCTGGACACTTTCATCCCTTTGGATGCGTTTGGAAACACAGGATTCATTGAGTGGACACACAGAAAATGCAAAAGAAAAGTAAAAGTCAAAAATATCCCAGACACCCCACAAGCACACATCTTGTAAATGCACAAGAAAAAAAGAAGGACCTGCTTGGGGAAAAACAGGAACACATCACATGTGTGTGTGTGGAGGAGCGCAGGCTGAGAGCAGCTCCCTCTGAAGAACAGCCTCCTTAAGTAGCCTACCGTCATGACATTATTAGCTCCAACTCAATCCAAACAAGACTTCTACTCTTTACTACCCAGCTTTAAGATATTACTGTCCTCCTTCATGTCCCTATAATTTAACATGCGTGATTTTAACGTCTAAGCAGAAACGTTTTTTATTTTATTGATTGATAAGGTTTAATAAACAGAGCCAAAGTAGGCTACAGTATCGCATAACATAAATATGGATCTAACTGCTGAGTAGACTATGAGAAACAAAGACAAAAAACAAAAAAAAAAGAAAAGAAAGAAAAATCGTGATTGTGATTGACAGATTGTGTTTTTTCCCCCTCAGTTCTGCAGGTGTCAGTGTGAGGACTGAGCACCGTGGACTTTACCTCCCTCTAGTGGTGAAACGTGTTTTTTTTTTTCAATTCAGACAATAATTCAAGGTCCATAAAGCTCTTGATTCTAACTTGGCCTTATGAAAAAGTAACATAATTCTTGTAATTGTTTAGCATTTGTTACAATAAGGATATAATTAAGGTAAGTCCAATGATGGCTCCTCATTACAATATTTACGCCAATGTTTAGATTTTTTTTCTTCTTTATTTTATCTAGCATTTGTTATGAAAAATAGCAACCTACACAGGTAGAAAAAATAGCTACAACATTCAGTTGTAATATAAATCTTTATAGGGGGGAAACTCCCTCAATGGTGAACTAAGTAACTTTTTTTACCTTAACCGAACAGCTTCGGAGTCATTGGAATAGTCATATGACTTTTTTCGGGTTGAATGGTGGTCCTCTCGCACCCCCCAAGCGCCTGTGAGCCGAAAAACCACCCTTGCAACATTGGGCCGGCGGGCCACCGGCCACAGCATCAGGAAGTAGCCTATCGCGTGATATCAGGTCTCACGCTGTTCGAACCCGAATGAAGAAGACGTTTTAAAGAATGTCCCATCTGCTTTGATGTCGTTGATCTACTAGCCTCTGGTATCTGAGAGTCGCCAACGAGTTTTTCGACAGTGTTGTCAAATATCTATTCCGAAGCTGTAGGGGGAGCACTATAGAGAAACCTGCGAGCAAAAAGCGAGAATACAGCGAAGAAATTCCCAAAACTGCACAGCCCCATAGATATCTACGGTGACCGGGAGGGGACATGTTCGGTTCACTTATTTTTGTCGTGGCCACAACATATAAACTCGTGGGAACGTGATATTAAGTCGTGGGAGCGTCATAATATCTCGTGGGAACGTCATATTAAGTCGTGGCCACGAGATCATTTTGTTGAGGTAACGACATCATGTCGTGGCCACGCGATGCAAAATCGTGGCCTCGAGATCATATGTTGAGGGAACGATATATTTTTCCCGTGGCCACGAGATCATTTTGTTGAGGTAACGACATCATTATGTCGTGGCCACGCATTGAGGGTGCCACAGCGGCCAATACTGTAACCGTACCATAGACTGGGCTACAGCAGAGATGGAGATGACAGAAGAAATAACATTTTACTTTAAATTAGGAATTTCATATAAAGATATAGTGCAGTCTTTGGCATTAAGACATGGGTACGTTATAAGTGAAAGACACATGAAGCGCATACTTAGACTTTGTCGCACGCATATTTAGGGACCGTCTCAAAATTACATGCGACATTGGCATAAACGTTTCTAACTTCAACAGCATTTGAAGAAAATGACTTACAGTCATAAAACCAATTGTACATTGTTCACCCAGGTCTCATGTATGATGCACACCTTTTAGATTGTTGATATTTATGACAATAAACTGCTAAATCATATGCAAATATTGTAGGCCAATCAGCGTTCATTAGCAGAATGCTAGCGTTTATGGGCAACAACAACTCAGCCTGTAAGAAATCAAAAGGACATAAGTACTCGTTCATTCAACTTTCGACCAAAAACCCATGTTGAACTTGCAAAATCTACAATCAGATCTGAGATTTCTCAACGGCAATCGGGTGAAAGAGACAAATTTAGCCGTCTAGCCCCATTGACTCCCATTCATTTTGCACTCATGGCGATCGCCCCCAGTGGAACTCTGGTGGAACTACAACCAAAATTCGGTACAATAGAGCTTAATAGGGAGTGGGCAGGCTCTCCGTAGACGGGCTCTGGCCCTGCTTTAAAACCCTTTATCGGGCGAGGAACCATATTTGGTAACTTAATCGCGCATTCAAACTGAGTCTCCCCTGCCTGTTTGCGTTGTCATATGAGCGCATAGATTTCTCCTAGCCAATCAGCGAAGATCAGGCTTCGTCACTGATAGTCACATGATGGCATCTGACCAATCAGAAGTTGCGCGGAGCATTTCAAACTTCAGTGTCGTTCCGGATATTGGAAAGTGAGGTTATGCGCTACTACCTACTCCCACATCAGCGCTAATAACTTCAAAACAAAAAATTGTGAGTTGATGAAACTCACACATTCTATGGTTGAATAGTTGTGCAACATGTTGAGATAGGTGTTGTTTGCATAGATTTCTTGAAAGTATTGACATTTGTGGCATGAAACATGGTGAGACCATATTTGATCATACGCCCTGTTCACGTAAGATTAGCGAATGTCCATATTTAGACATACGCCCTATGCGTATAGAAAAGCCGTACTAGGGTATTTTTTCTACAAATAATGCATTATAACCACAGTCTATGATTATAACGTAGGACAATAGTATTTACTAGTGCATTGGATGTTATCACAGGTTTGAATAACATTATAAAGTGATCCAGTGGGAAACGTAACACATTTATAGACATTTTATATTGCCATAGATATTGAAATATGTGTGGTTTTGGTCAGTTTTATGACCTTTATAACAGTTTTTAATACTTATAATGATATTTTGCACTTCTTATTATATATTTACCCTTTATGTGTAAGTTTTATGCCCTTGAAACAGTTTTTATCATAGTTAAATGCCATGTATTGGTGTTTTTTTTTTTTACTGTGAGACTTATTACTGCTAAAATAAGTGGTACCACCAGTACTTGACCATACCAAAGATCAGTAGTACAGATCTTTTATAAATGTACACATTTATTTATAACATTTATAAATGCACAAATGTGCATTTATAAAATATGAATCATATTAGATGTTCTTAGGAGCACAAACCATAAATGAATTAATTTAATAAATGTTCCTAATAATAACTTAATTTAAAATGTTCCTAATAATAATTTAAAATGTTACTAAATAAATATTTTTATGTTTGTAACAAGTTTATGTGTTTTTATTATATTTTTATATATACACTTTTTAAGGGAAAGACATTACCCTAGACTGGCGAGGAACCATATATGGTAACTTCATTGCCCTTGATTTCCAACCTAAAAAAATATATTTTTTTAAAAACTCACAAATGTTTAGAAGTCTTATAAAATCCTCCAATAACACTCTATGGTTGAAATTTAGAATTTCCAAGTATTTCAATGAGTGCCCTATAAAGGGTTAACAGATTAGGCTATCGATTACAAATTCTACAAGAAGTTAGTCAAAAATTACCAAAATAAATACAATAGAACGTGATAAATTCTAGTAAAGCTGTTCATGAAAATCCTTCTAATTTATGTTGGTGCAGGATCGTACCGCTAATATAAGCTCAGAACACCAATGTATATAATTAGCCTGATTCTATAGTAGCCTGATTTGTTTTGGTGTGGGCGGTCAGAGTACCAGCAACATGTGAGAAGTGCCAGTGAGCAAGAAAAAGTAAGGGTAGCCTATGCTACAGATTAAAATATAGAAGTGCGTACCGGTGTTGTGCCGAATTCTGAAATTGCTTACCCTACCTTTAGGACAGAATTTTCCTTTGATGTATTTATTTATACTTTCAGACTTTATTTGTAGATACTTAAAGTCACCATGGAATCTTTGACAATTCTAAATGATAGACTAAAATATTTATCCATACACATAATTTTTTGAATTCATGTTCCTCATAATCTTTAAGCTACACTGTGTAATATTTTAAGTTGAGCAAAAAACACATTGCTATTTCAAAATTACACATTCTCATTAATGTGTAATCACTTCTATTGTGTCTTGTAGAAGAGTATAACGGTGTAATGCAGGCAAATATGACACACACACACGGAGTTATTCGGAACTGCTCTGTTTACTTTTAGACGTGCTCTGACATATCACCGGAAGAACCGGGAACACAGGGACAAAAGTGTATCATGGGAAATGCAGTCACAATACAGCGGTAACACAATATACAACATCTCCTTCCCCCTTAATCTTTGAGGTCTAACAAAAAGATTACAATTAACTGTAATATCAGTAGTAATACATTTATGAAATTCAACTTCTCTTATGAACATTTTTCTTTTAGAACATTCAGTCATCTTGTTGGTTACTTATATGAACAACTAATTCCCTGGGAGTGAGGGTAGACTACCTCAAACCCTGGCCTAGCTAACCCTTTTGGGGATTATTCTGCCCCGAAGCAAATAAGGGTAGCTCCTAACTAAGTGTAATCCAAAAAACGCTGAGGTGGGTGCCGCTCCCTAACTGGGTATCAGCGGTTAAGTGTTTGGTTTCCATCGTCTGTCAAAACAACCGGTGATGCTTGTTCCTTGACTGATGGACAATTTGAGGTCTTGATGGGCTCAGTGATGGGTACTTCAGGAGCTGGCATACTGTCACTATTTTTATCAGTGACATCCACGACTTCGGGAAGATCCATCAATGCCTCGGCTCCCTTAAGCAACTGATCACTGTGTCTCCTCCAAGAACAATTTCCAGCAGTTTTGACTTTATACGAAACTGGACCCGTCTGGGCCTCCACAGTAGCTGGAACCCATTTCGGACCATGACCATAATTTCGGGCGAGCACTGGCGAGCCTATACCAAAGCTTCTGTCCTTGGCTCGCAAGTTCCGTCGCTGTACCTGGTTATTTTGTTGTCGCAAGACAGTTTCTTGGAGTGTTGCTGGTTTAAGCAGCTCAAAGTTTGTCCTGAGCTCTCTATTGAACAACAAAGACGCTGGTGAAACTTTAGTAGTTGCGTGCGGAGTACTGCGATAGGACAGCAAGAAGCTATGAAGGCGTTGATGGAATGTCCCCTGCCCGAGTGAAGCTTTCAAAGCATGTTTCATGGTTTGGACAAACCTCTCTGCTAACCCGTTTGTTGCAGGATGGTATGGTGATGATGTGATATGCTGCACCCCGTTAGCTTGCAGAAATGTGGCCATTTCATGAGATGTAAATTTGGGGCCATTATCCGAGACCAGCTGCACTGAAGGTCCAAATCTACTGAAAATTTCTCCTAGTTTCTCAATTGTCTTTTCAGCTGAGGTAGACTTCATTATAGCCACCTCCGGCCACTTACTGTGCGCATCCACGACAACCAGCAGCATCTTGTCCTCCACTGGCCCTGCAAAATCAATATGAATGCGATGCCATGGTTTCTCTGGATATTCCCATGGGTGCAGTGGTGCCAGTTGTGGTACATTGCGTATGCGCTGGCATGACGTACATGTTCTTGCCTTTTCCTCAATTTGACCGTCCACTCCAGGCCACCAGAAGTAACTCCTGGCAATTTCTTTCATTCGGACCATTCCACAGTGTCCCACATGCAGCTGATTTAGCACTGGCTTGCGCAGAGCTGGGGGAATAATCACTCTCCTTCCCCCCAGCAAGCAACCTTACTGCACTGAGAGTTCATGACGTCGAGAGATGTATGGTTTCAACTCCAAGTCATCACTCTCCCCTTTACCCGTCATGATGATATCCATGACCTTGGACAGAACAGGGTCATTGCGCGTGTTCTTACGTACTTGCACAGCTGTTACTGGGGCCCTTTCCACCTGGCTGAAATAGAAGATTTCCGCAACTTGTGCCTCTTTTATCCTGTCAGCGAGAGGCAATCTGGAAAGACCGTCAGCATTCCCGTGCAACTCCGACTTCCGATATTTGATGTCATAGGTATCGGCGGATAACAACAAAGCCCATCTTTGCATCCTACTGGCAGCAAGAGAGGGAATGCCATGGTGTGGGCCAAAAATTGCAGTGAGTGGGCGATGATCGGTCAACAATGTGAACTTCCTTCCAAAGATGTACTGATAAAACTTACAAACGCCAAACACAATGCTTAACGCTTCTCGCTCGATCTGAGCATAGTTTGCTTCTGCTTTACTCAGACTCCTAGAAGCAAATGCGATCGGCCTCTCCTGACCATTTGGCATGATGTGGGACAAGACAGCTCCCACACCATATGGAGAAGCGTCGCAGGCTAACTGGATGGGAAGAGCAGGGTCAAAATAAGTGAGAGCATCTGACTTTAAAAGTGTCTCTTTTGCTCTTTTGAATGCATCCTGGCATTCAGAGGTCCACCTCCAATTTTTCTCATAACACAACAATTTGTGCAAAGGTTTCAGTAGCGTAGCAATGTTGGGAATGAAACGCCCATAATAATTTAGTAACCCGAGGAAAGACCGTAGCTGGCTTACATTTTCGGGCACTGGAGCATCCACAATGGCCTTAACCTTGGATGGGGATGTATGCAACCCAGAGGCATCAATGACATGCCCTAAGTACTCGACTGAACCCTGGAAAAATTCACATTTCTCCTTGCGCACTCTCAATCCGTATTCTTTCAGTTTCTTAAGGGTAGCATCCAGGTGCTGTAAGTGCGATTCTTCATCAGTGCCAGTCACTAGAATATCATCTAAGTAACACACCACTCCTGGAAGGCCTGCCAGAATCTGATCCATTGCTCGCTGAAAAATGGATGGTGCCGACGTGATTCCAAATGGTAACCGTTTATACCGAAATAAGCCTTTGTGGGTGTTGATGGTGAGAAGTTCTCTGGACTGTTCTTCGACATGCATCTGCAGGTATGCTTGGTTTAGGTCGATTTTGCTGAATTTTTGCCCTCCTGTCAACCCAGCAAAAATATCATTGATGTGAGGCAAGGGGTATTGTTCTGCTGACAAGACTGGATTTACGGTGACTTTAAAATCTCCACAGATCCTTATGCCTCCGTCTTTCTTTAAAACTGGAACAATGGGTGTTGCCCACTTACTCAGACTGACTGGTTCCAGTACACCCTCCTTCATGAGCTCAGCTAAGCTTGCCTCTACTTTGGGTTTTAACGCATATGGAAGGGGTCGGGCCTTTAAGAATTTTGGCTGACTTTCCGGCTCTACATTTAAGTTCACCTTGATTCCCTCCATGCTACCCAATTCCTGTTTGAAAACATCACTGTGTTTTCGAAGAATACCTTCGAGGTCCAGTGCTTTAGGTGTCAACATATGTATGGCTGACCAGTCCACCTTGAGCTGCTCCAGCCAAGAACGTCCCATCAACGATGGGTAACCACCCAAAACCACATACAATGGCAGTGTTTTTGTTTGTCCATTCAGTTCAACTGTTACCTGAGTGAGTCCTTTCATAGTTACCGCTTCCCCAGTGTAAGTCTTAAGCACCACATCTGGTGGTGTGAGTGGCAGGTGGCTCAGTATTTTGCTGTATACCGCATCCGACACGAGCGACACAGCAGCACCAGTGTCAATCTCCATTTTTACAGGTTGTCCTTCCAGCAGCGCAGTGACCTTATAAGCCTTTGTTCCCCCTGCAACAGTGAGCACATGCAAAGGAAATTCATCATCAGATGTGTCAGTAACCTCCTTGTTTTCCTGCCCAACTGCAAAAACGCGTTGCTTTTGCTTCCTTCTGAATACTTGTTTCTGCTGTGGTTTCCTCCTTTCTGCCTTATTTTTACATGCACGTTCAATGTGGCCCTTTTTCTTACAGCTGCGGCACTCTGCATCTTTAAACCAGCACGCAACAGGTGAATGTCCCGTCTTACCACAGCGAAAGCATGGGCCTTTATTTTCAGTTGGTTTTTCTGACTCCATTTTATACACTTTACTGTTTGAGCTCAATTGCTGTGCTTCCTTCGCAGCCAGTTCCATCGACACGCACAGCTCAATTGCTCTTTTTAGTGTCAAGTTGCTCTCCGTTAACAGTCTTTTTTGAATGCCCTCGCAGCGGAGTCCGCAGACTAATCTGTCTCGAAGTGTGTCATTTAGCACTTCACCAAATTCGCAATGTTCAGCTAATTTTTTTAGCACCGCTACAAACATTGCCACAGTTCCCTTTCGTTGTCACTCCGAGTTACGTCGGATGACGACGAATGGGGTTTCGCTTAGAAATCCTATCATCTTCGAGTATTAAAACACGAGCCAATGGCAAAGAAATGCCATGGGTCTGCGGAATTTGCATAGCGTAACTCAGCCCCACCCTGGGGGTATATACTGTAAGGAAGTGCGCGAGCAGAATGCAGATATGTTTTCGCTTCGGAGCCAAGTTGATGTACTTCACTCCACAGCCAAATTCTGAGTTATCTCTTCATCTCTTCGAGACGAGCCTCTCTCCAGGTGTTGGTGTGACAGCGAGTTCCAGCGAGTGCACATTCCCTGCTGATCTGTGCAGTGATTTGCCAGAGTTTGTGTGTTCTCTCCCTGGTCGCTTCAACACTCTGCGGAGAAATCTCCTTTCACAAAAGAGCATTGCACGCGGCACGTCTTTTTAAAGATGCCTCGCCCGTGCACTTCTGGTTGCGGTCTATTCGTGTCTGACTCTGATGGGCACAATCGCTGTCTTGTGTGTCTGGGTGTTGAGCACGCTAAGGCAGCGTTTGTGGATGAGTCATGTTCCCACTGCGGGAACATGCCCATCGCACGGTTGAGATCGAGACTCAATGATCTTAATGTGAGAGTCCCCTCATCCGCACCCCGATCTACTGGTCCCGAGAGGGCTGGTACTTCGGCTGGCGGCCAGGGTGATCTGAGGGTTACAGTGTGGAACAAAGCGCCGACTATTCCACGCTCCACACTTCCCTCTGTTCCCGTGCAACCCGCGAGTGTCCGCGTGGAAACCGCTGTACAATCCTCGGACTTGCCGCGAGTTTCATTCGGCGCTCCAGAGGATGACGTGATGTCGATCGCTGCATCACAAGGTGGGCAGGAGTCCTCGGGAAGTGAGGATTCGGCTGTGCTGCCACCCTCGGGTGTCCCAGCATTGTCCGAGTCTGATCCCGAGATGACGGCCATGCTTTCCCGGGCAGCCGCGGCGATCGGTCTTGAGTGGTCCCCGCCACCTGGGCCGGTTCGTTCGCGGCTGGACGATTGGTTTTTGGGTGCGGCTGCTGATCCGCGTCGGCGGCCAACCCCAATGCCTTTTTTCCCGGATGTGCATGAGGAGGTCACGAGGTCCTGGAAGGCACCATTGTCTTCCCGTGATCGTTCGGCTACCGCCTCCGCCTTGCCTCCCCTCGATCAGGCGGCCGCCAAAGGGTACACTGGGGTTCCCCAGGTTGAACGCTCTGTTGCGATGCAGCTGTGTCCTCAGAGTGCTTCTTCCCGCGAGGACCCAAAGCACCCCTCCAAGGCCTGTAGGTTCTCTTCCACCCTGGTGGCGAAGGCCTACAGAGCTGCGGGGCTGGCGGCCTCCTCACTGCATGCCATGGCGACTCTGCAGGTCTACCAGGCCCAGATGTTGCGTGATATGCACGAGGGGAGGTCTGACCCAGCACTCTTTGATGAGTTGCGTGCCGCCACCGACCTTGCTCTCCGAGCGACGAAGGTGACCGCACGCTCGCTGGGTCAGGTGATGGCCACTTCGGTGGTCCAGGAGCGACACCTATGGCTAAACCTGGCTGATATGCGGGAGGCCGAGCGGACCCGGTTCCTCGACACCCCCATATCCCAGGCTGGCCTGTTCGGCGGTGCAGTCGAGGACTTTGCCCAGCAGTTCTCGACTGCCCAGAAGCAGACTGAGGCTCTAAAACACGTCCTGCCCCGGCGGCCCGCTGCTCCGGCAGCGCAGTCGTCGGCACAGGTGCCTCAGCCCGCTCGCCGCCGAGGGCGCCCTCCTGCGGTTCCCGCCCCTCCCGATCGGCCCCAGCAGTCCGCTGCTCCCGGGTCGCGTCGGAGAGGAAGCCGTAGGAAGGCGCCACAGCCCTCTCCCGCCCCGCGCCCCGCTAAACGCCAGGCTAAGCGGCGCTCCTGAGACGGGCTGCTCAGAGATGGTGGTGAGTTCTGTTCAGGAGCCGGTAGCAGGGCCGCTCCTTCCCCCGGTGGAGGGCCGGGGGAGAATCCTTGGTTTTCCCATCCCCGCTGCTCGTCCCACGACGGGCAGCACCCTAAAATGGTTAAAGAAAGAACTCACTATCCCATCTCTGAGCACACGGAGTGTGCGGATGAGAGCACGCGCCGCCCACAGGCCACGCTCCTCTCATCCCCCTCTGTCGCCAGACCCCTGCCAGAGCACGCCCCCGTGGGACGCTGGTCCTCCCCTGGCCTTCTCTGGCAGGACGCGGCTAATGACCATGCCCCCGCACCGGGCCGCTATGCCACCCACGCCTGGGCCGGTCATTCCGCCTCGCTGCACCCCTGACGGTACGTCTGTGGTTCGTATGACCCCGCTGGTGCAATTTCTGGAAGCCTGGCTAGAGCTTCCCAGACTGTCCCGCTGGGTCGCGAGAACCATCAGGCTCGGCTACGCGATTCAGTTCGCGCGATCTCCTCCCCGCTACAGCGGAGTCCGCTTCACTATGGTCGGTGGCAATGCCCCTGTCATGAGAGCGGAGGTCGCCACCCTACTGGCGAAGGGTGCGATCGAGATTGTCCCTCCAGCCGAAATGAGGTCCGGCTTCTACAGCCCTTACTTCATTGTTCCGAAGAAATCGGGTGGGTTACGACCGATCCTGGACCTGCGCGTCCTGAACCGCTCCCTTCACAGGCTGCCGTTCAAGATGCTCACGGCCAAACGCATTTTCGAGTGTGTGCGGCCACAGGATTGGTTTGCAGCGATCGACCTGAAGGACGCCTACTTCCATGTCTCCATTTTACCTCGACACAGACCGTTTCTACGGTTTGCTTTCGAGGGGCAGGCATACCAGTACACGGTTCTCCCTTTCGGGCTAGCCCTGTCTCCTCGCGTCTTCACGAAGGTCGTCGAGGCAGCCCTTGTTCCCCTACGTGAACACGGGGTTCGCATCCTGAACTATCTCGACGACTGGCTGATCCTAGCTCACTCTCGAGACCAGGTTTGCGAACACAGGGATCTTGTGCTCCGGCACCTAGCTCGTCTGGGCCTTCGGGTCAACTGGGAGAAGAGCAAACTCTGCCCAGTGCAGAGGATCTCTTTTCTCGGTATGGAAATCGACTCGGTCGCCATGTGCGCGCAGCTTACGAGCGAGCGCGCGCAATCACTGCTGACTTGTCTTCGCCAGTTCGAGGGCAAGAGTGCGGTCCCACTGAAACTTTTTCAGAGGCTCCTGGGGCATATGGCATCCGCAGCCGCAGTAACGCCGCTCGGATTGCTTCATATGAGACCGCTTCAGCTTTGGCTTCGCGATCGAGTCCCGAGGTGGGCATGGCAACACGGCAAGCTCCGGGTCCCAGTGACTCCGGCCTGCCGTCAGACCTTCACCCCGTGGTCGAACCTCAGCTTTCTACGGGCCGGAGTGCCCCTGGAACGAGTTTCCCGGCATGTTGTTGTCTCAACAGATGCCTCCACCACGGGCTGGGGCGCCATGTGCAATGGACATGCTGCCGCGGGCTCCTGGACAGGACCCCAACGCCTATGGCATGTCAATTGCCTCGAGTTGCTGGCTGTACGTCTCGCCCTGCACCGCTTCCATGCGTTGCTCAGGGGTCAGCACGTACTAGTCCGATCAGACAATACCGCAACAGTAGCGTACATCAACCATCAAGGTGGTCTACGCTCCCGCCGTATGTCGCAACTCGCTCGCCACCTCCTCATATGGAGTCAGAAGCATCTGAGGTCGCTTCGAGCCATTTATATCCCGGGACACCTGAACCAGGCGGCCGACGAGCTGTCTCGAGTTCGGCCTCTCGCTGGAGAATGGCGGCTCCATCCCCAGACGGTCCAGCTGATTTGGGATCAGTTCGGCGACGCACAGGTAGACCTGTTTGCCTCCCACGACTCGTCCCATTGCGACCTGTTTTATTCCCTGACCGAGGGCACGCTCGGCACGGATGCACTGGCGCACAGCTGGCCGCGGGGCCTACGCAAGTATGCGTTTCCCCCAGTGAGCCTTCTTGCGCGGATCCTGCGCAAGATCAGGGAGGACAAGGAGCAGGTTATATTGGTTGCCCCATACTGGCCCAACCACACCTGGTTCTCAGAACTCATACTCCTTGCGACAGCACCTCCCTGGCCAATTCCTCTGAGGAAGGACCTCCTTTCTCAGGGACGGGGCACCCTTTGGCACCCTCGTCCCGGTCTTTGGAACCTCCACGTGTGGCTTCTGGACGGGACGAGGCAGGTTTGAGTACCCTACCACCAGCGGTGGTGGCTACCATCACTTCCGCTAGAGCATCGTCCACGAGACATGTCTATGCGTTGAAGTGGAACCTCTTCGTCACCTGGTGTTCTTCTAAAAATCTTGAACCCACGAAATGCCCCATCAGTGTCGTGCTTTCCTTCCTGCAAGAAGGGTTGGAGCGAAGGCTGTCTCCCTCCACCCTGAAAGTGTATGTTGCCGCCATTGCCGCACATCACGACGCAGTTGATGGTAAGTCCTTGGGAAAGCACGACCTGATTGTCAGGTTCCTGAGGGGAGCCAGGAGACTAAATCCTCCTCGTCCTCCCCTCGTACCCTCTTGGGACCTCTCAGTGGTTTTAACTGCCCTGCAGAGTGCTCCATTTGAGCCTTTACAATCAGTGGAGCTTAAGTTCCTGTCAATGAAGACAGCGCTCCTGGTTGCATTGGCCTCCATCAAGAGAGTAGGGGACCTGCAGGCATTTTCGGTTGACGAAGCGTGCCTGGAATTCGGGCCGGCTAACTCTCACGTGATCCTGAGACCCCGGCTTGGATATGTGCCCAAGGTTCCTACCACACCCTTTCGAGACCAGGTAGTGAACCTGCAAGCGCTGCCCTTGGAGGAGGCAGACCCAGCCTTGGCACTGCTCTGTCCAGTACGCGCCCTTCGTGCTTACGTAGACAGAACGCGGTGTTTCAGGACCTCAGACCAGCTCTTTGTCTGTTATGGTGGGAAGCTGAAGGGAAAGGCTCTCTCCAAGCAAAGGTTGTCTCACTGGATAGTGGACGCCATTGCTTTGGCTTACCAGCAGCAAGGTCGACCATGCCCCCTTGGTGTGACGGCCCACTCCACTCGGAGTGTGGCATCCTCTTGCGCTCTAGCGCATGGCGCCTCGCTAACAGACATCTGCAGAGCTGCAGGCTGGGCGACACCTAACACATTCGCGAGATTCTACAATCTCCGAGTAGAGCCAGTTTCTTCTCATGTACTCGCTTCAACTAGCCGGTGCTAGATTCTGCTCAGGTGTCTTCGCTTGCTCGCCATTCCTCTCCACGGACGGGATACGTGCGATTTTCCTCAGGTGAGCCTCATAAGCCCTGAGTCTCCTCCAGCACTGACGACGTCAACGCCAGAGTTATGCCACTGGCAGCTTTCGCGCTTGGCTAGGTGTCTCCATGTGCATGGTTCCCTTCGGGCGACCCCCACATGTGTATTTCCACTGTAAGCCTCTTTGAGCATGTGTCTTTCCCTTGGCAAGCCACCTTGCCACCCCTGGGGTTGAAATATTCCACCTGCGGCTGGACACCCCAGTGTTACTCCGTATGCAGCCCTTCGGGGTCATATGTGTATTCCAAGTCCCCCCCTTCGGGTTGGGCATGATTGCATATTTCCACTGGATATGCTTCCCAGTGTACCTTGTTATTCCTGTGTTAAGTAGGACTCCTTCGTCCGTGCTAGTCTCACGACAGGGAGCTCAGACTTACGCAGGGCACTGGAAGACAGTCGAGAGGTGGCGTGATTATACGGGAACCCCATTCGTCGTCATCCGACGTAACTCGGAGTGACAACAAAAGGGAACGTCTCGGTTACGTATGTAACCCTCGTTCCCTGAGTAGGGAACGGAGACGTTACGTCTCCCTGCCACTTCCGCTGTACCGCTGGAACGCCTGAGTTCAGTCTCGGCTCCTCAGCGAAGACATATCTGCATTCTGCTCGCGCACTTCCTTATATACCCCCAGGGTGGGGCGGAGTTACGCTATGCAAATTCCGCAGACCCATGGCATTTCTTTGCCATTGGCTCGTGTTTTAATACTCGAAGATGATAGGATTTCTAAGCGAAACCCCATTCGTCGTCATCCGACGTAACGTCTCCGTTCCCTACTCAGGGAACGAGGGTTACATACGTAACCGAGACGTTTCTCCTTCTAGCTGATTTCGTCGGTGAAATCGAAATCGCTCTGCAATTACTAAGGGCTTTGGAGAGAAATGCGTTTTGAGAGTTTCAACAATTTGAACATACGTTTTCTCTCCCGGTTTTTCTGGTTGCAAGAGGTTACGCAGAAGTGTATATGTCTTTGGTCCCATCACACTTAAAAAGGTGGGTACAACTTTATCTTCTTCAATAGCATTTGCTGCTACAAAGTACCCAAATCTTTCTGTGTAAGAGCTCCACTGCTCACTATTTTCATCAAAAGGACCGATATTGCCAAAAACCGCTGCCATTTTGTACCGTTCTCTGTCGTTTTTAATCAATTCAATCACTTATCTGAATCGTTGTGTTTCTTCCCCCTCTTCAGTCAAGATGTGGATTAGCGTCAGGCTCGTATTATTGATCATTTCCAGCGATCTCGCCGTCAAGCTGCTTCATTTCCGCATTTACATCTCACACGCGGATTACGTGATCCTCGTCGCCACTTTATTGTGTCTTGTAGAAGAGTATAACGGTGTAATGCAGGCAAATATGACACACACACACGGAGTTATTCGGAACTGCTCTGTTTACTTTTAGACATGCTCTGACATATCACCAGAAGAACCGGGAACACAGGGACAAAAGTGTATCATGGGAAATGCAGTCACAATACAGCGGTAACACAATATACAACAACTTCAACCAACTAATTAAGTATTCTCGTATATAATCTGCCATTTAGAATACATACGAGCGAGTCGCTTGAATGGCGGAAGCCATGTTGCGCATCCATCTTGAAAATACATTACACAAAGAGGGACATACAAGCTTTGCCTTTCGCGTTTTTACACGCAGTGGCACCGTGACGAATGCGAGAGGGAGATTTGCTCGCGTTTGCCGGCAGATTTGAAATACGGCCACCGTAGGAGTTAAAACGCCCTCGGAATGGGAGGAGCCAGAAAGTAATATTCAGTTGGTAGTCATATACAATTTCACCGCTAGATGGGAGTAAACCCTACACAGTGTAGCTTTAACAAAATAACTTCCCCTACCTCTTGCAGCGACGTGTTAACTGGACTGAGGACTAGACAAACTGTCACTCACATGAGATCACATAACAAACCATAATGATCCAATTGTTTCCTGATGGACAAAATCAAGTCCCGCCCAACATTCATTTCACAACTTTGATTTTAATGGAAATGTTTGGTGTCTATATGTTCAAGAATTTAATGCAGAAAAAAGACAACATAAGTATGCTAGAACTTGATTTTATTGAGTATATAAGAAAGCATAATGTGTCATATTCCAAAGTAATGGGAATAGATTTGAATAAAGATAAAGAAATACTTTTGCTAAAAGTAACAGTTGTTATTGATGTTATTGTACAGATTTAGGATAACAGTTGTAGCTCATGATCATATGAGAAAACAAAAGAAGTATAGACAAAGGAAAATCATCTGAAGACGAGGTTATATATATATTATATGTATAAGAGTGCACTTCTTCATTGGTTCTAGAGTCCCCTGAGCAGGAGGAGTAAACCACTCAATAACATGAGCAGATACACAGATGGTGACGAGATAGCTGGACTGGAGCCAAAACCATTGCCCATAGTGACGACTACAGAAGACGGGGTTGTAGGTGATCTGAGCGTAAAAGATCTGGACTCAGCTTTCCATTCATTTAGAGTAAAGGCCAACTTCAAGTTATCACCTTTAGAAGAGGTACAGAGAGAGAAATTATTGTAAATGCTTAAAATAACAAGTGACATTGGCCCCCCCAAAAAATCTAAATCATAGGCTATAGGCTAATAGAGATGACCCACCACTTGCGAAGATGGCCAAGTCAGTGTAATTGGCCCAGCAGCCACTGAACGGGATGGTGGTGTTTCCATAAAGCCCCTCTGTTGGATTCCCGTTAGCATCTTTGAGCACAGCTGAGATGGTTAGAGTCGTCACACCCACGGACACACACTCACCCTGGAAACAGACACACACAAAAAAGATGCTCTGCTTATGCGATAACAGGTGTGGTTTCCTAGTAATCAATCACCTAGGTAGGGTTACACCAGTCATTCATAAGTTCTTAATTAAAGGGTCATAAAACCCCCTTGTTTTAGGACTGGTCGTTCACACCTAACATCTAAAAAAAGACTCAATAAATGGGTGTATAAAGCTGTGGAAAAGTCGGAGTGTAGAGGGTGGGAAGAGGGGAGACAACAACTAATAAAATACAGACCTACAACACACCCATTATACAGACAAATGAGTGGAGAAAGAAAAACAACAGAGTTGGGGGCACATGATGCATTTTAAACATATAACCCTTTGACAACAAACGCACAAAACAACTTATTAGTGACTACTAACAATGATCATGAACAAATCAAATGAGTAAGAGCATTTAAAAGGTCTAATAATATTTTCATTACATTTACGAGCACTGCAATCTCTGAACAAATGACATGGGTCAGTTTAACACAGAAAGAATAAAGGCATAAGTTGTAACTTTATGCCACTTCACATCAAAACAGTGCTTCTTACGCACAGCTGGTGTCACCGGCCCCTGAAAACTTGCATCAGATATTCTTAATAAAATCTCACCGCTGCGTCCAGAGCCATGATGCTGGGCTGCACGCTGAGGGGTCCGAGTGACGATCCGGCCACTGGCTGGACCACCATCATCAGGGATGATACCGTCTTGACCGTCTCCACCTGCTGGTCTTCACGGGTCACCTCCTGAGTGGCCACCTGAGAGAGAGACCGTTACAGTTCAAATAAGGAAAAGCATGTTGTGTGCTTTACTGTACTGCAGGGGTGTCCAAACTTGGTCCTGAATGTCCACTGTCCTGCAGAGTTTAGGTCCAACTTGCCTCAAAACACCTGCTGGAAGTTTCTAGTAAGACATCGATTAGCTGGTTCATGTGTGTTTTATTGAGGTTGGAGCAAAAATCTGCAGGACAGTGGCCCTCTAGGAGCAGGTTTGAACACCCCTGCTGTACAGCATCTATTATTGGATCTTGGATCTAGATAAGGTTAGTCAGTGATCTTTTTTTCACACTAAAATCATGTTAGCAGTCATACTGTCCCTGTCTTGTGATAGTTGTTTATATAGGGTAGGGAATATTATTTGCCTACTCTTTTTGTTATACAGGTTGAAACCCTCTTCACCTCTTGATAGCAATCAATAATAGAAGTGGTCTAAATATTAAAACATGACCATTTATATTCTGTGGAAGTCTCAGGACCAAAAAATGTTCGTCCAATCATTGCAATCATACATATGGTTTTCGATACCTCCACACACCCTGCTCACGCAGACATCACACGTCATCAGCGCGTTCCGTAAGGCTATGCAGAGTTGTAGATAGACTGTCACAGAGCGAATGAACAGCAGCCACATTTTACAGTTCCTCCTGAACCAAAACAATGAGCTTATGCTGTGTTCATGCCATCGTAATTGTCATTACAAGATGGCAACCCGTGACCGTCTAACCAGAGCTGTTCATGCCCTCAGTCTCGGATTTATGCATTTTTATGTCAACACAACAAATTAATCTGCAGCAGTCAGGTGGTACAGGTCAGAGGTCTTCAAGTTATTTAAGTTCATTATTTTTGTAATGTTATGAGCTTTCAGACATGAGGTAATTTAACGCCATCTCTCATCTTGTGAGACTCTGCCATATGCTTTCATGTGTTTTGAAGGAGGCGTGGCTTTGGAGATGCTCTGAAGGGAGGGTGGGATTTCATGCTTTCAAACCTAGCTTGCTAATTGCTAGCCTCTCTGAAATTGCCTTCCCTGCCTTTAAGTCATGACGTATCGAATACTGTTTCCAGGTCCAAGTTTATTCATATCACACATTAAATCAAAGCTTTTAAGTGCCTCACAGTAACCCAGATTTTTGCTTTAATTTGTATTGAACCCAGGATATTGATTTAAATATATCAACTTTGTCGTATATGTTTCAATTAAAATTCCCAGATGCTGCTTGACATCATCATAACATTTTAAAATGTTAGTGAGTTTGGTCATGTGATCTGATTAGCATCTTACATCGTTCCAGGTGGGGTCACTGGAAGAGGGTGGAGGAGGGATGATGCCCAGGGATGACACATTGAAGCCGATGGACTGACTCAGATTGCCTGAGACAGCAGCGCGGCCCAGATCGTCAGCAATGTTCTTCAGGGCCGCAAACTGTTGGTCTTCTGCAGATGGTTTATAAATATTAAGACATTGTATTGTGATCTAAATGTTGTATTTGTCATTTATTTTATTCTTGCTCTCACCAGTGGTGCTGTTGGTGGATGTCTGAACAGGGGGCTCCCTGATCTCCACCTGCACCGTCAGTCCTGCCGAACGCCTCCTTCTAGCATTAGCACCCTCACGGACGATGTTGGTGATTCGAATCTTGTTCGCCGGTATTTTCAGAAGTAAAGCCAGATTTCTTATCAGTTTTTCCCCGAAGAACTCCGCCTCAGTCATGGCTGGGAGGTTGAAGGCCAGGAACAAAACCGGAGAGGTGCGGATTTGGACCGGCTCTGAGCCACGAAGAAGTATGTTCAGCATTTTGTAGTCCTGGTCAAAGAAGTTGGAGCCGTGACTGGAGTTGAAACTGGGAACGTATTGCCCTGAGAAGAACAGAGAGGAATCAAAGTAAGAATTGTTGTTTAGGTTGAAAAATGGTCATCTGGCCTGCAGAGGGAGCTGTATTGTATTGTGCTGTACTCTACCTGTATAAGTTGGCTCACGCAGAGTGTAGTCAGTTTTGCCAGCATTCCACTCAGCATTTGTTGGACCAATCAAACTATTGTTAACGTACACATCCAGCCGCTGAGGGTTTGAGTAAAATACAGCAACCCTGACAGCCTGAGAACAACAGAATATTACTGTAGTTAAGGCTCTACTGAAATAATATCAACATGTTGGATATATTTTGGCCATAATGTAATTTATTTATTTAAGGATTAATTTCCAACTAGCTCAACTTTTCTTGGATTTGTTTTGTAATTGATTGATATTGATTCATCAGTTAATTTATTTTTAATATTTAAAGATACACAAAGGTCTGCACAATTCAGAAAAAACAAAGTTATTTGAAAAAATCTTAAAATAAATTAGAAGACAAAATGGAAATAAAAGAATGTACTTTTAATAACATAATGCAGAATAAAACCGATTAAAGATTTTTTTCCCTAATATGCCTTTTATTGTTCTAAATTTTGTATCACCTGTAGATGCTTACAGGTCAGTATAGTCTATTGTCAGTATAATCCATCTTACTAACCTCTGTAGGTCCAGCATTCAGTAACATAAGTCTCAGCTTCTGTGGTGTTGTGCTGGTGAAATAGATGTCAAAGGATTTATTAGTGGCCACAATGGCGTGGAAGAGAGATACTCGCTTCTGACACGTGTAGCCGGCGCACCAGCCGTGGTCTTGTGGGCCTGGAACAAGATATTCACAGTAAGATTAAAATTCATTAATACACAATGAAAACTTTTCTGCTTATATAAAATCCTAAATTATATTATGCATAAAATTGTATGTGTTACAGGGGGAGGCAAGAGTCATACCATTCACCAAATCCACATATTTGTCCCCCAGGATGGCTACAGGTGAGAGACGCCTGGTCTCTGTGTCTGCGTCCAAACTTTCGATGACCAGCATCCGATAGTTGAGCCCAAAGCACTTGTAGCTCTGCCAGGTGTTCATGTACGTACAGGTGTCTCTGATCACTCCTGCACAGGTAAAACAGCCACGTCATACGTTAAAAGCAGCTTCATCATTTTAAGTTCTCTCTCTTAGATCACTGTAAATGGACTGTACCTTTGTAAGGAGCGATTTGATTCACAGGTATCCGGCTGCCGTTGAGAGAGGTGAGCATGACTTTGGGGATGCGGTAATCGCCCAGTCCGCGTCGGGGATCCCCGTTCCACTCGTACTCAGACTGGGGCACCACTGCTCCTACTGCACCCAGGAAACTGCCATCCAGATCCTTCAACATCGTCTTCTTCTTAGCATCACAGTCCATGTCCACACAGTCTGATGGGTTCACCTTGCTGAGATATAAGAGTGGAAAAAATGAACCAGTCACCTTTTGGTCATGCCGACATTGGTGTTCTCTCAGTCATACATTTTCAATGTTGTCTTCCTAATAATGTTTCATATATATATATATTTTTTTTTTTTTTTCAGGGCTAATACTTTATTAACAGAATGGATGTACCAAAACTGATGAACATTTACATTTAAATAGAATTTTTTAAATATAGTGTTAAAGGTTCCACGCCTATTTATGCTCAGCCTGGTGGCCATTCTTCACTGTTTTCACATTCTGTCAGTAGAGCAGAGTGTAAAGGTTGAAATAAATGTCCAGGTACTTACCCAGATTGTATCCAAAAAACATAAAACCACATATACATACATATATATGTACATATATATATATATATATATATATATACTGTAAATATATATGCTTGCCTTGCATTATCATTGAACATTAAACTTAAGTATTCACTTAATCACGTAAGCAATATTGACATGTACACAAAATTGGAAAAAAGTTTGATGTGTACCTACAACTATACATTATTTAAAGGTTTTCTATTTGTTAGGATATTTGAACTAGCCTGGTTAAAACTATATATAGGATATATAAAAATAAATTATTTTGTTTTCCGTTCCAGATCTTTAACGTTTAATACCATTTAGTTGGTTAGTCTCACACCTCCCTAATTAACAGTGTTAACCTTGTGAATTGACATTGACTATAAGCTTTTGGTTTACCCCAGATCAGGCCGATGAATGTATGCCAGAGCGTCCTCTGTGCTGTTTATCTTGGCTATCCTCTCAACACTGATTGGATGTTGCAGATCCTCATTTCCCGGGTTGGTAATGAACATGTAATTTGTCTCTGTTGAGCACACATTCTTGAACCCAACAAAAGTTGTGTCTGGAAATAGAAACAGACAGTGTAAATAGATACTTTTTTTGTATAATGAAGGTTTTAAACTGAAGAGTTGTACACATTTCGAAGGAATATGACTCACCAGAGACAGTCATGAGACCAGCTATGGCATTGTAGCTCATCAGTCCAGCGTGAGGCTTTTGTGGTGCATTATTGTGGTTAGATTCAAATGTCGGCCAGGAAATTCCAGACCTTCCACCTGTTGCACACAGAAAATGAGCTTAGAATAAGTACGGAAAATGGATCAATTACATTAAATGAATTTATTCAGTAGTGCATAGATGATTCTTTAATCTGTATTGTACCATTGGGGGGGCGAGGGGCCCTGTGGCTTTTGCTGAGCTTAACATAGGTCATAGTTGTGGACAGACTGTCAAAACAGTTGAAGTTAGGGCTGCTGCCCACAATCAGGGCACCCTGTTGAGATGATTTTTAAAGAAAATTATTTAAAAAAAAATGAACAGACTGAGAATCCTTTATTCTTTTAAGGCCAATTAACACTTTACTGAGAGATGGCGACCAATGCTGACAGTCACCAGATTACAGTATGACACTTCACAGGTAACACACTGACCCTACAAAGTGTCTGTTGCCATCTGTCGGTGCAATGTAAATGGGCCTTTAGTTTTGAATGAAAAGACATTTAGAGCATCCTCACCTGTACACGGACTATTTTGTTAGAGTATGTGTGGCTGAGCGAGGGAGGACTGTAGATGAGAGGAATGATACTCATTCCATTATCAATAAGGCTCACGTTAGAAACTAACACGTTCATGGATACCTGGAAGTGAGGAGAGAAAAACATTAATGCTCACCAGACCAGTACAGTGCATTTGTATAACTAGAAATTAACAATTTATCTGACCAATAAAACACTTGGCTTTGCAGTTACTGTAGGTTATTATAGTAGGAAGTTTGCAGATCATTTATCATACTTGAACATAAATGCCAAAATCAAAGCTCCTCCAGACAGTGAAGCCCTGGATTTGAGAGCAACCAGCAAGTCCATCTTTATTCATGTAGAGTCCGTACAGACCGCCATGTGCCTCATTCTGACTCCACTGAGCCACTGAATTTGGAGATCCTTTTGACATTTTGTTGGAATACATTAATAAATTAGTAATAAAGTTAAATAATCTTTAGAATTTTTTTTTATAGCATAGACAATTCTAATCTTTAGCAAAATTCTAAATATTTATTTTTCTTAATGTACATTATAGTATTGTGATGCCTAAATTCACTTGTATCATTTAATTTTAATTTTTTTATTTTTTTTTTATTGTGTTGTGGTTTTATTTTTTAAAATAATTATTGGCTTCTATACCTGGGCATGGTTCACCATCAATTCGGAATCCAACTCGTTCATAGCCAGCAACAATATTCCCTTGAAGAATTGCATTGGTTGCCTCACTCACCTACAACATCAACACTAATATGTCAAGTCTTTTTCTGGTACTAATCTATCAGCCAGTAATACAACAGATTTTTTACACAGGTTCCCTGGTAATGCTATGTTTTTTGAACATGTAACAAACCATTCTTGTACCTTGGAGTGCCATCAAAAAAAAAAGAAAAAAAAAAGAAAATGAATATGGTAATAATTCTCAACCATGTTATAGAACAGTACCATGGTACTAGCATCCGATCACAGTACGTTTCTTTAAGGGTTACCTCAATGGCTGCATTCCACTCAAAGTTAAATTCCTCCGCTCTGCCGTTGTACGATCCAGGCCACAGTGTCAGTGTAACCAAGTTCCTCCTGATGGCATTTCTGTCACCCCAGACTCTGATTCCTTGGAGATTTGAATAATATTTGCAGAATAGAAAAGCGCTAAATCATATTACCAAATTCCATAGTGATTACATTTTGTTTAATAGTATTTTCCTTTTGTGCTAACAATGAAGCTGCCAATGAATCTTCACCTTCTCCAACGGTGTGATGGATCACATTGTCATCGATACTCAGTCCATCTGTTCCGAAAACACCAATAGCAGGAGCAAAGCCGTCATGAAAAGCACATCCCTTGACGTAAGACTCACCAACCACCTAAAAATATTGTGACAGTAAGTAGTTGAAAGGAATATGTGTGATAATCACGTACTGTATCAAGACTTTCTCTCACCCCTCCCAGGTTATAAAACACCAGAGAGTAACGTGGGTCTGACAGGTCGTTCCATCCTTCCTGCCCGGTGTGGTAGAACTGAACATTTCTGATCTGGGCTTTTCCTGTGAGGCAAGTTATCAACAGCTTTAGTGAGTTTTCATTACTTACATTGTGCTGAAAAAGTCTGATTAGCAAGTGATATTATCACTTTGAAATACAATTTTGACATGAAGTTTTTTGAATATAACTGCCTGCAAGATTATTATTTTAATGTATTATTGTATTAATAGTAATACAAAACATTACTATTTTTCTGCTTTCTCTCATCTTCCAGGTAATTAAACCATTACCATGACTAAACATATATATATACATTTTTTACATAAATGTACATACAATCAAATGTCTCATTTAATTGAATGCATCAATATATGTAACTGGTTTTGCATGTGATTCTTCTGATTTGTGTTTCATGAATGAAGCCCAATGTGAGTATTTTATAAAGATTATACCTCTGTAATCAATCCCTCCACTGGAGAAGCTTCCCACCAGCACTCTGGCCCCATAAGACTGTGTGTACATTTCTGGATACTCCTGACCAATGATCTTGATGTTCCTGGTCAGTAAAGCCACATTGCCTGCAAGCTGATAACTTCTTGAAGTACCTGGCACACTGTAGCTCTCCCCTATATGACCAAATACATTTAATATTAACAGGGTTCGTACAGATACTGTAAAATGAAATTCCAGGACTTTCAAGGACTTTTCAAGCACTACTTTGTACTTTGTTTGTTGTTCAAAGACAACAATCAGAGATTGTCACTTATCAAACAATATCTTTATTATATTTCAAATTTAAAAAAAGGTAAATAGATAAATAAAAATAAACTGATAAAACAAAATGGTACAAAAAAGTGCAGCACATGCAATGACTCTGGTTACTTTAACAATTGAAAGGATACTATGACAAAGACATCGCTTTCCTTATTCAAACTGTTTTATTCCCTCATGAATATATGATTGACCTGAAGAATGAAAGCTGTTTCATATACTTCGATATGAGCAATATCACTCTCATTTATAGCCATGCGAAATGGCTCTATATCTATATCAGATGGGCTTCAGATTGGAAAATATTGTTTTATCGATAAAATTAAACACTAATTTCACATATATTTTCTTTCAATAATTCAAGCACTTTCCAAGTACCTTTTCATAAATATGGCTGTTTTCAATGGTTTTCCAGGACTTACATTTCAAAAAGTAAAATTCAAGTACTTCAAGCACTTTTAGCACCTTGTACAAACCTTGTATTAATTTAATTAATTGTAATTATTTTAAAATAAATTAAAACATTTATTCAGAAAGCATGAATTAAATTAATCAAAAGTGGAAGTAAAGGCATTTATAATGTTACTTTATGTATTTCTATATGTAAAAATGTATGAATTGCTGCTTATATATATATATATATACATATATATACACACACACACACACACACACACACACACACACACACACACACACACACACACACACACTAATGTTAATAAAATACATGTTAACACATAAATATGAATAATTATATATTTGTGTACCTATTTTTATTGATATGGCATAATGCCTATTTTTGCTATAATGACATTATCTATAATCTAGGGGACTAACCAATGTGTGTGAATGATAAAGGCTGGTCCAGAGTAAGTGTGCGGCCATAATCTGAGATAGCAGTTATGGTGCGGATTTCTGTCTGCCAAGGGTCATAGCTGGTGGTGGACAGCAGGATCTTCTCCCCAACCTGGAGGAAATAAAAGTGTTTATTTGAAACATATGGTTCAGAGCTAGCCTGGGAAAACCCAGACAACTTCCGGCAAATTCAGATTTGCTCAAGAAGTAGTCTGGCAAAGAGCTCATTCAAGCCCATTCGCATGGCCTAGAAATCGCACCACCAATCAGAAACGTTGAGGCGGGCTTTACACAATGACGATCGCTCTGATTGGTTTTAGGTCTATCCAATTGCGCCCAGAGGCATTTGAGCAACGTCCGTCCAACTTTTAAATGCATTATTATATTCAAATTGCAAACACATGAGGACAATCTCCATGAAAGACCCACTGGCAGATGAACGTGCTACTACATTTCTCTCCGAAACGGTAGGAAATTAAATTAGATTTAATAGAGGATTTTAACTGTGACACGATGATTGACAGGGCAGTTTAAGTGACAGGATGCACGCGACAGATCCTTCCGATAAAGATGACGAAGTAGTATGTCCCAAAGCTTGCCTACTTTTTTGCTACACATTCAAAAGTAAATACCTTTTCTTCACAAAAAAAGTACATACTTTTATGGTGTAGTGTAACTTAGGCGAATTGGGACGCAGCATATGGCTTTACACGATGACGATCGCTCTGATTGGTTTTAGGTCTATCCAATTGCGCCCAGAGGCATTTGAGCGACGTCCGTTGGTGACGCCCCTTTTGGAAATGATTTGTCTATGGAGCTTTGCCAGACCATATCTCAGTTACTACTTAGAATGGTCTGGTTTTAACCAGGCTAGTTCAAAGCACAAATGCATGAAATCTAAATGGCATCACCAAATAACACAAGGAGGTTAAATAGTTCTCTTAAGGGCTATGTTTTTATTTTTATTTTTATAAAGCTTCTGACCTTCCAGTCCACAGGTTCCTGTAGAGAGAGAGTGCTGTTTCCTGCCTGGGATGTGTTAGCCAGCTTAGTGTGGTACACGTTGTGTGGCATACCATAAAGGTCAAGAGATCCAAACACACCTGCAAGACAATGTTTCCACTCAAATCAACACTTAAGTTGCAAATACAATCAATAATGAGATTTCTTTATTTTTGTTCCTGTTGATTTACCTAGAACTTTGGACCCTTGGTTTGGTCCAGATGGTAATAGCCAGTCTGGTGTGGAATGGCTTCCTCTCAGTATAATCTGCAGCTGACCTCTGAAGGGTTCATTAGGCCACCCAGCAATCAGACGTCCACCCTGATTGAGTCAAATGAACATGTATTGTACAGATAGAGTTAGCATCTTTAGTGTGGACAGAAGTAAGTGAAATTAGCACACAGGACAGGAAGAGTCTGGTTCTGATTTGGTGTAATAATCCTAAGATGTCTATAACAGTAAGATGCCATTTGAATGTAGTTATGTGCTTACTTGAATGGAGATGTATGTGGCATTCAGTACAATGTTATTATATTGAGAAACACTGCTGTTGGAGGTGCCATTGTTTGTGTCTGGAATCTCCAGAACTCCAACTATTTTCAGCTTGTTCAGGGAGGGGACTACAACATCTACAACCATCCAAATGCCTTCGAGAAATAATGGGACATTTTTTAATGAAATACCATACCATATTGATAAATAGCTTTTTCTTTGTCTTTGCTTGTGATTTGTCACATTAGAGATGCTTACCAGCTGGAATGACCACATCAGAGCCTTCTTGTGGCACTTTGAAGTTGTTCTCTGAGCTTGACCGCCAAAATGATGTATTTGACCAGAGACTAAACACAACATATATTTTAAAAGCAAGGTCAATCGATGCAAAAGATCATAATAATAATAATAATAATAAGTATTCTTATTATATAAGAGTGATTATTATTATTATTATTATTATTATAATATGAAAAAAGTGCTAAGCATGTGTGTGTGTGCTAACATACACATAGATGAAGTTTGCAGGTCTGTAGGCAGTTGTGTTGGCTGGATTGACTACAGGACCAGTTGGAGGGATAGGTTGAATACATTTGGGATAGTAACACTGATACACTCTGAAGTCCAAGTATCTGTCTACAGCTGTGCGGTCCACACTGTTCCTCCTAATCCGGCTAGTCACACGGTCTCTTCCAGACACTGTAGTCACAAAACTCAAAATCTTTTTTTTTTTTTTTTTGCAAAGTACTTAACAGCTTAAAGCATGATACTGTATGTGCCCTCTTTAAATAGAAAGAAAGCATAGATGTCTTAGGTGAAAAGACAAGTAGTTTTACCCATGTAATAGAGGCTTCTGGATGAATTGTTAAAGTACCAGTCCCCATTTATATTCGCAGTTGGGTTCAGGGGCTGGGAGGAACCATTCCTGTCATCTATAATGCGGAAGCGGTCAGGTGTCTGAGTCAGGTTGTGATTCATGATTATATAATTTTCTGGCTGTCATGGAGAAAGAGAGAAAAAAATGACTTGGTAAATAACAACCTTAATTGGATGGAACATAATTAAAAGCATAGTTTTATTGTCCAAGGGTTGTCATGCTAAAATTAATTTATTGTGAAAAATGATTTATAAAAATCTAAATTGAATGAATTAATAGTAGTGGGTACTAGAAATGTAGATATACATTTTTTTTAAATATAACAAAAATAATTTATTAAAACAGGTTTAATACACATATTTTTCTCATATACTATAAATGAGTCTTTATATATGAAAATATATAGCATCCTATATATCATAATTAGGGCTCCTGGACAGCAAATAGTTAAACCCCTGATGTAAGTCGAAATAAACGTTCTGGGTTTTTTTTTTTACCCTTATGGAGTTTTGCATAATTACTATTAACTATTCTGTGACAAGAGCTGCTTAAAGATTATATAAAGGAAATTGTCATTTTGTGTTCCACAGATACTATAAATAACAGTAAATGGGTTTGTAACAATATAAGGGTGAGTATATGTTAACACAATTTTCAAATTTTCATTTGAAAGCAAATTGAATTATTTAGTGTGCACACTTTACCTGAAAACCGTAGACCATTCCATTGTATGAGATGTTAGTGATTTGGGAAGCACCATCAAAGTACCAGTTATAGGTTTGCCCGGTGGGCAACATTGCCATCCAGCCATATGTGTGGGTCACAAGTTTTTGAAGGAAAGGAAGCACACATGTTCCTAAAGAGAGGTATGACAGTAAGACATGATTTTTTGTGCCAACAAAGATGCTTTCTAAGCATCACAGCTCACTTCAACCCAAAAAAATGCAGAATGCTCCCCATTATTAGTGTACGGAATCTGTAGTTAATATTATTATTATTTTTTGTCTATAATCAATAAGTAAATGTCTTTTTTTTTGCGGCACTCAAGCACTAATGAAACTAATGCGTCTTTAGACCTAACATTTCTTTCACTCTACTGCCCTGGTTCATGTTGAAAAAAGCGTTCTTTGTGAATTGCCCCTAAGATTTTTCATAAACTAAAGTTCCCAGAACATTCTGAAAACCAAAAAAGTACAGAAAGAATTATATAGAAACATGTCTAATATATGCTACACATTTTTTTCATGGCTCAATTGCCCAGATTATTTCATCCTACCAAATGAGTTGGTAAGAGTCACATCTTTAGCTTGAAGTGAAGGTGGTGAGGGATTGAAGACGATCAAGCGGTGGAAGTTAATAGTGTTGTCACACACTGCAGCAGGGACGCCAACACTCCACTCTGTTCCCGGAAAGCAGTGTCTCGGGTCGAGCAGGTTATTCCTTGGTACCACCTTGTAGCTAACGTTGCCTTTTCAGAAATATATATTCATTATTTATTTATTTTTTATGTTAATGTTACCAATGCTTTGTCAGTGTAAAGTTTGAGTTTTACCATGCCAATAAAGCTAAAACAATATCCTTTGTATTTAGATATTGTTACACGGATAAAAGTTTTTTTTCAAGTTATTATGTATCTATATATTGTAATATCTAATGTTTCTATACCTGTCAGGGACCCATCAGTATCTACAAGCGCCACCTCATGCTCCCATCTGAACCAGGCCTTGTTGGGCGATTGATAGTACTGGATCCCACTGAACCTCGCGCTCCAGCCTCCACAGCGGAACATGCAGGTTCCAACTATTTCTGCCACTCCGACAGCGGCACACGATGGACGGTCAAAGTTCACAAACTTTGTGTTGATGACGCTCATACCATCATCCAGGGGCAGGACAACACCACGAGCGGTGCAGTAGTCGCTCCCCAGCCCCAGCTCATCCACATGACCCACCATAGTGCTGTTGACCACGGCCGCCCCTCCATTCAGTCCCCATCCGCTGACATACGGCTGGATGATCCTCTTGGCCTCCACTCCTGCCTTCTCATTATTGACCATTAGGAACTCGCTGAACTGAACCGCTCCTACGTTCACCCACTCGGCACCTTTCTCGTTGTTCCAGGAAGTGAAGCGACGGAAGACTGCTGGCGCTGGTGTAGAGGAGCTGCAGCTGCCAGTACGCATTGGGAAAAACTCTTGGAAGATCCACAAGCCAAACCAGCCCTGTGAATGCACCGTATTGTTGAAGAACTCTCCTAGTGGTACTCTCTTCTGACAGATGTTGGCGTCATACGAAGGGCCGTCGGGATGATCATGCATACGGTACCAGAAGCCGAAATGTGTCCCACCAGCCGCGGCATTGTGCCTAATGGTGTTATTAGGGTTGGTGACCCAGTATGCAGCTGGAGTTACATCATCATTTAGCAAACTGGTGCTCTGTTTTACAAATATCGCCAGGTTGTACTGCAGAATGTTGCCGGTCTCAATGCCATCCTCAATAAAGAAGGCTCCACCCATGATATTGTAGATGACATTACGCTCTACCAGTAGGTTGTGGGTGTTGTGGATGGTGATGGCACGATTGTAGGACTGGTGAATGCCACATCCACGCACGTATGACTTAAACTTAACATCCCCCATTAGATGCCAGTGGATTGGGTAGCGTCCCAGACGGAACGCCTGTCCAACATTGAAGAGCTGAACGAAGACAATGACAAACATAATGCCATGATTAGATTTAAAGGAAAATATTTATTCTTTAAGGTCTTTTTAAAGAATTTTAAAACTTTTTTTTTTTTTAAATAACAGTAAATTAACATTTACCTCAACATATTCAATTCTGCCAATTGCCAGATTTTGGTTTGGTTGTGGTGCGTGGAACATGATGCAGCCACCAAACTGGTCACTTCCTACTTCTTCTCCAAACCTACCCTGGAAACAAGTCTGGGTGGCAAATTCCCCTGTAAGCAAAAGCATTCATACAATTTGAAAATTGCCAACCACATGACTTTTAACTGTCTGTCTTTCCATAAACAGTTGAGGAAATAACATCCAAACCTGTGTTGAATCCATCAGGGCAAGCTGCAATCTGATCGTTCCACTCCATGTTGTTGGATCCACGGACAACAATATTTCTGGTAAGAAGGCCCACCTCTGCTCTCGCTTCAAAAACGGTCCCATCAGGCAGTGGGACAGACACACCCAGATGAGTATATCTCAGTGGTTCGGTCAGATTGAGGGTTCTACCGTCAGCTGAAACTGAGGCAATTCTCATCAACTCATTCTCACGCTGGCTGTGTCTGTGAATTCAGTCAAAACACATTTTTGATTATTAGCATTAGCACTGATAACTTTTTTGCATCAATATTTGCATATTTTATAGCGTTTAGCATATTCAATTTGAGCATAAAGAATTTAAACAATAAGTTAATCATTTCATTTTTTTACCCCAAAACAAATTGAATGATATCACCTAAAAATGCAAAAATGTTTATGTATTTTTTTTTAAGTTAAATGAATTCATTTGGAACCATTTCATAGAGAACAACTGCAACATTTTTCATTTCCTTTGCCCTTGTTCCTACACTGATGTAGTTCAGTTTCTGTAGCAAGTCAGTGGCTTCAATTAAATTAACCTGAAATTTTGCTGTAGGTTTGGGCGGTGCATCAATACCTATGCCCAGTGGAAGCGATGACAATTTCGTCGCCAGTCTTCCATGTGACGGCATCCATCAGTGTCAGCGTGTTGGAGCCGTTTTGTGCAGTCTGAGAAAGGCGAGTCCACGGCATAGGGACAGGGATTCCTGGAGAAGTAGGATTGTAGTTAAGCCCTGAACAAAACCTCTCACTGCAGGGAAGTGATTACTTCTGTGAAGCCCACCAAAGGGGCTCTCTGAATTTAATGAGCCTTCTGGGTATGTTATGTAGGTCATCTCTAAATTTGTGAGAATCACTTCATTTTGTGTTTCTGACTTTGTGACCTTTTAGTTGCAAATTTTCCAGTACCTCTGAGGTCTCTGTAAAGTCAAGTAACAGACTAAAAAAAAGGAATAATAATAATAATAAGGTACATCTGTTCAATGTTTATGGTTATGCATTTTGCAGATTATTTCATATTTGCTCTACCGTTCAAAAGTTTGGGGTCAGTAAAACAGGCCCTCAAATCATGTTCGCATATTAAAACGTCACAAACATACATACAAACATACGGCTCTCAGTGAACAAATACCCGAAACACAAATGCCACTTCAGATAGTACCCCAGCACCGCATTGAGTTTTTGTCAAAATTCCTGTTTTGTCAAGTATCCTTGTCTTAAATTAGTTAAAAATTGTTAAATGAACGTAAAGAAACGTTGTCAAGTCTTAACGACAAGAGCCTAATAAACATGCTGCTGTCTGTCATTTATATTAATCAAAGAACAAAAGACAAATCACTCACTGCTCTTGACTTTTGTAGCTTTAATAAGGATTAATCTACATTCAATTTATAATGTATGCAGTGAAGACTGATATTTTAAATTTTAAGCACTTTTGACAATGTTACATGAAAAAAAAAAAAAATTGTGCATTTTAGCAGGGTGGGTAAAAATCTGAACCAGCCCAAATGGGCCAGTAGAAAAAAACCTTAGCGTTGAGCCCTGATATATTAAAGGCACAGCTAAATGTGACACTTATTACAATGTGTTTATGTGAAAATTGTTTTCAAGTTCACTTAAATTAAATTAGTTATTTTTAAATGTTAAAATTGATAATTTTCAGTTATACTTTAATGTTGAAAGGCTACAATTAATGACTAAATTTGAGAAAAAAAAATCGCTTTAATAGAGACATCAGTATCAGTACTGGTATTAGTGATGATGGCCTTCATTCATAGTGCTTAGTAAAAAGATGCCTTAAACAAATATTTTAAATATACTGTCTTAATGTTGTAAACTATTTTGGAGATTTAATGTGATGTATTACAATATAAAAATATATTAAAAACTTTAATGTTAGGTGCGATTTATTGTGTGATGCAAACAGAAAAAGGCATACACATGTATGTATGTATGTATGTATATATAGACCAACTCTAAATAAAGCTACATTTTCAGCATCATTACTCCAGTCTTCAGTGTCACATGATTATTCAGAAATCATTTTTAAATTCTGATTTGTTGCTCAAGAAACATTGATTATTATTACTAATTCTGAGAACAGTTGTGCTGCTTGATATTTTTGTGGAAACTGATGCAGTTTTCTTTGATGAATAGGAAGTTCAAAAGAACAGCCTTTATTTGAGATGCAAATCTTTTGTAACATTATAAATGCTTTTACTGTCCTTGTTGGTCAATTTATTGCATCCTTGGTGTGAATACAGTATTAATAAAAAAATGTTTTTATTTTTTTATTAATACTGTATTCACACTTACTGACCTCAAACTTTTGAACAATAAATGTATATACAGGGTGGGCCATTTATATGGATACACCGTGATAACATGGGAATGGTTGGTGATATCAAAGTCCTGTTTGTGGCACATTAGTATATGTGAGGGGGCAAACTCCTCAAGATGGGTGGTGACCATCACAAATACTAATGTGTCACAAACAGGACTTTAATATCACCAACCATTCCCATGTTATTACGGTGTATCCATATAAATGGCCCACCCTGTGTATATATATATATAATGCTTATTTTATTTATTTATTTTATAAATATTTAATATAATATATTATGTATATACATAAAAATTTGAACCTAAATAGTAGGGCTGGGTATTGACACAAATTTCACAATTCGATTCGATTTCGATTCACAAGCTTGCAATTCGATTCGATTACGATTCGATTCGATTCAATATCGATTATTTTGAATATCAGGTACAATACATTGCAAATTTTCTCAGGGAAAACAAATATCTTAATGCTGTAAACCATGGGAGTCAGTTGTAGCCTATAGGCTTCATTAGCCTACTATAATATTGAAGGTAAAAATTAACTGATACAAACACTTAAAATACACTTTTATTTATTTTTATAATAATAAAGTTATATGAAATTATATAAAATTTTAAATGATGGCTGTCATAAACTTTCCAGATTTATTCAAACATGCATTAAATATTGAAGAACATTAAAAATTATAATGAATATATAATATGGTGCATATATTTAACAAAATGCTCCTCAGTCCTCTCTAAAGTTAACTTTTCTAGCTGACTAACGAGTTTATGGTCACTGGATGTTTTTTCTGAGGTAAATGTGACGTTACATGACATTGTTTACTAACGTCTTTGCACGGTTGAAACACTGATTGAGCTATTCCATGAGACATGATACGGACTTCGATAAGTTGTAGGCTACTCCATCTTTTAACACACTTTCAGATGCTCATTCATGTTTATTTCCGCTCTGTAACTGGTATTATTAAGGCGGAAGAGTTGCTTCCGTTGCTTCTCTTGAGCTGAGCTGCGTTGGAGCGATCTCACGCCACAGCGCCAAAACGGTAATTATGTTTTTGAATTTCGTAAGAAAATGGACGTAATTTGAAATCTGAGACTTTGTTTCATATCAATAATAACAAAGCACAAAGATTATTGCGATTTATTGGATGGGATGAGCGCAACAATGATCCATTCATTCATCAACTGAAAACAGGATGACTAATCGATTCTTGGGATTTAAGAATCGATATTGTTTCATAAAAATGAGAATCGATTAAAATCGAGAAATCGATATTAACCCAGCCCTACTAAATAGTGTTGTTTATTTGCATACCATGCAGATCCAACACCCCTTCTCTGACAGCCAGGGTCTTGGTGCCATAGACAGGAAGTTCTGTAGAACGCAGGTGTCCATGCAGTGTGATTATGGCCTTGTGCTGGAAGGGGGCCTGCTCTGTTCCGATCTGCAGCGCTCCACCATCTGTGATCAAAATATTCTCTGCCTGCAACTCAATATCTGCCTCATCAAAAATCAGTCGCCCACCTAAATAGGAAAGAGACAGTCACATTAACTGAGTGTAAGTGTACCAAGGCTTTGTTTAATAAAGGCAGTATTTGACTAAATGAGCATACCCTGGATAAGGAGCATCTTAAGAACTGGGGTGCTGGTGTCCAGGAGGATGGTCTGGCCAGGAGTGATTACAGCAAACATGCCCTCCTCAGGAGGGGAGAGACCACCCCATGTATAGGGAGATGACCATACGTCAATGTAGAAGAAGGTAGCATTATTCTGAGAGAGTGGACAGACATTATTACATTATTGATATTACAGACACATATATTATTATTGTTATTATTTAATAATATATATAGAGAGAATAAATAAGTAGTTTGTCACTGTGCTGTTTAAGAAGGTCACATATATTTATGTCATGTTTGACGTTACCATTCTGGCAATTCCTCTGTTCCCCAGTTGGACTCGCACTTGAGTTTCTTGGGATCTGCGCTGAGAGTTGGTCACACAGATGATTTGCGATTCACTGGCTGACTGGACATCGCAGACAGACCCTGCGATTGTGACGGTGACTTCATTGACATTTGAGCTAAAGGTGAGATGGGGAAGAGAAAAGCCAGTGAAATTGAGAAAGTAAGTAAAAGTATTCTGTCATAATTTCTTTATCCTCAATAGGCTTTAATACATTTGAGATATAGTGTACAAATTGTATAAGAGTTTTGGGTGACTTTCAATCACTGATCTATATAGAATGTCATTATATAGATCAGTGCTTTCAATGGAGGGACAGAAATATTTCAGAGTTCAGAAGATGAACTTAAGTCTTATTTTTGAGTGAACTAACCTTTTAAAGAAAATAAAAATTAGAAATTATGTTTTGTCAACTAACTGAAATGAGTTTAGGTTGAAGCGTTAAAATTACTAACTGGAAATAAATAAAACTAAAACAAACAAAAAATATATATATATATTGCGGGGGGGGGGGCAGTCAGTATCTGTTGTGACCATTTGCCTCACACAGTGCAACACATCTCCTTTGCATTGAGTTGATCAGGTTGTTGATTGTGGCCTGTGGAATGTTGGTCCACTCCTCTTCAATGGCTGTGCGAAGTTGCTGGATATTGGCAGGACCTGGAACACGCTATCGTATATGCCGATCCAGAGCATCCCAAACATGCTCAGTGGGTGACATGGAATTTTGTACAGATCCTTGCAACATGGGGCAGTGCATTAACATGCTGCAACATGAGGTGATGGTCGTGGATGAATGGTACAACAATGGGCCTCAGGATTTTGGCACGGTATCTCTGTGCATTCAATATGCCATCAATAAAATGCACCCATGTTCGTTGTCCATAACATACGCCTGCCCATACCATGACCCCACCGCCAGCATGGGCCACTCTTTCCACAACGTTGACATTAGCAAACCGCTCACCCACACGACGCCATACATGCTGTCTGCCATCTGCCCTGTACAGTGAAAACTGAGATTCATCCGTGAAGAGAGCACCTCTCCAAAGTGCCAGACGTCATTGAATGTGAGCATTTTCCCACTCAAGTCGTTTACGAGGACGAACTGCAGTCAGGTAGAGCCCCCGATGAGGATGACGAGCATGCAGATGAGATGGTTTCTGACAGTTTGTGCAGAAATTCTTTGGTTATGCAAACTGACTGTTGCAGCAGCTGTCCAGGTGGCTGGTCTCAGACGATCTTGGAGGTGAAGATGCTGGATGTGGAGGTCCTGGGCTGGTGTGGTTACACGTGGTTACATGTGGTCTGCGGTTGTGAGCGGATGCTTTTCGAGATGGCTTATGGTAGAGAAATGAGCATTCAATTCACAGGCAACAGCTCTGGTGGAAATTCCTGCAGTCAGCATGCCAATTGCACGCTCCCTCAAAACTTGCGACATCTGTGGCATTGTGCTGTGTGTTAAAACTGCACATTTTTGAGTGGCCTTTCATTGTGGCCAGCCTAAGGCACACCTGTGCAATAATCATGCTGTCTAATCAGCATCTTGATAAGCCACACCTGTGAGGTGGATGGATTATCTCCGTAAAGGAGAAGTGCTCACTAACACAGATTTAGACAGATTTGTGAATAATATTTGAGAGAAATAGGCCTTTTTTGTACATAGAAAAAGTCTTAGATCTTTGAGTTCAGCTCATGAAAAATGGGGGCAAAAACAAAAGTGTTGCGTTTATAATTTTGTTCAATGACAAAAGCAAATAAAAAATATAAAAAAATTAAACTAAATTAAAAATAAAACTGAAAATATAAAAATAAAAGCCAATTCAAAATATTAATAAAAATAAAATAGTATACAGTCTAAAATAATTCTAAAATAAAACTGCTATTGGCTGTACAACACAAAAATGTTATATATAGAAACAATAATGACACAGTGAACAATGAACATGTTTGATTGGAGGACAATCAGCCACAATGTAATTCTGGTGTGTTCTGCACCTGAAACCTGTGCCGGTAATCGTGAGTCTGGTGCCTCCAGCGGTTCCCCCTCTGCGTGGTGAAACGTTGGTGATAACAGGGGTCAGAGAGGATCTGTAAGTATAGCTGTTCGTGAGGTTGATGGTGTCACCTCCATTCATCACTATGACTGTGCAGGCTCGCTCTGCTTCACTTCCTGCAAGAGACAAAAGCATTCATTAAGACACCAGCAGGCAGACTGATATCAGTTCTATTCATTTGTGACTTGTTTCTGAGCTGTCACATTTGTCATCATCTCTCATTGACTGACTTCTGGTCAGTTAAAGCATTTCTGGTTTTGCTTTTGCGGAAAGTCTTTGGACTGGGAGTTCAGACATAGATATAATTGCTTTGATGGATTAAGCTTTGCTAACTGAACATTTCTAGACACATTCACAATCCTTTTAAACTGATACATGCCATTGTTGGGTGGGACCTCGCAGTTCAGCTGGGTAGATGTGGAGTTCTGCAGGTGCACGTTACACTCTCTGTTACAGATAAGGACTCTTGTGATGTTTGGATCAAATCCAGAGCCTTGAATGGCAACAACAGCTCCTCCGGCATAACTTCCTACAGCAAGGCAGAGCAAAGGCATCATGTAGTGTCTTATTACTTTGTAGTCTTTGTGTACTTGTTTAGTTACTTTGTGTACTTTGTGTGAATATGACAGCAACTATGTAAAGGTATACAGCTTCAGGACCCAGAGTTTTTATTGGACATAACAAAAGCGTCCCTAAAATTACCACAAACTTCATGGGCCCGACAGTTACTGACAGTTACTGACAGTTACCACAAACTTCATGGGCCCAACTATTTTTGTTTCTAATCATCTTTTGAATTTTGATTGATTGGATTGATGCTCTTGGCAGCAAATAATTCACTGCACAAAATACAATTTATAATCATCTGAAAGTTCATGTTTTGTTTTTCCATGATGAGGACATCACACAACCTGTCCAAGTTGGTGGATAAATGTTACAGATAAATGTGGCCAAGAAGTGTTTAGTTTGATTAACATGAACAACAAGTATATTAAGTGTTTTTCCTTGGTCTTTTGTTTTGGAGTACCATACATTTAAAATACAATTTAAAGGTTTGGAATCAGTAAGATTATTTTTATTTTTTTATTTGTTTGTTTTGTTTTTTGCAAAGAAATTAATACTTTTATTGAGTAAGGATATATTAAATTGATCAAATGCAACAGTAACAACATTTATAATGTTACTGTCATGATTATTTAGTCTTTTTTTGTTAAGTTTCATTTTCATGGACTTTTACTTATTTTGTCATTCTTTCCTGTTGTCTTTGTTCATGTTTCCCACCACTTGTTTGTTACAATGGATATTCATATAATGAAAAGCTAAATTATTACTATTTTGTACAACCCACCTTTAAATTTTTTTACAAGTTATTAGTTTTAACTTGGTACTATAATATCTATATTCTATAGAATGACAAAAGTCGCTTATTTCCATGTAACTAGGCACATTTTCTTCTAAGTCTGCTGAAATTTTACACAAGGTTTGAAAATTTGCCAGTCAGTTTTGCTATATTCTGTCCATACTGACAAATCTTTTACCCTAGAGAAAGATTTTGATTACCCTCATTCGGTGTGACCCCTGTCAGCAGCAGCTCATAGGTGAAGACAGACTGGGTCAAGGCATGACCTTTGACCTGATGGTGAAAAATGACTGGGAAAGTTCCTCCTGCATGTTCTCCAACAGTGCACAGCAACTGCATATTTGTGATGGATGTCACGCTACAAGCCACACCGCCGATCTCGAAGGAGACGAGTGCTACATCTGTGCCAAAGCCAGAACCAGAGACGGTGATCTCTGTTTCACCCGAACCTGCGATGAAGGTATTATGTCTGTAGCATTCCTACGAAGTGTTGTGATGTTCAATAGTTCAAGTGTTGCAGAGATAAAATATATTTTTGAGGCCAGAACTTGGAAATTAGTTCATTTTTTAGCACTTCTGGTCCCATCAATCTGAAGACAATGGTTTTTCGTTTAAATGCTTAAAATAAGGTCTGTGGTTAACACAATCTCAAGATATTTTTATGTTTTATTCTACGACATAAAATACATAACTCTTGTAATTTTTTTCAAAGCTTTTACTTGTCTTGATGAATGCTGTTGCTAACAAGTAGCTAAATGGGACTACAGATGTTGTCTGAGATATTATCACGCCGAACAGGTAAACTCATTGAAAATGTTTTTTTTTATTTAAATAAAGACCCAAAGGAAAATCCTGAAGCTTAATGGTGGTGACATTGAAGTCACGCAGCCATTTATAGCCTATGTTTAGCTCTTTACCTCTGGCAAGTTGTTCATTTGTGAAATGATCATAATGAACAAAACGAGTAAGAATCCAAACTTTTGTTGGACATAGAGATTAATTTATGCAATAATCCAAAAGCCAATAGAAAAATCCTATTTGTTTTTTGTCGAGTGAACAAGGGTGATGATAACTTTTGGATTGGCCTACAAAAATATGTAATCTCTGCAGCACTCCATAGTAAATGCCACTAATTATATTATTTTTTAATGTAATGCATGTTCGTACCTGTTATAGGACTGATGGAGGTGATGTTTGGAGTTTGTCCCCTAGAGTAGTTGAAATGTTGAGGTGGATACACAACATCAAACACCTTAATGTTCACCTGCACCTGTCCCTCTGCATGAGGAGGTGTCATGCACCTCACTGTGTCTGGAGTCACATCTAAGATCCTGCAGGGGGAGTTAGCGAGCTTCACGGTTGTATTTCCTGCCACAAAGCCATTTCCTGTGATCAAGAGTGGAGTTCCTCCAGCAATGCTGCCTGATGTTGGGTTGATGCTGGCTTGTGCTATGCTGGTCAGGGTGGCTTCTCCAGTGGCAAGGCCTTTTCTCATGACCACCACCTGTAGGACATGCGTGCCAGCGGGAAGGGCACCAACTAAAACAGTGATGTTGTTATCAGTGACTTCTGTGACTTCCAGCAGGATGTTGGCCGCAGATACCATTAGATCAGCAGAGTTGTTCCCAAATCCACTTCCAGTGACCTCAACGGTGGTGGCGTTTCCACTAACCGAGTTAGGGAACACTGTGGAGACGTACGGTGTAATGGAGTCGGAATATTCAAACGTGCAATCAAAACTGCATGAGGAAGAGATGGAGTTGACGAAAACTGCAACGTTTCCCCTGCGAGCTGCAGACGGTGAGGTATCGCAAACCACTTGGGTGTAGTTCATGAAAACCACGTTACATGGAATGTTTGCTACCGTAACTGAACCATTCGAGAACCCAGAACCAGAGATGAAGAGACGAGTATAGCCTGTGGTGCTGCCCACCAAGGGAAAGACAGAATCGACCACGGGTAGAACTACAAATCTGCGGTCATACTCTTTCGGCATGTACAGGATGGCGGTGCCAAGGTTGTTGATTCTGACACTTACGGGTAAAGGGATTCCCACTGGTGCTCCGCTGTCAGGACTGAGTTTGCAGTTAATCTCAGTGGAGGTGCTGTTGATAACGCTGCATGGACGATCTCCAACTTTGACCTTTGGTAGGCAAAAAAATAAGGACATTCCTTTTCACTATGCTGCCCAAAAGTGAGTGAATTTACAGTGAATATTGTTATAATATTTCATTCAATGATAAACTGTATATAATGGATTTTTGTTGCTTTTTTCCCTTTTATTTTTTTGGCAAACAGAAACAGATCATTGGGTAACTCAAGATGAGCCCATCTCTAATGAACTTCTGTTCATTAATTTTCCAAAGTTCCTCTTTTGTTTTAAAATAATGTTTTTCATTTGTTTTTCCAGAAACAATATCTAAACATCCTTAAAAAAAAATGTATTAAGTTGAGAATAAATACTACATAATATTAAGATTTGTTTTCAAAGACTGTACTTTGAATATCTGTTCCCTTTCACAAGTGAACTTGCACTGTGTCCTGAGAACAAGCCAGGAAGAGCAGGAGATGGCTGCAGAGGGTGAGGAAGATGAGTCATCTGAGCCCTCTTGGCCTCCATGCCCTGCAAATGCTGAGCCGCTGGGGGTAATGGAACGCGCTTCGGCCAGACTCCAGCTGCCATGGCTCCCATGGTGTGAGGGAACGAACTGCTCGCGGCTGACTCAACGAGTGTTTTTTTTTATGACCATAACCCCCCAGCTCCCATGAGCCTTCCATTCCTTCCTGGCATGGAAGAATCCGTACTCAGCCCGCATCCATCGATATCAGCATGCGAATTATGCAAATGTCAAGGGTATGCGTGGGCATGGGTACGTGTCGATGCCCCCCATCGACGAGACGTTTGCAAACTATCTCGTGGTTGGGGTAGCATCGACTCTGAAGGCTCTGGCCCTGTCTTCAAAGCCAATGCTCTTTGAGACCGTGACCATAGACCTGCATTATAGGACTGACAGACAAGAACGGTTTGACCTAAAAATATCAAAATTGAAACTACTGCGGAAAAAAAGACACCTACATCTTGGATGCCCTTGAGGTAAGCTAACACATACCAAAATTTAATTTCAAAGTGAACTATCCCTTTAAGTCCTTTGTCTAGCAGATTTTTCAACTTGTTTTTCCACTTGTGTTTCACTTGTAGTGAAAAAACATAGTCTTATTAAAGATACATTCTCTGAAAACAAGCCTTAAAATCGTACGCACTGTTGCTTCTCAAGTAAATTTCATGTAGCTATTTGAAAATAACCATTGAATTCATTTATGATAATATGGGGTGATTTATGAAAGTTTTTAAAGTAGTATTTTAGTTAGAAAGATACATAAAATGAAGTGAATATAGAAACATATTTAAATTTAATTTAAAGCATATCTGAATCAATATTATTTGTTAGAGAAATAAAATAAAAGTGTCAAGATTTTGATTAGTTGGAGAATAAATAAAAAAATGGGTAAAATTAGTGATTTTTTTTTATTTGAGGATAAAAGTAAATTTTGCTTAGTTTTTTCCCAACTGTTATAAATGGTTGAATTGTATACATTTAAATTTCTAGGCCAAAGTAATTAATGTATCTTTAATAAATTTGGATAAAAATGTACTTTTTTTTTGCATTATATTTCAGTGACATCTGTCGGGTGTTTGGGGCATTCCAAAAAAAACCTTTCAGCACCTTTAATGCCAAGCTGACCACTGAAACTCACCTCGTTTGCACAGTTAATGTTGCTAAAGCCAGATCCATTGATGTTGATGATGTCATGTGTGGTACCATGGTCAGGCGTAATGTGGTACACAGTGGGGCTGGCACAAGAAGTAAAACTGAAGTAGTGACCGTCCGAGGTATCATTCAATTCCAGCTGATCTTGAAAACAGTCCAAAGTGGCCATACACTCAGATGAGTTCATTTGTCCTGAAACTGGGGAGGACACAAATGACAATTAGGATGATTTTACTTACCAATTCCTTACCCAAAAACTATAGCTTGTGCTGAAATTTCAAATTTTTAAAATATAATTTTGAGTTAAATTATGAATATAGGTTGTCATTGTACCTATATTCATAGAGGCCTGTATTCCTGTCACAAACACCTGAAGCCCAACAGTGCTTTTCTCCAGAGGCATAACAGTCACCACTCCCTGTAGTGTCTTCTGTTTGCCAGAGTCAATGTAACCGCTGCTGTAGTAGTAAACTCCAGGAGATGTGAAACGATAGGCAAAAAACCCTAATAATAAAACAGACACAAGAAGATCAGATTTTGTTCCTCCTCAATCAAACTAGCATCATATTTCCAGCTTTCATTGTCATTTACAGGAATAACAACTTACATTTAAAAGGCATTTGTTGTGTTTGTCTAGCAAAAGCATTTGTTATGTTTGTCTAGCAATAGCAAAATACAGTGCTTTCTGCTCAATGACTGCTGTGTAATTATGTTGTAATTATAGTTAATTAGAGAGCAGACACCTTGGGTTTACTCTTCATGAAATCTGAGACTCTCACAAAGCAAATGCTTGTCTGGATCAGGGGTATTTAATCACATTTCCCCGGGGACCAGTCTCTAATGTCAGAAAGATCAGGGTAATCAAAAGCCACTTACACTGTTTCAGAGTCAATTTATTGTACTATATGTGACCCAAAAATAAATAAATAAATACAACTTTCAAGCTGGCATACTTTCACCATACAAATTATTCCAAAGTTACTATACAGAAAATAGGATAGTGCCTTCAGGCAACTAATTTGGGTTTAGGAAAACAACTTTAGACTGATAAATAAAATAAATAAAAAATAACAATCCTTAGGCGAATAAAAAAGAAAAGTTTCACTTGTCTATGAAGATATCTTGCACAATAATGCACTTTTTATTTATAGTATTTATATTTAAATAGTATATTTATGAATTAACTTGCATATTAATGAACACCATCTGATTATTTACATAATATTCATGGTTTGTGTTTTTTGATTCCTATAGTTACATAGAGTCTCTTTATAAGAATTAGACTAGAAAATTAAAAATTTTAAGTGAGGACTGGTTTTCAAAATAGTGTTCAGGAAAATGTTGTTCTCACAAACAGTTTGTGTAGTTGTTTGTCTGCTTAATGTAAATTTGAATGAGCAGGTTTAACACACAGGTTGTAAGATAGTAGTTTTTGTACCTTTGGCAGTTCCTGTGTCTCCACTGCTGAAAGCAATGCCATCATAGTCTGTGCTGCTGGGACTGGACACACTGAAGACCCTGTAGCTCAGACCGGGCACAAAAGCTGGTGCGTCCCAACGCCAAACCACTGTGTCCCCCACTGAGGCTATTATGCCAGAGGGACTCCAGGCGTAACCCTGACCGTACACTGAACACATATGATGTTATTAACTCATTGCAAGTGGGCAAACAACCACATTTTATGACAATATACAATATAGAGGGATATTTTCCAGATTTTCAAAAGTCATTTATATCTAAATAAATACTTTATAATTAGAACACATATTTAGGAACACATATTTAATAGTTTGTTCAGGACCACTTACATTTACTTTTTCATTACCATTACTTTAAGATTTTGTTAATTTCTTTGTTTAAGCTTTTCATGACCTTTTAATATTTTATACTATTTTATTTCCATTACATTACTTTTTAATTTCCAGCATTTCTCCATTACGTTTCAAAAACTTTATTCATTTCCATAATTTTTGTTGCTTGTTTTTTTTTTTTTTTTCACTTTAAAATAATATCTCATTTGTTAACATTATTTAACTGTCCATTAACATGAAAAATAAACAGTACAACAGCATTTATTAATACTAATTTCGATATTTGCTGTACTAGTACATTTTTTAAATCAAAAGTTGTATTTGTTAACATTAGTTAACGATGCACTGTGAACTAGCATTAACTAATGTTAACAAATGTGAACTTATTTTAAAGTGTTACCATTTTTTCTTTACTTTTTTATTTCTTACACTGCAACGACTATAACGAGAATCCGTGTACATTTTCATATGTTCTGCACTGATTGTGAGGGAAAACTCGAATATATTTTTTTAAAATGAAAATATTTTGATGAACAGAGCAGAAACGTCATATTAAGCGAACACTCACTAGCATACAATGCTATTGAAAAATGTGTATGCTATTCTTTAACAATGTCAAGATTTTCATGGACCATAACAAGCTAAAGAAAAGTGTAAATTCTTCCGCTCAATCAGTGCTATGGAATATCAGGGTTTTTTTGCTGGCAGCTCTAGGTAAGTCTAGATAAGTCTGTGTCAATGTGCTGACAGCCATTGTTTCACTGTCTTTGATATATTCAGGTATTTTGTGCGTGACAGGAAAAGAGATAAAATTAAAGAGATATTACCGGGGTGGAAACCTTGGTTTGTCACGGTGAGTGTTTTATCTCTAGACTGGGTCACACATTCAAGCTGATGATCTGAAACGGCTGTCACTCGGCATTGTGTGTCCCCTGTACGAAACACACAACCGTGACTACAGTACTAAATAATCTAAACAATTGGTTTCAGTAATACACTGTTAAAGATCAAAGAGTAAATCAAAGTATTTTCACTGTAGTTTTAAACATGGGGAATATTTTAAAGAATGTTGATATATTCTTTTGTCCATTGTAGTCTTGTCTTACCTAGAGTGACATTATTGTCTGCTGCGACAGGGCTGAACCCGGAGCCAGTGATAGTGATGGTGGTTCCGCCATACAAAGACCCCAGAGATGGAGAAAAACTCGTGACCTCTAGAACATACTTTATGGTGGTATTAACGCCAGCACTGCAAACACAAAAAAACATTTAATCACTTTTAAAAAATTCACTTATGACTAAATTTCATTGCAAATGCAATTTCATAATTCATTCTACATTTGTAGCATAATATTTACATAGTTTGAAATCTAATGTTATGGAGTATAGTAAGTGATATGAGACCTGGTTAAGGTGTAACCTTGGTTTCCGACTCTCACACGGACATTGTACATAGCTGGGGGAAGTGTGGGTAACAGGCAGGTGATGTTTTCATTGGTCCACTGCAGCAATTCACACTCAGCTTCACCAATCAAAACAGAGCTGCCATTAGCCTGCGCCCCAAAATTTGTGCCCAAGATGGTGAGAATCCTGTGCCCTTTATCAAAAAAGATCAGTGAAAACAGGGTAAAATTAATCGCTGTTCTTGTAAGATTGTGAGGGATGGTGACAATGAGGAAGTTCAATACAAAATTGATTGTTTACAGATTTCAGTGTTATTGACAGGTCCTTTTAAGAAACATCACGCTATTGATTGTCCTTCACTGCAGACAAACCGGCTTTTCTGATTGCGTGACATTAGCTAAACCCAGTGGAATTATCTAGCGTGTACACAAGTGCTGGAAAGGACTGTTAGCTGAACTTTGTCTGGAGGCCTATTGGGGGTTTACTGCTGTAACCAAGATGAAAACGCAGATCAGAACAATGGGGTGGGAAAGAAACACTTGACACCTGAATGTGATTCTATCTGTTTGTTTGTTTGTATCCCATGACTTTCACCTTCATTGTCATGTCTCTCTAATAACAGAAGCTAACCATTGTTTAATTTGAATATGAAAGCAGTGGATTTCATTAATTATAGGTTGGACACTTTTTAGGGGCTTATTATGTTGAAAGTTTCTAGAGTTTCTGTCACGTACATCTCGAAATTGAAGCCTACTGTTGCTATCAGCAGTTCAAAGGGTAGCCGTGACTACAGGCTTTTTGGAATAAAGGCAGCTGATAGATCAAAATCTCAACACAATATTTCCTTCTTACATAAATGGTCCGAAATGGACACTCGCAAACTGAGTAAAAATTTATTTTGGGGGTAATGTTAATATATTTGAAAAAAGGAACATAAGACATGGTTCACATTGCATTGTGAAACTTACAGCGTGGTCCTCGTTGATCAAAGAGACGTGCCCTATTCAAATAAAAGATATACAAATGATTGCTAAAGAAAACATTTTGTGACGCATGTCTTCTATCAATTTCCTCCTCAGTGGAAAATTTACCATCAGGAGTTTATCTAGGGCACTTTCTTTTCTACAACTGAACATATATTATTAATTTGATTCATAATTAAGTCGGAACTGTTAAACAGATTATGTGGTCTATTCGCTGGTTTTAAACCTGGTGTGAAAAAGATCTGACTATTGATTTTAAAACAATAACCAATATTGACCTAAACCAGGCTTTCCATCAGTTTTATGGCACAGTGAAAAACAGGAAAGGTGAACCCTACGGTTTCAGCAGTTATGTCGGTCTATGTGCAGGGATTAACCGGTACATAAATGATCCACCAATCAGCCGAACCTGAGAGTATTTATGAAACTGCTGATCTACTGGGATTTTCACACAAAAAAAACCCCCATCTCTAGGGTTAACAGAGAATGGATGAAAAAGAGAAAATATCCAGTGAGCGGCAGTTCTGTGGGTGAAAATGCCTTGTTGATGCCAGAGGTCAGAGGAGAATGGCCGGACTAGTTTGTGCTGATAGAAAGGCAACAGTAACTCAAATAGCCACTTGTTACAACCGAGGATTGCAGAAGAGCATTTTTTGAATGCCCAATATGTCGAACCTTGAAGCAGATACACTACAGCAGCAGAAGACCACACTGGGTGACACTCCATTCAGCTAAGACCAGGAAACTGAGGCTACAACTTGCACAGGCTCACCAAAACTGGTCAACAGAAGACTGGAAAAACATTCTTGATTTATGCTGCAACATTCAGATGGTAGGGTCAGAATTGGTGTAATCAACATGAAAGCATCAGAACACAATTAGTTGTTGACTGTTTGCAAACATAGAATGAGACCAACTATAGGGCACCAATTTTGATAAGGTGTATTGTAGATGTATATGTATTGAAAAACATATTTGAACATCTAAATCAATTCAGGCTACTTGTCAATGTCACGGTCTGGGTCTAATGTAATGTCTGATGAAAAGGGCCCAGCTTCTTTAACGTTTTAAGGTCATGGGTTCAATCCCCAGGGAATACATGGACTGTTAAACATATCTGCCCTGAATTGGTCAAAAAATATCTTACCGAATACTGTTGTAGTTTGTGGGCTCACAGATGTGATTAAGGCCGTCAGAGTGCTGTTGTATGTGAACGAGCCATTTGATATTGCTGTCATCTCTGCCGTGGTCAGTGTTACTGTCTGTTCACCTTCTGACCCCTGATTGATGTCATACACAAGATTCATGTATAAAGGTTTCATGGATTCAATATTGTCCAGCATATAAGTTTTTTTAAGGGGGGAGGGGGGATACATTAAAGGGTTAGTTCACCCAAAATTTAAAATTCTGTCATTAATTATTTACCCGCATTTCGTTCCACACCCATAAGACTTTCGTTCATCTTCGGAACACAAGTGTGACTCTAGTGGATTTTATGAAGTGACACAAATGCTTTGTTTGCGCAAAAAAACATAATTTAACTCTCCCCCAACTGAATTGCCCATATTTTCGTAAATAAAGTAAATTATGTTTTTTTTTTTGTGTGTGTAAACAAAGCACTTGCATCTTTTACGGGTGTGGAACGACATAAGGGTGAGTAATTAATGACAGAATTACCATTTATGGGTGAACAATCCTTTTAATGGGGGAAATCCACTAAGATTGCAAACAATTGTAGGTGGATCCTATCGCATAAGAGATAATATTCCACATCCAGGCACTCACATATGAAAAAGGGCTACATATTATAAAAACAGCCATGCATATCTGGGCTGATATGCATTGGTGTTTTACAATATGTAGCCCTGCCCTAGAAATTAAGGCTTTTTAAAAGATACAAATCTATGTGAGTGCCTGGATGTGGAATATTATCTCTTCTATGCAATAGGATCAACCTATAATTGTTTGTGTCTTGTTCCCCTTCTGGAGCACCCATAGTTTTATTTATTTATTTATTTTAACCAGATGCACTCATGGATTACATTTTTTTTTTGTACTAAATGTAATTCAAGTCAGTTCTAAATGCCAGGTTGTGGAGCATGGGGATGCAAAATATTTTAAATGCAATTCCATTCAAAGTGGTGCAATTGTTTAGTGAATTCAACCATAGGAGTCTGTTAATTCTAATAAAAAATATTAATAATAATACATTTTATATTATATCACACATTAAAGATTTATAACCAATTTAGAATCTTAAATTTTCTGAAAATCGTCATGGTAAATCAAGCTCTTCACTTACAGCCGGAACTATGCATCTCAGCTGGAAAAGTTCCACTTCTATAATGTTACATGGCTGAGTGCCAATGGTAACTGTGGTATCGTTCCTGAATCCATAGCCTGACACTGTCAGAATCGTCCCTCCTGTAAAGCCATACAAAAAAAAAAGATCGTGCTAGTAGCTAATTGTAAGTAACAGTCATAAGATATGTTGGGATAACATCAGTAAGCAAATTTTGGACACACCAAATCCTATTTTGAAATTAATGTTTCAGTTCAACTTGTCATTTAAATTGTTCTGTTTTTATTATTTAAAAAAAAATCATTTTAAAAATATTAAATAGAAGCATTTTTACTAGTGGTACTATATATATATATATATTACACTCTATTGTATGAAGATAATTGTAATGCTACATGTACCTGCTACACTTCCTGTTATGGGGTTTATGGAAGTCACTCCCAACAGGTGTGTAAACAAGCTGTTGTTATGATATCGGGCATTTCCCAGCACAGAGAAACTCAGAGAGACTGGCTGTACACCTGCACTTGCAGGACCGACCTGGCAGGTTATAGAAGTATCTGAAACACAAATAAATCATTTGAACAGACGTTCACTTAAATAGTGTATAAAGGAAAAGTTCACTAAAAAATAAAAGTTCTCTCATCATTTACTCACCTAAAAATGTTTTGTGTTGTGTGAAAAATAAAAGGAGTGAATAGTGATTTATCATACAAAGCAATCAAGTGACTTCTGAAGACTTGTGCTCTGTATTCCATTTTTATGATACTTTTACAGAGCTTTGTATTCATAGCTTGACTAGTATAATTCTTAGTACCCCTATTATGCTTTTTTGAATATTACTTTTCATGTAGTGTGTAACTGTTTGTGAATGTAAAAGGTCTGCAGTTTTGAAAGATCAAAGTGCACAGCAAAAAAAGTTGTTGTCTCCTAAAAGAAATAATCGATTCTGAGCTCAACTCATCAGCGAACAACCTCTACTTTGACCCACCCTCTAACTCCAACACAAGTTGTAGCTGACACTTGGAAGAGCCCTGGTTCGTGTTGTTGACGTGGAGAAGATGATGTTTTCCGCACTGCAAAAGCAAATCCACTTTACATGCACTTCCAAAGAATGAGGACTCATGCTTGAATTTATACGGAAAAACCGACGGCATCGTTACTGTTCATATCACAGTGTATCAAGCACTGACAAAGCCTCCGGAGCTGAAATTCAGATATGGTAACGGTTGTTTCCTTTCCAACACATGCTGTAAGCTGTAGCCCAATTACAACAGACTGAGCCGTCTGACCAATCAGAGCAGAGTAGGCTTACGGAATTGAGGGGTTTAACTGAACCTTCAAACAAACCGTTTACAGACTATTTGAGAAATTAGATGACGTGCGATGTATATTATGAGAAAATGAAAGTGTTTTTTGACCTTGGATGCATGTACCTATTGTAGGAGGAAATTTTAAAATAACCTTTAATTTTAAAGCATAGGGGCACTTAAATGTCTAAGTTTGTGTTTCACAGAAGTCATATGGGTTTGGAACAACATTAATGTGAGTAAATTAGGACAATATCTTAATATCTCTTAAATATTACCTATGATGTGATGTTTTTTTTACATTCTTTTAACAAAAAGTGACATGCCATCTGAATACAGCTTTTCACCATTACTGGGTTTTGACTTACTGGTAAGATGTAGAACAGAGCATTCCACATTTCCAATCTTTACAGTGACGTTTCCACCATCAAAACCAGATCCAGTTATGGTAAGAACTGTTCCCAGACTGCTTGATCCTGAAAGACAAGTTATATCAGTAATATAAATCATTATGAATGGAGATGAAAGCATTTATGCGAGACTTGATCATTTACTCTACCTTCTATAGGCGAGATCCCGGTCACTGTTGGGGTCTTCGGCTCACTCCAGGTAAAACCACAGTCCCCTGAGCACCATGATGGAATACCATTGATGAAAACTTCCACCTTAAAGATAAGCACACAAATATACTGTATCTACAAATATATAAATACATTTCTGTCATTAGACATCCTAAACCAAGGTTTCTCAACTGGTTTTGCTTTAGGACCAAGTTATTAAACTGGACTTAAGTTTACATTTATATTAAGAGGAGACCCAACACAGTACTAAAATAGAAAAAAAAAACTCTTTAGTTCAGCCATAACCCACTATGTAGCACTATTGAATTCTGCACACTATACACACCATCAGGTAACATGAGGAAGAGCCTTTATATGAACGATGTATTTTGGACAAACATTATTGCAGCAAAAGCAGTGAGTAAGAAATGCACCTGTGGTTTATTTGTGGGCACGCGCAGAAAGTCTCCCATAATTCTCTGTTTGAAGAGGCCTCCTTGCTCGGTCTCACGTGACGTCAATGAAGGGTTCACGCCAATGACATTGGAAGCATTGATCTGGTTAACATTATCAAAAAAATGTTAATTCAGCCATGTATGAAATGAAAAGTCAATTAAGATATCAATTTGGAGTTGGTAAGGTTTTTATATATATATATAGGTTTTTCAAAGTCTCTTATGCTCACCAAGGCTGCACATCCTTCAGAAATAATTCTGCTTAAGATATTGATTCTCAAGACTGGCCCCATTTTATTTTTTAATTTAATATCTTTTTCACTTTGAAATATTTCACATTGCAGAAGTCAAAATGGGTTGCAAACACCATTCCATTTTGACTTTAAGTTATGTTGTATATTTTAATTAATTGTACACATTAGATTTTAAATTTAGCACATTTAATTTTTTTAACCAAACACTTTATTTAAATTGCCATTACCACTTCTCATGAGCAGTTCCCCTGCTGTCTTGCAAACCCCAGTTCATTTTATTGTAATAGCACTCTGAACTTGCCTTTAACAGAGGCTGATTTCCAGGGATGGTGAGCCACTGTATGTACCAGCTGTAGCCTCTACAGTCTCCATATCTCTGCACCTGCAGCTGGCCGAGCTCTGGGATCCCCTGCAGGGCATACTGCAGGTCCGCAGCGCTGATGTCTACCGCCAGGCCTGGGAACACACAATGCACATACCAAATGAAAAACCAGATCACCTCTTGGAAGATTGTGGTTTATGTAGAAAAAAGTCTAGTACGCTATTCTAATTAGTACATTTTGGAATTGAGACATGATTAACAGTGTCCGACATCAAGAATCTGCTGTGAAACATTCCGTGTATTAAATTATTCAGTTATTTCCAGCAGCTAAAAAAAAAAGTAACAGACAAACCCACAGCTTACCTTCAACACGCCGGGCTAGGAACTCAACGTTAAAGGTTCCTGTGAGAGGGGGGCTGGCTTTCTGAGGGCGCATAATAGTGACAGTGGCATTCCCTTGGCTTTGACTCAGTAGGTCTCCTGTGCTGTTTGGCATCTTCTGTTGGACATAAATGAAGACTGAAAATTGAGAACATGGAAGGCTTACATGGATCATTTAACACAATTATGTGCACACAGTCGGGAGGAAAAACTCAAATGACGTCTTATGACAAGCAAATATTTTGTTGTCAACCATCACTTGTTATGACATCAGAAAGATCAGGAAGATCTAGCACTTCAAAACAGTCACTGTAGAATAAGTTCCATTTTACTCTAACTTACCTTCAGAAAGTCTATTTCAAACAGTGGGACACCAAAGCCACAGTTGTAAGGTGTCGCGGTGATCTCATAGCTGACTTGTGAAGCATTTGCTTGTTTGCTCACAATTATGTCTGAAAAGAAAAGTCCTGAACTGGCCAGAGCAGGTGGTCTTCTGTGGATTATAACTGAACACATGGATAGAGAAAATAGAACATTAAATTTAAAAATAGCATTTCAAAATAAAAATAAAAATCTTTTCAAATACAAAAAAAAAATGTTTAAATGATTTAATTATTAATAATTGCTTTGCCGATATATAACCTAATTATCATATCCATTATCCAGCATATTTACATCTATTCCACCATTCAAAGTTAAATTCTTAACTTATTCCTATTCACCATTAGAATCCAAAGCAGTCATTGCACGTCCAAGGTGAACAGCATCTATGAAGTAAACAGAGTTTGCCACTCCATACACACTGAACTGAAGAAGTTTGTAGTTGGAGCCTATGTTGTTTGTCTCTATGGAACTCAGGAGATCCACACACTTGTAGTTCCACCTGAGAATGACAATTTCAATTTTACATTATACTCACAACAAAAATTTCCTTGATATTGGTCTCATTTTGTTCCCATTCAGTCAGTCACGTTCAGCGTTACGTCGATACTGACGTATTGGGGTCTCGCCTGGGAGCCCAATCACCTCCAAGTGGTAACTAAACGAGCCAATGGAAATTGGCCAGTGAGATTTGCATGCCGAGTCACACCCACTCGGACATACAGGTATAAATATGACCGGCATTACTCAATTCATTCATACTTTGCTTCGGAGCAGAGCAGTTGTGACAGCGATCGCTCATTCAATTCATCTTCAGCAGTGAATTTCTTCTATAAAGAGCAAACAGAATTTTAATAGCTAAAAAGGAGATAATCTCCGAAAACAGCCATTTTAATTGCTTTGAAGCAGCTCGTCGTGGGAGATCTCTCTGCCGGTGTGAGGGCGTTATAAAGATGCCTTTGCGTCCATGTGTTTCTGGATGTGGTCGGTTCCTGACTTCATCTCACGGCCATGATTGCTGTCTCACATGTCTGGGCAGAGAGCATGCTGAGAGAGCATATGTGGATGGTACATGCTCTCACTGCGACCCCCACAGACCTCCCACTCCTCTAGTGTGCCATGAGCCGTCGAGTTGCCGACTGATGTTGTGGGTCCCTCTTGTGGGGCACATTGTGTCTCATTCAGCGCTCTGGATGAGGACTGGATTTCGATCCCTGAATCACAGAGTGGGCTTTTGTCCTCTGGAGAGGATGAGGATGAGCTGCCCCCCTCTGGGGTGGTTGCTCACGCCAAATCAGATTCAGAGTTGATGGCCATGCTTGCCTGGGCCGTCGCAGGCATCAGGCTCGAGTGGAACCCTTCACCGTGTCCCGAGTGCTCGTGGTTGGATGATTGGTTCCTGGGTGCGGCGCACGGTTCACAGCCTCGTTCCGCCCCAGTGCCTTTCTTCCCGGAGGTTCAAGAGCAGGTTCAGAAGTCGTGGAAGGCACCTTTTAATGCCCGAAGCTGCTCTGTTGCCTACTCTACTCTCACTATACTTCAATGGCGGGGCCTCCAAGTTTTACGTGTACATTCCACAGATGGAGCGTGCCGTTGCGGTGCATTTTTATGTGATACAATCTCCGAGTGGAGCCGGTTTCTTCCCGTGTGTTGGGTACAATGCATTGCAAAATATGAAAAGACAATAAAGAAAAGCTATGCATGTGGCGGAAGACAAAACTTGAAATCCAATATAACATCTATAAAGACAGCCTTAATTCTCCGTAGCTTCCCTCTCCATTGGACTGGATACACTTCTCCAGCGTTAACAACACTGGCCTTGGCTGAAAAGCAATGGGAGTTGAGCTCTGAAGAACTCTTCCCCCCCGTGAAATGTCACAACAGAGGAACAGCAGCTACAGTATGACCATCCCCAGAGTAAGCCCTGTCCCTTCCATCCCTTTGGAATGGAGGACTACTCTCCTTGGGCTGACATGGGGCACTGGGTAGGTTACTACTATGTGAGGGCAGTTACCATAAGGGCATGCTATAGCTTGCCAGCATCTGCATCTCCGACACTTGTTACACAGTTCAGTGGCTATGGCGCTTTCCATAGGGACCACAATACATCAGTATTGTTGAACGTGACTGACTGAATGGGGACATCTAGGTTACTAATGTAACAGAGGCAATATGTCCCTTCTGCCACGGCCCTAAACCACCACTGAATGGCTGGGATCCTGTCTCTGCTCCTCAGCAAAACATGAATGAAGTGAGTAATGTTCAGGTGGGTGTGACTCGGCATGCAAATCTTATTGGCCAATGTCCATTCGCTCGTTTAGTTACTCCCAGACGAGACCCCAATACATCAGTATCGATATAAAGTCTCCGATCTCTAATTCAGGGAATGGGGGTTGCATTAGTAACCTAGACGTTCTCACATAAGTGATTAAGACAAATCCTCTAAAGGAAAGACAAAAGATTGCTATATGTTCAGTAGATTAAACTTACTCATCCGTTGAGTCAAACTGCACAGAGATGCGTATGTTCTCTTCCCGGAAATTATTTGCTGTCATGTAACTGAACATTATTCCCAGTTCATTCACCAGATGCCCTTTGTAGGCCAAACAGAGCTACAAAAAAATATATAACATATTTTTTATCTTTGAAGAGTTCATATACTGAGAAAAATCCATTAGTAAGGATGAGATACTGAGGTGTTTAGTGGAGCTTACAGTGTTGTATGTTTGTAGCAGTATTGGGCTGTAGATTGCTCCGGATGCTGTAATGTCATTGAAATTGAAGAGAATCTCTGGATTCTTCAGAGACCAGCGGCCACAGAAAGCCTCCGAATCAGTGACCCGGACCCCTCTGCGGCTTAGATCACCTGAAAACTGTTTGACAAGGAGAAAGCTCTAAAAACTGGACCAAAAGGTGATGTTTTCAACAAGATAACTGATGTCTATAATACTATACCTAATGTCACACATTATTTGCAAGGCAAACTTGACTTGATTTGAAATAAGTAGGCATGTCCTCTGCATGTAGAACATACAGTACTTGGTCATCTGCTTTGCTTACCCCTGTGGTGGTGGTCTCATAATCTCTGAAAAATTTCACATTAGTGTTCTCAATGGTTGGAATCTCTGCTGGACATTTAGCGGTGATCATCATATCTAGTGCTGAACGCACCTTTAATAAAAAAGAAAAAGGAATATTTCAACAGAGCATTCAAACTGTTTGTACACAGGACTGCAATGGCTATCATTTTATTCTATGGTAAATATTAAGAAATATAAAACAAACAAAAACCTCCGCTGCAGAAGCATTGAAAGGCAGAGGGAGGGACGGAACTCCATCCCACAGCAGTGTGAACGTCTCCATGCTGGCCTGGCCTTTCACGTCCTCACTAACTGTGATGTTAGTATCTGAGTCCATGATCAAGTAATCAAGATCCTTGAAGTCACCTGAGATAATTCCAAGATTAAAAAAAAATAAAACATATTGCAAAATACTCTTAAATGTAGTTGTATACAACATAAGCGGTAACATAAAACATCCTAATAACTGATAACAAAAATAAGAATCAATGTTATAAATATACAATCAAATGTGGTAAAAAATTATTTTTAAGTTTACCTCTGTTAGAGTTGAATGTCACATTGTACAGCGACTCATTATCCAGTTCTTGTTTTGTGACTGTAACGCTGTCTGGTTTAATTGTCCACAAATCATTCAGAGCGTTCTGCAACTCCATCGCTGATGCACTTATTGGGATCGGCCCTAAAGCATGCAAGCAACTCCAGTAAACATTACAAACATGCAAACAAAAAGAGGTAGAGGTACCTCTAGGGGTAGTGCAAAGGTGTGAATGCAAAAATTAGGAGAATTTATAGTGCTGTGTGAACTAATGCACCTGTTTTAAGATCTCCATATGCCAGGAAGTAGTATGTGTTTTCACAGTTGCTCAGAAAGAAACAATCACTGTTGATTCTCAGAGTCTGGACCTCGTTGATGGGGGTTATTGGCATCCACCCCCTGAAACGAACCACCTAAAACAGTAAAGAATTAAAAAAAAATGCACATAGCAGGTAGAGGAGCTCTTTTCTACAGAGCCCCTAAAGGGACGTGGTGGTGGAAAATTTTTTAGGATGGATGAATTTTTTTTTTCCAAATCTTTTGCGTTTCCTCGAGAAACTTTGCGTTCCCACGCAAAACTTTTGCGTTCCCTCGCAAAGATATTTGCGTTCCCACGCAAGACTTTTGCGTACCCTCGCAAAGATATTTGCGTTCCCACCCCACGCAAGACTTTTGCGTTCCCTCGCAAAGTTATGTGCGTTCCCACGCAAAACCTGTTTTGAGCTCGGACAGACACTTCCTGTTTAATGTCCCGCTGGCAGCTGTTTCAGAGCTCCGTACGTTAATGGAGCGTTTCATAGTGTTTGAACTTGTCTTGGACTCAAATAAGAAATGCGGTCAGTGCTTAACTCAAGGAGTTCAGTGAAGTTGCCAATATTCACATAGGCTATTCGAACTTCCCAGATCAATATTCTTGAGCTAAACGTTGTTAAAACACAAACGACACCTATTTACTATCACAGTAACCTAGACAACAAGCTACAACCCAATTCTCATCAAAACAAGCTTTTATAATATAGGCTAAATGGATCTCTATGAGAAGGCGGATGAGAGACAAGTTCAAAGGGACCGTCTGCAAAGTGCAATATAACCCAAAAAAACGACTACAGCATCAACTCATAGTCAAAAATACAAAAATAGTCATTAACTTCAATGTTACAAACTGTAGTGCCAGACAATTTACTTTACACATCAGTGGTGACCCACTGGTCATACTACATTGCTTTTGCACATTTTATATTATGAAAAATATTCAATAACTTCACTGTAACACACCAAATTTAGTTCACACATCAATGTTGGTTATAGGCCTACAACACTTAGTTTGGGAAGTAATTGCACATAAAAAATAAGTAGGCCTATTCTTTACACAAATTATATTTGTACTGTACGCAGCTTTGCATTATATTTGCTTACTGAATTTGATGGCATTACACTGTATAACAGTGTGAAGTCATTTAATATTTTTTCTAAAAAAGGGTGAATTAAGTTATTGATTTTATTTCATAATAAATAATCATAAAAAATTATGCACTTTTTATCAAACTAAGTAATGTAGTATAACCAGCAGGAGAGCAGTGATGTGTGAACTGAATTTGGTGACAGTATAGTGAGTCACAGTGAAGCTATTGAATATGTTTAATAATATAAAATGTGCAGAAGGGTTTTGGGATTTGCACTTTGCATACTGCCCCTTATTTGGACTTGTCTCTCATTCGTCTGGTTATAGACAAATTAATATTAAAAAGCTCGTTTTGATGAGAAATGGGTTGTAGCTCGCTGTCTAGGTTACTGTGATTTTAAATAGGTGTCGTTTGTGTTTTAACAACGTTTAGCTCAAGAATAGCCTCGAATAGCCTATGTGAATATTACCAACTTCACTGAACTCCTTGAGTTAAGCACTGACCGCATTTCTTTATATTTGAGTCCAAGTTCAAACACTATGAAACGCTCCATTAACGTACGGAGCTCTGAAACACTGCCAGCGGGACATTAAACAGGACGTGTCTGTCCGAGCTCAAAACAGGTTTTGCGTGGGAACGCAAATATCTTTGCGAGGGACCGCAAAATATTTGGGGAAAAAAATTCTCCCATCCTAAAAATGTTTCCACCACCATGTCCCTTTAGGGGCTCCGTACTTTTCAGAGACTTATTGAGTTTATGCAGGTGCAGTGCAGAAAATGAATTCCTAGGCCCTTCCTTTCCCTGAAGTGCATCTGTGAGCTCACTTACCTGTTTTTCAGGGACTTTATCATAGTATGCGTCAATCCGTTGTTTCTCATTAACAGCTTCAATTGTCTGCTGGGCAGTGAAAGGGCTGATCTCTTTGAAAAAGGCCACATCCACTGAAGCTACTACTCCATACTCCTGCACTAGAATCTCAATGTAGTACCTGTAGCACATTGAAAGATGTTTCATGTGCAAAAAATGATTTTATATCCAATATTGGGGTATATTGGATAAAACAATAATAATGACACAAAGACTTATTTAGAACATACATTTATGATTTATTTGGGAACCTTCACTTACGGTTTTCCCTTCTCTAAGCGCATGACATCGGACCTCTGAGTGCTATAGCTGAAGAAACTGCTTGTTTGGTAAGGCTGTGATGCAATCTTAACCTGAAATAATAATAATAAAAAAATATTAACTTTACATTAAATTAAACATTTTACACTGCATTTTATACAAATATTCCATATATTAAATTTAAAATGTTACACTGCATTTTATACAAATATACCATATTAAAATTAAAATGTTACACTGCATTTTACAAAAATATTACATATACTGTATTAGAATTGTAAGCCTGTAAAGGCTGTAGCGGAACAGTGGGTGTGCTTTTTTATATTAAAAAAAAAATCAAATCAGGCATCATCGAAAGCATAAACACTCAAAATGCATCCTGTGAAACCAGTTTTGAAATGGGACATTTTGTTACCATGGAAGTGTTACTTTAAAACCTCTCAATTTTTGTGCCTTAATAACTTCAAATTTGGAACACAGCTTGGTTAGATATATGGCTTTGATTTTTTTATAGCAATTTTAGTGTCTAATGTATTTTATAAAATATATATTTAGTATAAAATACAATAAAAATTTAGTTTAGTGCATTTGCTTTACAGTAAAATTAAACTTCTTTAAAACTTTTTAAAGAAAAAAACAACAACACGTTTTTAATGTAGTTTATATGTCTGTGTGGTGTATTTAATTTGCTTTAAACAAACCAAGTGCAAATTCATAAGTCAACACCATTGCTGAGTATTTTCTTCTTGAAACCGCAGTGAAAAAAAAGAAGTTTGAATTTGCCGGTGTTTCTTACGTCACAAACAACCTTGTAACTGAAGTCAATGTGCGGTCAGGCTTTAGTAACTTTAAATGTAAGGCAGTACAATATTGTTACTCCCTAAAAAAGTAACTACTTGTGTTACTTAATTGTGTTCACTTTTGCGTTACTTTTTCACCTGGGCTGGGCTTGCTTGTTTACTTTTTAATAACAAAAAAAAAGAAATATTTTTTTTGTTTTTTTTGGCAAATGTAAAGGCCATTTCACACCAAAAGGGAAATTAATAAGCCTCAGGCTTATTAAAAAAAAATGAAATCCATGCCTTCACAGAGAGCACAGCTCAAACAAACCTTTTAGCTGTTCAGCCATTTTGGTTTGAAGAATAGGATGCAGAAGAAGAAAGTTCAAAACGATTATTTCAGCAATATTGTTTATTTTTTATTTTTTAAATGAAACAAACATGTGATGTTTAAGTCATTTTTGCTTAGTTGGTTAATAAAGTGAGATTAATTACATAAAGTTTGTGTAATTTAATATGTAAGGGATAATGTAGAGTGAGGCGGTTGTTATAGATAAATATATATATCTATAATAAATATATTTATTACATGGCTTGGTTGAATTCTAATGTAGAATGCGGTCTGTTATTTCTTGTTATACCATGGTCTGGGTGAATACTCGATTCTGATTGGCTGCAGGGTGTCCGTTAAAAAGTGATAATGGACACCTAGGAAAGGCGTCCCGTCAATTTGCCTGATGACAGTTCTAAATGATTGCGCTGGCTCAAACTCACTGATCAACTGCTGCGGTCGGGTCGCTGTGGCCACGTTGCTTGGCAACGCCTGTATACGGGAGATATTAAATAGTGCGCTCGACTTAATAAATAAAAACCCTCACGATTTTTACTCTAAAACACATTAAAGTATTATTAATTGATTAAATATTTCTTTCTTTCGTAAGTAACCATGGTAAGCGGGTTAATGCCTCCGCTGCGCGACGGACGGTTCACGCCTAGCCATCGTCCATTAAAACCTGATAATGGACACCTCGTCGGGCATTAACCCTTACATAACAGACCACTGCTAAGTATAACACATCGTTGCCATGAAAAACAGAGCGTTGTTATGGACGCAGGATTCTAACCGCAGAGACTGAACGGACTATTTTCTTTAGCCGAAAAAATACAATCGTTTTTAAAATAATAAACTCCTTTTTAAATAAATATTTTTTGTCAAATTATTGATTTATTTGGTAGGTAGCCATGTAATAAGAGGGATAATGTAGAGCGAGGCGGTTGTTATAGCGATCAATATGATATATGAAGTGAAGATAACTTAAATAACTCCGCTTCGCGTCTGGGTCCTGATCAGCCTGTTGGGGTTGTATTCGCTATAACAACCGTCTCGCTCTACATTATCCCGCTATCCCGTTTAAAAAAGGAGTTTATTGATTTAAAAACGATTGTATTGCTTCCGCTAAAGAAAATAGTCCGTTCCGTCTCTACGGTTAGAATCCTGCGTCCATAGCAACGCTCTGTTTTTCATGGCAATGATGTGTTATACCAGAGACAATGGTTATACTTAGCAGCAGCGGTCTGTTATCAATAAATAACAGACCGCATTCTACATTAGAATTCAACCAAGCCATGTAATAAATTTAATTATTGCAGGTGTCATAATGTTCTGAGATTGCATTTCACTTTTCTTATTTTGAGTAATAATGAATGTTTTTTTTTTTTTTTTTTTTTGCAAGTGAGATGAGTAAATGCCTACTCACATTTATAATTAACTTACATTGATAACTACGGAAATTATGAAATTATGATTTTATTATAATTCAGGTACCTTATCCTGGGGAAGACCTGTCTTGCTGAAATATAGCTGGCATCGGTCGTCTGCTTTGATTCGGAAATAGTAGTTGTCGGTCTCCGTTGGAACAAAGAAACCACTCAATCGTGCCACAAAGTTATCAATTTCATTGGGCCAAACATAGGACAGCGAATCCACCCACTGGACAGAGTATCCAGGCCTACTGGAATTATAATTCAGGACGTCCTCAAGAAGGTTCGGAGTAGATCTGATCCACATCTCCATTTTAAAACCTCTGCCACCTACAAACATGATAATTTAATCATCACTCAATACAATCAGGATTAGAGTTCAACCAAGCCATGTAATAAAAACATATCAAGCCAAGGCACTCGAGAATTTAGGTAAACTATAAAAAGCCTTTATTCAATCATGGCTTAGGCATTTTAAAACAGGTAACCGCACACTGCGTTGCGGCTAATGAGCCTTCATCTTTTTAAATTTTTTCTTAAATTGTTGAATGCCATGGCTTGATATGTTAGGTATCAACAATACCTCCCTTGATATGTTATGTATCAACAGTAAAAACAATCATTTACTGTTGGTTACTAGGTTATAAATACCACCGTCAACAACCGTCAACAACTCGAAATACACCTACTTTGCATTTGTTTGTTTTTTTGCTGTTGCAAATTTTGAAAAGATTTGCTTGGATAAAATTGCACTATGTAATACGCATGTGCATGACGTCATCGTTTTCAGAGACTCGCGTTTTAGTTATTTACATGTATACCGTTTTCCAAAACTTGCACTTTGAAACCCGTTTTCAAAAGTTTGCATTTTCAGGCACCCAAAACGCCCTTGTTGTGTAAATGAACGGCTAAATAAGAAGTTTAACGTTGAAAACGGTGTCTTGTAAACAGCCCAGTAATAGAGATCAGGGGTTTCCAATTCCAGTCCTTGCGCCTCCCCGTTCTGCACAGTTTATATGAGCACCGTGAACTCTTGGCTTGACAGGGTCCCTACACAGTATTCACTGCTCCCTACTCCCTAAGCACAGGATATCAGTCAAAGTGCACTTTACTTAACAAAATGTGTTTATTCACAACATCATGCAATGTCATCAAACACAGACAAACTCAAGTCACGCATATTAGAGTTTAAGGTTTGATGCCAATTTACTTTTAAAAATAAATGTAATATAAATTACCATACATTAATTTAATATACATGTGTATAAAATCCATATAAATATTTATTTTATTTTATATATGTAGTATCCACATACATGAACTAATTATACATTTCACTTAATCTAATTTGTCAAATTCAAAAGCCCTAAACTGAATGATAAATGTATGTTGTGATGTTTAATATGAAAATAAACGCACTTTGCAGCACACATATGGTTGAATGGAACCCACCCCTTAACTAACGTGTCAGATAAAAGAAACAAAATGTGCAGAGCGGTGAGGCGTGAAGACTGGAATTGAAAACCCCTGGTTTAGATAGATTTATGTCATGATCAAAGAGAGAAATGTTAAAATACTAGTTTCCTTGCTGTCAGTTATGTGAGAGCCTCTGATATACAATGTCCTGTTAAAAAAAGACAGTTACGTGACAAAATAGAATCATGTTCGTGTTTGAGATAATGTCTTGTGACACTTAAACAGTGTCATAGTCAAATGTTCTCGCTTCTGGAGCTCAGAATTCCACTGTCGTGCCAACAGTGTCTATGGAAAAGTTTGTTACAGTAAAATTACGTTATAATTATAGATCTGATTTCAGATAAGCTTCTCACCAGGAAACACTGTCATATTGTTTTTTTCATAACCAGGTGTTATGCAGACAATCCTCTCATTTGATACACTCTGAATCTGACACTCACGACCTAAGGAAGAAAATGATAATAAAAAAATACATTTGAAAAAATATTTGTATTTTATTTTATAAATAATTTATATAATATTTGTATTCAAAGGGTTACCTCCTACTAACACCATGGCTGGCTGGTCAGTCTCATCAAAGTAATGTCCCTGAATGGTCAGTAATGTGCCGCCCAATATGCTGCCCTCAGAGGGAGAAACTCCTGTCACCTCTGAAAGAGACAAGGCCAGGTTTTTTTTTTACAAATCTGATTTTGTGCAGGCAATTCCATGCTGTATTATTTAAGAAGAATAAATGTTATCCACACCTGCGTATGTCTGGAACATGGCAAGCTTGTTCAGTGCTGAGATGCTGAAAACCCCAAAGTCTGGCAAACTCCTAAAAAAAGAAAATATGTGTTTTGTCTACTTTTCTATTAACAGCATGCAGAGAATTTGATGTAAAGTTTAGTAAAGTAAAATCAAACTTCTCTGACCTCCCAAATTGACCGTCGATAATATAACTGAGGTTGTGATGACCTGAAAACCAAAGACAATGACATTTAATCTGACAAAAATCTATAGTGAATGAATAATTATTGAATGTTTTAATAATAACGTGTCCTCACCAACATACGTTCCAGTCATTTTACAGCTCATAGATCCCCATTGACTGCTCTCAGAATCCAAAAAGAGGCCATACCTGAAAAAATGTATGTGTATTTATGGAGGGTGCATTCACATTTAATGTTTACATTTATTAGTAAATTAATACTTACTTTTCATCTGAATTAGGCTTTAGAAGTTCACAAGGCATGCCTCCCATGTACGCTCTGTTCAAAGAAAACACATTAAAACAGTTTCAGACACACCTTAAGTCAAGACTGAATATTTTTAACATTCATACAGTTATATTTTTTCCATTGTGTATTAAATATTTCCAGACCTTAAAAATCTTGCATCCAGACCATTTGAGCTTTTGTCCGTGTTGCTTCCGTACACATCAGTATAGATTCTTCCCCGCAGTGTCACCACAGTCCCTAAAGTTCATTCAGTTTCATTTTTTTGTGAAAGGTACCTATATTTTTTTTTTTATAAACCAAAGCAGCAGAGTAATGATAAAAACTATCAAAACTTACCTGGGGGACCAGTGAGTGGACTGATACTTTGAATGCTAGGTGTATAGTATGTTCGGCTCTGTGAAAGCAGTGCATGTTTTTATAAATATATTGTAATATTTTGAGAAGATGAGTATATGTATTAGTAAGCAATACAACGAAGTCCATCTCACTTACATAGAACATGCACCACCAGTAATACCACTGATATCCATAACAAATGTTACTGGGAGGAATTGGCACGCCATCCACGCTGACCCGAAACTCATAGTCATCTTCTGGCAGAGCTCTGAACATAATGCAATATAAAGCTTATTTAGAGAAACATAAGCCATCATTATTTTACATATCATTGTGCGGTACAGCATGTGCATACCTTCTTCATTTACGCACAAATATGACAGACCAAAGTCTGCAATAATAAACATGTTATACAATCAAATGCAGAAGGAATTTAAAAATGTTTTTATATATTTTTTTATAAATAATACATAAAATAATAGTATAATTTAGAATAACATTAGAGGAAAGTTCATGCAAAATTTTAAATATTCATTTCAATATGCATTAATAAGATTTGGGAGCTGAAGGAGAGGGGAACATTTTCAGGAGAAAAAACAATAATTTTGATCCGTTTCTCATACATAGCTTTTCAATTCAGAAGACGTGAAACATAGCACACAAGTCATATGGACTGGCCTTATTGTCATTTTATTGATTGGATATTCCTAAAAAAAAGTGTGTTTTTTTGTTCCACAGAAGAAAACAAGTCACATACAGTACGTTTGGAACAACATGAGGGTGCAAATTTCTCCTACAGGACAAGTAAATGTTTTTTATTTAAGTTATTTTTAAAAAAAAAATGTTGCAGAACTATGCAGACAATGAAAATGAAGTCAGTATAGGCCAGTTTTATTTAATTCCACTGATTTTATTAATTTTAACTCAGTTTAAGGAATTAGTCCAAATTTACGTTCCTTCCTTCAAAAATATGCCAGATCCCATTCATGCCATTTATTTTGAGTATGTAAAAAAAAATAATATTAGTAATATTAATTTTTATTAGCACCATTCAATACAATGCAATGACTACAATCAATATAAAGCTATCAAGATTGCTTACCTTGTATAACAGATGATCTGTTTGGAGTGACTGGAGTCTTTCTCGACATCACAGGGAACAGATCTGGTTCGGGACACCAGCGTCACACTGTTGCCGAAGTTTGGGTCATTGGCATTGAGATTGAACTGATTGGCTTGAGCAAAACCTGAAAACATCACCAACGCTATTAGAGATTTTTTAGAGCCAAAAAGATGCTAAATCAGAAACAAATGTTGGGATTCATTGGAAAGCATATTGGTGACTTTTTTTATTTTTTTATTTATTTTTTTATTATACCTTCGCCCTCTATGGTGAGTTTCGTTCCGCCATTGACGCTTCCGACATATGGGGTCACTTTGTTGACACGTTGCGCTCCTGTCAGGATGGACTTTATAGTTATAGTCACTAAAATCTTTTCATTTTAATGTACAAATGTCTGTAATGCTTTTAGGATGACGAAAATGATCTTAAATTACGCAAAACGTTCAGAATGACTCAGGTAAACAACAAAAAAAGTGGAAGATAATTCCAGCGCGTACCTGCGGAACTCCACAGTAAAATACAAACTGTGAGCGGCAGGTGAAGCTCCCGTCGCACGTGCCTCATCCTGACAGACTCGCGCGCTTCAAAACAAAGCGCCTGCAGTTACTGTATCCCTTCTGCAAAAAAAATATACACATACCATTTGTATTTCTATTACAAAACAGATTATAACATAAAAATGGTAACAGCCTTTACTTATATATATATATATATATATATATATATATATATATATATATATATATATATATATATAGAGAGAGAGAGAGAGAGAGAGAGAGAGAGAGAGAGAGAGAGAGAGAGAGAGAGAGAGAGAGAGAGAGAGAGAGAGAGTTATAGAAAGAGCTATAGAAAAGTGGAAAAAAATTCAAACTTCACACTGACCATAATTAAGACTCACATACCTGTTAAAGCACTCTTAGGGGAATCTAAACACCAGCGGCTCACTTTTGAAGAAGAGCTCACTCTTTTTATACTACATGCCCACAGGGTGGCAAGAGGAGATTGGCTGTTAAAGCTCCATGGTAAATCCAAACACCAGTGGCAGTGGCTGATTTGTTAAAGGTGTTGACGTAATTTTCAATAAAATGAATGGGTGAATCTAGTTTGACGTCCAGAACGAGTGTAATTTGGGCCTAATGGATGGAGCTAGAATATCTAGCCACACCCAAGCCTAACCCTACCCACAACTCTATCTCTCCACCACATTAGATGTCCAGAGAGGTGGAGCTGGACGTCATTGACTCTGCAGTGAGCACCACTTGACTTAAACAATCCAGCTGCACATGCAAATGAGCATGCTTGAAACAAAGATCCATAAATCACCAACAGAGGAATTTTCCCGCTTGGGAATTCCACCCTTCTCATTGGTCAAGCAAACCTAGAGAGGTGGGACTTTTCTCAGGCTTTATTAGAGATAAATTCACAGTGAAACCCCTCCTTCTTCATCTGGCTTCTACTGCTGCTTCTTCGATTTGATGTCTGTGGGGACCCCCGGCAGGCCTTGACCACAGCCTGCTATGCCTTCACTCTCCCAACAGAGTCAGACTGTATTTTCTTCATTCCAACTCAGAAGAAAACATCAGCTTTACTCATGGTTGATGTGTGGCCTCTACAGACCAGGGGCCTCATGTATCAATCTTGCGTACTTAAAAACTTTGCGTACGCCAGCTTTCACGCTCACGGTCGGATGTACTAACAGTGAAATTAACGCGAAAATGTGCGTTCCTCCACGCCAATTTCATGTCTGGCGTACGTACATTTCTCATTGTTTTTGTCCGTTGGCGACTCTTACAAGCAATGAAGTGAAGTTGCAAACATTACACAACGAATTGTTCTACAAATCACACCACCACCTGCCCATACAAAAATTTTATATATGGCCATATATGTACTTATATTTTAAATAGCATGACATATATCTATACATATATTTGACTTATCTGAGAACACAATATATGCCTGCAACATATATGAACATTTATGTGTCCAAACATGTGAAGAAAATATTTGAGTTCAGTTCATCCATATATGATACCATATATCTGCATATATTACAGTATAGTATTGGTTTCTCGCATGTATGGACAACATTAAGTATAAATATGTGACATACATATTTGTTTTCCACATATTTAATAAATGTATGTAAACATACATGCATGTGATACTGATGCATTTTTAAAGCTGTGGCATATGGTTATGGTACTTTGGGTATTTGTCAAAAATGACAAAGAAATCACTGCATTATTGTATTAAAATATAAGTTAAAGTATGTACTATGGAAATAAGTACATATATGCATGTATACATATGCGTCTTACATATATTTCACATTTATGTGCATATACGGGAAAATATATGGCACTTACATGAAAACGGCCTTTGCTATATTTTGAAATATGTTTCATTAATGTCTATGTGGTTTACATATATTAATTTTGCATATATTCTCATATAGGCAGCAGACATACATGGGCACTGACATTATATATGTAATTTACATATATTGACATATATTACATTTCTGTACGGGGGGAAGCATTGCTATTAATTTGCAATTTATAAAATAATTGACATTGTCACATGAGCCTTATGGGAATATTCTATCAATTATGCAATTAAGTAAGAACATATAAAAGCATATGCAAATTGATACAACCCTTAGTCTATGGCAATGGCAGCTTTCCGTTTAACGTCCACCTTTATATCAGACCATTTCTTTTTAAGGTCATTTACAGTGCGACTTTCAGATCCCACCGCATTGACGGCATCAGCCAAACTCTCCCAATCATATTTTTTCCTTTTGTTATTAATTCAGGAGGACAAAGTTCCAAATAAAATATTTTATTCGTTTCTACCTCCGATAGTAGCACCTCCAATTCACTTTCTGTAAAGTTTCGTTTCTTGCCGCTTGCTTTAGCCATTTTCTTACTGCTTTCTTTTGCCAAAGTGGACTCATTACCATATTTAAATTGATTTAATTAAGGGAGGAGACTGGGTGGGGCGTTGTGCTCGTGCATGTACACTCAATTTTACATTAATTGGGATGTACAAAGAGAATATGCATGGGATCCTTCGTACGCAGAGATTTATACATCTGTTTTTTTGTGCGTACACACATTTACAGCTTTGTCCGTATGCAATGTTTTAGTATGAATTCAACGCAAGTCTTTGTACATGAGGCCCCAGGGCCAGCAGGCCACAATCTGCACTCCAGCCATGTGCTGATGGAGAGAGAGAAAACCTTCAACCAGAACAGAGTCAAACAAACCATTCAAGTTCATCACCATTTCTTCCTTCAACACAGAAGAAATCGTTTGAAACTCATGGAACAATCAAAATCCTTTTTCAGGAACTTCATGAAATTTTGTCCCCGTCCAATAATAGTCACCTAACTAACTTGTTCCCCTAAACCAGCTTACTTCCTGCGCAGGAATAATCGACAAACAGACTTCAGCAAATGTCCTTTAAATGCTTTAATCACGGGCAGGAGATCTTCCCGAGCAATTCTCAGGGAATCTCTCCCAAGAAGCAAGGCCGGAGGATCTCCACGGTACCCCGCGGAAACCACGTGAGGTATGGACTCCAACCTGTTTGATTCTGATGACAATAGGATCTGAGGAACCGGGTGATTTCCTGATTGAGACGTTTTGTTTGACCATTAGATTGAGGGTGATATCCTAAAGTGAGGCTAATGTTGATATTGAGTTGTTGGAAGAATGCTGACCATCCTCTAGATGTGAATTGGGAGCCTCGATCCGACACGATGTCCTCAGAGAGACCATAGAAGCGAAACACAAAGTTGCACATGAGATCAGCTGTCTCAAATGCTGTGGGCAGCTTGGGAAGTGGAATTAAATGACAGGCCTAGGAGAAGCAGTCTATGTGTGGTATTATCATTGGATTTGGGGAGATCGGTAATAAAGTCTCTGGTAAGATTGGACCATGGTCGGTGAGGAACTGGCGATGGATGCAGTAAGCCGGATGGTAATTGTCTGGGATGCTTGCTTGTGTTACAGTTGATGCATTCGTAAATAAATTTTATTGTGTCTCCCAGCATGGTTGTCCAGCAGAAGCTGTTCTGAAGAAGGTGAAAAGTGGCAGAAATTCCAGGATGACCGGAGCTGAGTGAGGAATGAACTTGCTGTAACACTTTAAACATGTGTTGGCATGATAGGGCTTTAGTGTTTGTACCGGGACGATAGGTAATGGTGAATCAAATCGTGTAAAGAAGAGAGCCCACCTGGCCTGTCTGGGATTCAGTCTTTTGGCAGATTGCAAATATTCCAAATTCTCGTGGTCAGTTAGAATCACAAAAGGATGTTTAGACCCCTCCAGCCAATGACGCCACTCCTCCATAGCTGATTTCATGGCCAACAATTCCCGGTTATCGACGTCATAGTTCTGTTCGGATGAATTGAGTTTGCGGGAATAATAAGTGCAAGGATAGAGCTTCGGTGGGGAACCGTGTCGCTGTTAGAGGATGGCTCCAATGCCCGTATTTGAAGCATCCACCTCAACTATGAACGGGAGTTCCGAATCAGGGTGATGGAGGATGGGAGCAGATGTGAAACGTGACTTAAGTTCTGCGAAAGCCTCCTGAGCTGCAGCTGACCATGGTAGATGGGATGAATTTCTCTTAGTCATAGAGGTTAAGGGAGAAGCCACCGAACTGAAATTTCTGATAAAGCGTCGGTAGAAATGAGCAAATCCCAAGAATCATTGTAATTCATTTAAGGTTGCCGGTTGTGGCTAGTCTAGAACAGCTTTGACTTTCTTCTCGTCCATAGCGACTCCCTCCTGACTGATGATGTAGCCCAAAAAAGGCGAGGTAGTCTGGTGAAATTTGCACTTCTCTGCTTTGGCATATAACTGGTGATCAATGAGTCGTTGTAATACTGTTCTTAAGTGTTGCACGTGTTCCTCATAGGTGTTGGAATAGATGAGAATGTCATTGATGTAAAAGATCACCCAACGGTCAAGCATGTCCCAAAAGACATCATTGATGAAGGATTGAAATACGGAAAGACTGTTAGCAAGCCCGAAGGGCATAACGAAATATTCATGGTGCCCAGGTAGAAAAGGCTGTTTTCCATTCATCACCCTCCCTGATGTGAATGAGATTATAGGTGCTGTGAAGGTCTACTTTGGAAAAGTATTTGGCATTACTAGGGTAGCTGGTACCAGAGGCAATGGAAATCGAAACTTGACGGTGATGTCATTGAGACCGCAGTAATAGATACAAGGGCGTAGACCGCCGTCCTTTTTTTTAACGAAGAAGTCAGAGGCTGCAGGTGATGTAGATGCTCTGATGAACTCCTTTGAAAGTTCCTCCTCGATGTAGTTTCGGAGTTGGGTTGTGAAAGGGGAAAAATTCGACCCTTAGGTGGTGCTCGCCTGGTTGGGGCTTTCTCCTAGTTCAATGGAGAATTTGCTTGTGCGGTGAGGAGGAAGTTCCAATGCCCTGGTCTTGATAAAAGCCTCGACGAGGTCGGAGTATTCAATGGGAAGAGTAGGAAGAAGAGCAGGTTCGTCCTTTAGCGTAACAGTCTGAACGGAGTGTGAAGAGCTGCCAGTTAAATAATTGTAGTGATATGATGAGTCCCTTTTGATGATCCGACCCTCCTTCCATGAAATGAGGGGATTATGTTGGCATAACCAGGGGAGTTCAAGAATAACCGGGTTATGAGGTGATGTAGAAACAAATGATGTTTTATAAACAAAGTTCGGGAGGAGCACGTTCAAATAAGCAATCCAATCTACTCGTCATCAAACAATTATGTCAACCCTAATCAGCATGACAAGAAGTATATATATATCCACACTGTCAACTCACCTAATATTCCTTGACAGTTTTTCAGCATCCCTCCACCACCCCGACTCCTCACTCTTGGCTTAATCTTTACAGCCAGGAATACGGGGGGAGTACTCTGGGTTCGGGCCGAATACCGAGCCCGGAGCCCTCTCCTCGGACAGCACGCCAAATACGCATTTATTCTATCTAACTTATTTGTAAGTGTGAACTAGTGAAATGATCTCAGTGTTAAGAGTCCCGGTCTGTAGTTGAAGATCCACGGTGGTGTGCAGGACCCTTCCTTCACCGAGAGGTCGTCCATCTAGCACCTCCACTGCCAAAATGAGCTGTTGTGGATATACTATTGCCCTCTAGTGACAGGACTACAGGTACTTTAATACAAGAACTGGAGTGATGTGCCTGAATACATGGAACTACGAGGTGGTCTTGTGGGACAAGAAGCCCTCAGATGGCCAGCTTGACCACAGTAGAGGCAGAGATGTTGACGTATGCGGCGTTATCATTCCTCGGGAGTCAGATGAGGATATCCAAGCTGCATGGGTTCAGTTTGAAAAGCAGCAGCTATGGTCCAGCAAGTTATAGTCCAGCAAAATGGCAGACATTACCCAAACAACGATATGACAAAGACTGACTGCAACACAAGGGTAGATATAGGAAGAGATAATGAGTGTCAGGTGAGGTTGGCCTGATTAACCCGTCAGCGTAATGAGTTGCCAAGCAACGCTGAAAGACAATCAGGCCACAGACAGAAACACAACACATGCAAGGATGAACACACAGACCCTTGAACAGTGACACAACCTGTCACTCACATGAGACCATATGAGATCCAATTGTTTCCCGATGGACAATATCAAGTCCCACCCAACATTCATTTCAAACGTATTTATGACAAAAGGAAGAAAAGAACACAACTTTGATTTCATGCCAACTTCAATGGAAATGTTTGGCGTTTATATGTTGAAAAGACAACAGAAGCATGATAGAACTTGATTTTATTGAGCATATAAGAAAGCATATAAATGTATAATTTCCAAAGTAAAGTAATATGAATAGATTTAAATCAAATAAAAACTTGTTAAAAGGAACAGTTGTTTTTGTTGTTCTACAGTCTCAGAATAATAGTTGTAGCTTACAGATCATGATCATATGTGAAAACAACAGAAGTATATAGACAAAGGCAAATCATTTGAAGGCGAAGTTATATATATATATGTATATGAGTGCACTTCTTCATTGATTATAGAGTCCCTTGCATGAGAGTGCACTTCTTCATTGGTTCTAGAGTCCTCTGAGCAGGAGTAAACCACTCAACAACATGATACACAGATACATAGATGATGACAAGACAGCTGGACTGGAGTCAAAGATGCTGGGGAAATCATCGTCCGTAGTGATGATTACAGAAGACGGGGTTGTAGGTGATCTGAGCGTAAAAGATATGGACTCAGCATTCCATTCATTTAGAGTAAAGGCCAACTTCAAGTTATCACCTTTAGAAGAGGTACAGAGAGAGAAATGATCGTAAATGCTTAAAATAACAAGTGCCATTGGCCCTAAAAAAATCTAAATCATAGTCTATAGGCTAATAGAAATGACCCACCACTTGTGAAGATGGCTAAGTCAGTGTAATTGGCCCAGCAGCCACTGAACGGGATGGTGGTGTTTCCATAAAGCCCCTCTGTTGGATTCCCGTTAGCATCTTTGAGCACAGCTGAGATGGTTAGAGTCGTCACACCCACGGACACACACTCACCCTGGAAACAGACACACAGAAAAAAGATGCTCTGCTTATTCGATAACAGGTGTGGTTTCCTAGTAATCAATCACCTAGGTAGGGTTACACCAGTCATTCATAAGTTCTTAATTAAAGGGTCATAAAAACCCCTTGATTTAGCACTGGTCGTTTACACCTACTGTAAGATCTGAAGAATTTGTTTTTACTTAAAAATTGGTATTTTAAACATAACCCCTATGACAAAAAAACTTATCATTAGAGACTACTAACAAAAATCATGAACAAATCAAATGTAGAAGGGCATTTAAAAGGTCCAATAATATTTCCATTACAAGAATACCACAGACACAGTGAAATCACCATGGGAAAATCTCAGAGTAAAACTGGGAGTTGTGAAAAATATGATACATCTATGATTTTGCCAGATGAGAAGTTTATCTATGTATCATCTATTTACTCTATTAATTAATTGTATAACTGTATCATATATCTCCTTTAATTCCTTTTATAACAGTTTTAATTTTCCGTGCTTTTATTTTGTAATTATTTTAATTCCTTTCTGTGTAAAGCACTTTGAATTGCCATAGTGTATGAAATGAGCTATATAAATAAACTTGCCTTGCCTTACATTTACGAGCACTGCAATCTCTGAACAAATGACACACGCATCAGAAAGAAAGAAAAAAGGCATAGTTCCTTTTTTGTCCATTCATCTTTGAATTTTCGGTCTTCATAATTGTCTTCTGTGTATCAGAATAATGAATCATGTCATCGCGTTGATGATCAAACGTACCACTGTATCAGTGTCGTTATTTGCACACATATTACGTGTGAAGAAGACATGATGAAGTATATGTGCATACACAGAGCTGGTTCATGTTTGGAGCTAGCCTGGTTAAAACCAGACCATTCTCAGTAGTAACTGAGTTATGGTCTGGCAAAGCTTCATTAACCCTCTATGGTACGGTGTTGCCTCCAGGCAACATAGTCTATTTTAGCTTTTTATAATAATAACTTAATAAAATTTAATTGGTCAATGCTCTCTAAGGGGAGGGGAACTCAAATACTAACCGTTGAAAATGCAAAAGAGTGGTCACATGACCCACAGGGGTCCATTTTGGTCCCTCTTTCAGCACACGTGCACATGTCACATGGCTCCATATTTTCTCCACTGAAAAGGGCATTTTTCACTAATTTCTGTCCAGATAATCAGTTACAAAAAATCTGAGTCGCCTTCATTGGTAAGTAAAGAAGTATTTTCAAAAACTTTACATTATATATCATCAAATGTTTCATAGGAAATGACATAAAACTGCATGTTGCCTCGAGGCAACATTGTACCATAATGGAATCACATAAGGCCATACCAGGCATACTAGGTTTGAATACTTGAAAGTATATTTTATTTGTAAGGAAAGAAGTTTGAATTATCTAAATGTATTTGCATTTTTGCAAACTGAAAACTGGACATTTGGTCACTATAGTGGGAAATCGGACAAATAGTGGGTTCGTGGGACGAGGGCGTGGCTTGTGAGTGGTCAGTAAGGGCCGACTGGTCATTTGGCCACTATAGTGGGTAATCGGACAAATAGTGGGTTCGTGGGACAGGGCATGGCTTGGGACCGGTCGGGGGGTCAACAGGACATTTGGCCACTATAGTGGGTAATCGGACAAATAGTGGGTTCGTGGGACAGGGCATGGCTTGGGACCGGTCGGGGGGTCAACAGGACATTTGGCCACTATAGTGGGCAATCGGACAAATAGTTGGTTTGTGGGACGGGGGCGTGGCTTGGGACCGGTCAGGGGGGTCAACGGGACATTTGGCCACTATAGTGGCTAATCGGACAAATAGTGGGTTTGTGGGACGGGGGCATGGCTTGGGACCAGTCAGGGGGGTCAACATGACATTTGGCCACTATAGTGGGCAATCGGACAAATAGTGGGTTTGTGGGATGGGGGCATGGCTTGGGACCAGTCAGGGGGGTCAACATGACATTTGGCCACTATAGTGGGCAATCGGACAAATAGTGGGTTTGTGGGATGGGGGCATGGCTTGGGACCAGTCAGGGGGGTCAACATGACATTTGGCCACTATAGTGGGCAATCGGACAAATAGTGGGTTCATGGGACGGGGGCGTGGCTTGGGACCGGTCAGGGGGGTCAACGGGACATTTGGCCACTATAGTGGGCAATCGGACAAATAGTGAGTTCGTGGGATGGGGGCGTGGCTTGGGACCGGTCAGGGGGGTCAACATGACATTTGGCCACTATAGTGGGCAATCGGACAAATAGTTGGTTCGTGGGACGGGGGGCGTGGCTTGGGACCGGTCAGGGGGTCAACGGGACATTTGGCCACTATAGTGGGTAATCGGACAAATAGTTGGTTTGTGGGACGGGGCGTGGCTTGTAAGTGGTCAGCAGGGGTCGAGGGGATATTTGGCCACTATAGTGGGTAATTAGACAAATAGTGGGTCCGTGGGAGGGGGGTGTGGCTTGTGATTGGTCAGCGGGGGTCGACGGGACATTTGGCCACTATAGTGGGCAATTGGACAAAATAGTGGGTTAGTGGGACAGGGGCGAGTGGCGCCAAACTCAGGATGAAGGCGGCGCTACTTCTGGGGGTCTCGGATAATCGGGGGGCTCCCGTCAGGCCCCTGGGGGGGGGGGGGGGGGTCAGGGGAGAGACAGCAGAGTTAGGATGAGGTTATGGTGATTGTTAATGTTTTAACCTTGAAACAACACCGATTGTAATGTTTTGATATGATAACTTGATGATATGATGGTTTGTAATACTTGCGTTCCACGATGGTACAATGTTGCCTGAGGGCAACAGTTGGATAATAAATGTTACTTTTTATTAAATATGAAATGTGTAATTCATTAAAAACTTGATAAATATGTTTGTTCAAGTGTTTAGTTAAAGAAATTGATGTTTTCAATAAATATATAAATTTTTTCTTCATGAAAATGTCAAAAGTTTAAATTTGTCCATTGTGGTACAATGTTGCCTTGAGGCAACAAACTTTTAATTAATAAATAAATTAAAAAAATAATGAAAATGTTTATTGATATTGTTATAGTGTCCATTTTTAAGCAGGAAAAACATAACAAACAATTTTTTCCTCACTGATATCATATTGCGTACCATAGAGGGTTAATAACTCATTTCCAAAGGGGCGTCACCAACGGACGTCGCTCAAATGCCTCTGGGCGCAATTGGATAGACCTAAAACCAATCAGAGCGATCGTCATCGTGTAAAGCCATATGCTGCGTCCCAATTCGCCTAAGTTACACAACGCCATAAAAGTATGTACTCTTTTTGCGAAGAAAAGAAAAAAAACATTACTTTTGAATGTGTAGCAAAAAAGTAGGCAAGCTTTGGGACATACTACTTCGTCATCTTTATCGGACGGATCTGTCGCGTGCATCCTGTCACGTAAACTGCCCTGTCAATCATCTTGTCACAGTCAAAATCCTCTATTAAATCTAATTTAATTTCCTACCGTTTCGGAGAGAAATGTAGTAGCACGTTCATCTGCCAGTGGGTCTTTCATGGAGACTGTCCTCATGTGTTTGCAATTTGAATATAATAATGCATTTAAAAGTTGATGCGCTTCACCAACGGACGTCGCTCAAATGCCTCTGCGCACAATTGGATAGACCTAAATCCAATCAGAGCGATCGTCATTGTGTAAAGCCTGCCCCAACATTTCTGATTGGTGCCGCGATTTCGACGGATTAGAAATGGGCTTGAATGAGCTCTTTGTCAGACTACTTACAGAGCAAATCTAAATTTGCTGGAAGTTGCCTGGGTTTTCCCAGGCTAGTTTGGAGCACTAGACTAGAGTAACTGTGATCCACATTGCAATTGTTGCTAAACTTATTGTGGCGTTCCATGCAGAAACCACTGTTACTGTACTGAGGAAACATATACTTATGGCACGTGTCCGAACAGTGCAGAAGCGGTCTGGTGACATTTGAATTCTCCACTGTAATGCGTTCTCATGCATAATACAGCACATTGATTGGATTAAAAGAGTTCATTCTTATGAATATTGCAGGAAAAAGCTCACAACGTAGATGACGTAGACACATACTCTCCAGTCACAGCAGCCAATCACCACTCTGAATTAAAGGGACAGTCCCCCCAAAATTAAAATTCTATCATCATTTACTCTCAAGTTCTTCCAAACCTGTATGAATTTATTTTTTTCTGCTGAACACAAAAGATATTTTGAAGAATGTCGGTAACCAAACAATTGATGCATCCCCTTGACTTAATACTTATACAAAAAAATACAAAAAACATAAGAAATGACATTTATTTTGACGAGGCATGCTGTTTAGGTTGGGTTTGGAGTTAATTTATAAACATAATGTTCTCTCTCTTAAAATGTAAGCGAGTGTAAATATCAACGTTATCATGTATGTTTAAAGGAATGAAGTCTGTTGAGTAAAAAAAAACTTATCGATACAATTCAGTCAATTTTGTGTAAGAAAAATATCCATATTTAAAACTTTTATCAACTAAAATAACTAGCTTTTACAGCAGACGGCTGTATACAAGTCGACCTACGCCAAAAGAGTAACACTTGACGCATGTATGATGTAGGATGTAGGAGTAGCGTAAGCTCTGACGCCTCTCGTGGTTCAAACCATAGTCAGTATAAGAAATGGACAGAGCGACCCCATAGAGTTCAACGGAGAAAAGTGAAGTCAATTAGAAGTACTCACTTCCTGATGGCTGAGCGTACTGCGCAGCCTCAAACTGAGCTTGAGGACGTAGATGTGACGTGAGCAGCCTGTCAGACAGTTGTAAGTCTTCTAGTAGCTGTGCCAAGAGAAATCTGAATCATTCCCTTCCGAATCTTGCAGAGACGGAGAGCGTGAGTAGGAGCTGTCCATGAGCTAGGAGCAGGAGCAACTTTATGACTCTCTATGGGCTTCTCTCTTGACTTTATTGGACTTTATGCCTCCACGTCCCCTCGATTGCCAGCGAGCTTCTCCTCCTGTCTATACGGTAATTTCTCTACTGTGCGACAGAGAGTCGCTTGGTTATGACGCAATCGTTAGCCTATTTTTACAAAAACGGCTTCTACGGGGCCATAATGTAAGATACAAGGTAATGGAGCCTTTTATACATTGTCGAGTTTCTTTAGAAATAATGGACAAATGGAGTCTTTAAACGCCTCAGATGTAAAGTTATTCGCTGTCAAAGTGACGCCAAAATGAATGGGAGTCAATGGAATGCTAACAGCAGGTGATGGCTTGCTAGCCAATGGCTGCCCCCATGGAAGGTACGCTTTCCGGGTGCTGGATTACCCCCTTGGTTCAAACAAACAGACCTGGGCAACCGCATTCGTCATTAGGTTGTGCGTCAAGTTCAAGGGAAGCTAGTTATTTTAGTCGATTAAGTTTTTTTACACAAACTCATCGCTTCGCTTCAGAAGGCCTTTATTAACCCCCACAGAGCCGTTTCGAGCACTTTTATTACGGATTGATGCGCTCTGATGGCCTTCCAAAAAAATATACCCATTGACTCTCACTATAAAGTTTGGAAGAGCCAGAACATTTTTTTTATATAACTCCGATTGTATTCGTCTGAAAGAAGAATGTCATATACACCTAGGATGGCTTCAGGGTGAGTAAATCATGGGCTAATTTTCATTTTTGGCCGAACAATCCCTTTAATAAAATCTCACCGCTGCGTCCAGAGCCATGATGCTGGGCTGCACGCTGAAGGGTCCGGGTGACGATCCGGCCACTGGCTGGACCACCACAATCAGGGATGATACCGTCTTGACCGTCTCCACCTGCTGGTCTTCACGGGTCACCTCCTGAGTGGCCACCTGAGAGAGAGACCGTTACAGTTTAAATAAGGAAAAGCACATTGTGTGCTTTACTGTAGAGCATATATTATTGGATCTTATTCTGTTAAAAATTCAAAGGGATATTCGGGGTTTAGTAGAAGTTAAACTCAATGAACAGCATTTATGACAGTGTTGATTACAACAAAAATCAATTTCGTCCCTCATTTTCTTTAAAAAAGCAAAAATGGAGGTTACGGTGATGCACTTACAATGGAAGTGAATGAGACCAGTTTTTTGAAGAATTTGATTTTATTTATTTGTCACTGTCTGCTGCAAAACTTTTTGTACACACGATGATTTTTCCCCATTTGTCTTACTGTATAACAACCTGATCACAGGCAGGAGTGACTACGCTCAAGCCTATGTATTCACTTTACAAACAAATTTTAAAAGTATTAGACAAAAAACCTAAGGATTATCATCATTGTAATATCCTGAAAAAATATAATCTTCTCAATTTTGATAATTTCTTATTTTATTCGGACGCATGTCTAATGTTTAAAGTTATTCATGATCTTGCACCCCCTCCTCTTAGAGGATGCATAGTATTCTCTGGCAGTGGCAGTGCCATTAGAACTAGAGCATCAACTACGGGTGATTTGGTACCGCATTTTAAAAAGACAACCTTTGGTCAATCTGCCTTCTCTGTTAAAGTAGTGGGGAAGTGGAACTCAATACCCACAAACATTAGAAACTCAGTGTCACAGTTCTGTTCTGTTTGAGTGTTTTTGTCACTGATCACATGTCTGTCTTTGTTCTATTTCCCGCCATTTCTTGATTTCCATGGTAACTGTCATTTAGTTAATTTGTCACACCTGTTTCCTCGTTAGTCTTGTCAGCTGTGTCTTGTTTCCCTGATCTGTTCTCCCCTGTATTTAAGCCCTGAGTGTTTCAGTCTTCACTTGTCGGTCAATGTTTAATGTTAGGTTTATCCTTGTTCTGAGCGCACGCTCCCTTTTTGTTTGTATTTGTTTATATTTAGAATTAAAATCTTGGAATTCATCATCTTCGTGTTCGTCTCCTACTTCATCCTTCCAGAAGCCTGACAGATTGACCGACCAAAAAGATGAGCTGGGAGCTCGCTGGACAGATCGCGGCTTTGGCTCGGGATAGCCGCGATCTGTTCCAATTCACCTGGGGGTTTGTCCCTCTTGCTGCCTCCTGCGCGCTGGATGACGAAATAATCAAGGCGTTACCGACTTGGGGCGAAGGAAGTCGACCCGAGGGAGCTTCCAGATCTCTCCGGTCAGGACTGGAGAGAGGCACTCTCCTGTTGTCTGGAGAGCTTCCTCCCGTGGCACGCCATGTCACCGTCTGCACTTCACGCCAGTCCAGCCGAGCCCGCACTTCACGCCAGTCCAGCCGAGCCTGCACTTCACGCCAGATCTGCCGAGACCAAGGCAGTAAGCGTCGTGCCCGCCGCGCCTGTGACTGACAGCGATCTTCCTCCTCTCATCGGCCCGCCAGAGCCCTCTTCGCCGCTGGTCCCGCCCAGCCCAGAGCCCTCTTCGCCGCTGGTCCCGCCCAGCCCAGAGCCCTCTTCGCCGCTGGTCCCGCCCAGCCCAGAGCCCTCTTCGCCGCTGGTCCCGCCCAGCCCAGAGCCCTCTTCGCCGCTGGTCCCGCCCAGCCCAGAGCCCTCTTCGCCGCTGGTCCCGCCCAGCCCAGAGCCCTCTTCGCCGCTGGTCCCGCCCAGCCCAGAGCCCTCTTCGCCGCTGGTCCCGCCCAGCCCAGAGCCCTCTTCGCCGCTGGTCCCGCCCAGCCCAGAGCCCTCTTCGCCGCTGGTCCCGCCCAGCCCAGAGCCCTCTTCGCCGCTGGTCCCGCCCAGCCCAGAGCCCTCTTCGCCGCTGGTCCCGCCCAGCCCAGAGCCCTCTTCGCCGCTGGTCCCGCCCAGCCCAGCCCAGAGCCCTCTTCGCCGCTGGTCCCGCCCAGCCCAGCCCAGAGCCCTCTTCGCCGCTGGTCCCGCCCAGCCCAGCCCAGAGCCCTCTTCGCCGCTGGTCCCGCCCAGCCCAGCCCAGAGCCCTCTTCGCCGCTGGTCCCGCCCAGCCCAGCCCAGAGCCCTCTTCGCCGCTGGTCCCGCCCAGCCCAGAGCCCTCTTCGCCGCTGGTCCCGCCCAGCCCAGAGCCCTCTTCGCCGCTGGTCCCGCCCAGCCCAGAGCCCTCTTCGCCGCTGGTCCCGCCCAGCCCAGAGCCCTCTTCGCCGCTGGTCCCGCCCAGCCCAGAGCCCTCTTCGCCGCTGGTCCCGCCCAGCCCAGAGCCCTCTTCGCCGCTAGTCCCGCCCAGCCCAGAGCCCTCTTCGCCGCTGGTCCCGCCCAGCCCAGAGCCCTCTTCGCCGCTGGTCCCGCCCAGCCCAGAGCCCTCTTCGCCGCTGGTCCCGCCCAGCCCAGAGCCCTCTTCGCCGCTGGTCCCGCCCAGCCCAGAGCCCTCTTCGCCGCTGGTCCCGCCCAGCACCGAGCCCTCTCTGGTACCCGGGACTTTTCCCAAGTATTTTTTTGGGGGGGGCCATAGGGCTCCGTCCTGGCCACTCGAGGGGCCATGGCCACCTGAGGGGTCCACACCGCCGTGGCCACCTGAAGGGTCTTCTCCGCCGTGGCCGCCCGAGGGGTCGTCTCCACCATGGCCGCCCGAGGGGTCGTCTCCGCCATGGCCACCCGAGGGGTCTTCTCCACCATGGCCGCCTGAAAGGCTGTCTTCGCCCTGGTCACCTGATCTGCCAGCTCCGCCCTGGAGGCTCCCTGTCCTGCCAAGCCACGCCCTTGTCAGCCTCCAGGGCGCCCACCCTCCCACCCTATTTGTTGGTCTGTCTATGGCGCGAGGAAGCGCCTAACGGGAGGGGGGAATTATGTCACAGTTCTGTTCTGTTTGAGTGTTTTTGTCACTGATCACATGTCTGTCTTTGTTCTATTTCCCGCCATTTCTTGATTTCCATGGTAACTGTCATTTAGTTAATTTGTCACACCTGTTTCCTCGTTAGTCTTGTCAGCTGTGTCTTGTTTCCCTGATCTGTTCTCCCCTGTATTTAAGCCCTGAGTGTTTCAGTCTTCACTTGTCGGTCAATGTTTAATGTTAGGTTTATCCTTGTTCTGAGCGCACGCTCCCTTTTTGTTTGTATTTGTTTATATTTAGAATTAAAATCTTGGAATTCATCATCTTCGTGTTCGTCTCCTACTTCATCCTTCCAGAAGCCTGACACTCAGGAAGTTTTGCAGTATTTAAAGCCAGCCTCAAAATTTGGCTAAAATCAGCACAAGAGTGTCACCACTAATGATTGCATTGTATTTTCTGTATTTTGTATTTGGTGTATATATCAAACTGTTTTTATCAGTTTTGAATTGATGGATATGTATTTTTTGTAAATTGATGTAGTGTATTTGTTTAGTGGTTGTTTTGAGTCTTTTGTTTTTGTTTTGTCTACCTGTCCAGGGACAACAGATGCAAATTAGCAGTAAAATAAACTCTGTCAAATAAACAGTAAAATAAATAATAATTAGATATAATTTCACAGAGATAAGGTTAGTAAGTGATTTTTTTTTTTTCACACTAAAATCATGTTAAAACTCCTACTATTCACGTCTTGAGATTATACTATCTCGTGATGTAACAGTGTGCACCAAAGTCTCTGGACTCATGCCGTCCCTGACACCCTTATTTTAACGATTCATAAAAGATGAATCCGGTATAGAGATAAATGTTAGGATCATGATATTTTGGTAGTATTACAGCATGTTGTGAGTGTATATTAGTACAATTTGTTGTTTGCTTTTGGCATTGGTTCAATTTGTTGTTTTCCATGTTTTGACCCAAAAACGCTCACTCGTGATGCCAGACTTAACAAGCGGATTGAAAAGTTGAGTATTTTAATGTTCATGGATTGGTCCCATTCACGTCCATTGTAAGTGCCTTACTGTAACCCAGATTGTTGCTTGATCGATTGAGTTTAACTTGTATTGAACCCATAATATTTCTTTAAATATCAACTTCGTCGTATATGTTTCACTTAAAATTTCTCAATTTTGATAATTTCTTATTTTATTCGGACGCATGTCTAATGTTTAAAGATATTCATGATCTTGCACCCCCTCCTCTTAGAGGATGCATAGTTTTTAAATGCTGGTTGACATCATAACATTTTAAAATGTTAGTGAGTTTGGTCATGTGATCTGATTAGCATCTTACATCGTTCCAGGTGGGGTCACTGGAAGAGGGTGGAGGAGGGATGATGCCCAGGGATGACACATTGAAGCCGATGGACTGACTCAGATTGCCTGAGACAGCAGCGCGGCCCAGATCGTCAGCAATGTTCTTCAGGGCCGCAAACTGTTGGTCTTCTGCAGATGGTTTATACATTTTAAGACATTGTATTGTGATCTAAATGTTGTATTTGTCATTTATTTTATTCTTGCTCTCACCAGTGGTGCTGTTGGTGGATGTCTGAACAGGGGGCTCCCTGATCTCCACCTGCACCGTCAGTCCTGCCGAACGCCTCCTTCTAGCATTAGTACCCTCACGGACGATGTTGGTGATTCGAATCTTGTTCGCCGGTATTTTCAGAAGTAAAGCCAGATTGTTGACAAGATTTGGCCCGAAGAACTCCGCCTCAGTCATGGCTGGGAGGTTGAAGGCCAGGAACAAAACCGGAGAGGTGCGGATTTGGACCGGCTCTGAGCCACGAAGAAGTATGTTCAGCATTTTGTAGTCCTGGTCAAAGAAGTTGGAGCCGTGACTGGAGTTGAAACTGGGAACGTATTGCCCTGAGAAGAACAGAGAGGAATCAAAGTAAGAATTGTTGTTTAGGTTGAAAAATGGTCTTCTGGCCTGCAGAGGGAGCTGTATTGTATTGTGCTGTACTCTACCTGTATAAGTTGGCTCACGCAGAGCGTAGTCAGTTTTGCCAGCATTCCACTCAGCATTTGTTGGACCAACCAAAGTATTGTTAACGTACACATCCAGCCGCTGAGGGTTTGAGTAAAATACAGCAACCCTGACAGCCTGAGAATAGATTATTACTGTAGTTAAGGTTCTACTGTAATAATATATCATAATAACTTAAGGTAAAACAAAAATTATACATACAGTGCTGGTCAGAATTACTTGCCCCCTTGGAAAATATGATTAAAGATGGCTGTAAAAAATAAATCTGCATTGTTTATTCTTTTGATATTTTATCTGACAAAAATGAAGCAAAGAATTGAAGCAAACACTTAAGATGGGTGTGGTTCATACAGGGATAAAAAAGTACCCCATGTGTAAAATGAAATACTCTGCTGTATCTTTAATGCTGTGGGCCTAATTTTCTGCCAGAGGTCCTGGACATCTTGTTCAGATACATGGCAACATGGATTCGATCAAATACCAACAGATAAAAAATCAAAACCTGACAACCTCTGCTAGAAATTATATAACGTGCCATGTTTGGTTCTTCCAACAGGACAGTGATCCAAAAACAAACATAAAAATCAAATCAAAAATGGGTCACTGAGCACAAAACCAAGCATCTGCAATGGCCATCCCAGTCCCCAGACCTGAACCCAATAGAAAATGAGTGGGCTGATCTGAAGAGAAGAAGCAACAGCATGGATCTGGGAATCTAAAGGATCTGGAGAGATTCTGTGTAGAGGAATGGTCTCTGATCTCTTGTCAGGTGTTCTCCAAACTCATCAGGCATTAAGACTCAGAGCTGCTATCTTGGAAAAAGGAGGTTGCAAAAAGTATTTCACAAAAGGGGGCAAATAATTGTTCCCAACGTGTTTGTTGGGAAATAAAATATCAAAAAGATTAACTGCAGATTTATTTTTTACAGCCATCTTTGATCATATTTACCAAGGGGGCAAATCATTCTGACCAGTACTGTATATATATTTGTGTGTGTGTGTGTGTAGTGGGTTTGTAGTGTGTTTGGTGTATTTTTTGGGTGACGTCATGCCAAAATGCGTCCCACGTCATTTCCGCCCAAATCGGCTAAAGGATGCGCAGCGTGATGCTGTGTGAGTGTGAGCGTGGAGAGCTGCTGCACACGGAGTGTACATCTTATATCCTCCGCTTCCTTCCTGTTCATGTTGCTGATGATACCCGGGTAGGTCATTTGAATTATGAGCAATACGCAGAGTATTGTTTGTTCTTGAGCATGTATGTTTTGTTTGTTTTGTTGTAGCAACAAGCCTGGTATCGTGGCGAACCATGAACTAGGGATGGGGAAATGAAGCCTCATGAATCACTGAGGCTTTCCCCGGACTGTTCCGGGAAAAGATTCAAAGCTTCGAGAGTGTCGAGAACAGCTCCATCTGGTGCTTATTTAAAATAAAGCAGCCAAGAAGCCTGTGTTAGAAGCTCTGGCAGATAAAGCAACCACAGCACATGTGTACAAATAAAAGCCTTACATGTTTGTGTTTTATTTGTTCATTAAAGAAATAAATTTTCTCTCCTCACAAACCCATCAACCAGACTGAGCCAACAATGACTCGTTAAATAAGATCTAGGCTTCGAGCCTTCTGACACCCAACTTCACTAGAAATTGCGTTGCATGTGTGATACGCACATCGAAGCTTCAGTGTCATACGTAACATCACTACCTTGTACATCTCGTATCGTTCTCTTTTTCCCCTGTTCATGTCACCGATGATACCCGGGTGGGTTGTTTGATTTATTATGTGCAATAAACTGTGCATCGTTTGTTCTTGTGCATGTATGTTTTGTGTGTTGTATTAACAAACTTGACACTGCGGACGCTGACTTAAAATAGGAAACATTTTGGAGGTAATTTGAATGTTTTATGTGTTTTTATATATATAAAAAAAGTATAACTAAATGAAATTTATGGTCTAAATCCAACTTGCATATTTTAATGGTGTATGAATGTAGGTGTATTAAACATGTATTGTGTTTTGAAAGACTTATTAGGAGCTGATCGTGTATTTGACTGCTGTTTTTCTCGGTATTTAAAGTTTATGTACAATCGTGTTTTGTTTTGGTTGATTTTGTCATGTGAATATTGTATAGTTTATTTGTCTTTGTTTTCTTTTTCATTTGGCTGATTTTGTAAGGTGAATACTGTATAGTTTATTTGTCTTTGCCCGGATACATATATAATAGCAGGTTTGCATTCCTATTTGTTTTTTTATGCAGTTTTGGATATATTTTGGTCATAATGTAGTTTATTTATTTATTTATACACAACTAGCTTATTCATGTTCCTGGATTGTGTTTTGGGTAAACTTTTGTAGCTTTTAAATAAAATATTAACAAATATGTCAAATAATTTTGTGACATAAATTAATATTTTTACATTATATTTGTTAATAAATGAATAAATAATTATTATCATCATCATCAATTATACAAATATTATATTAGGTATACATTTATTTATATTCATCAATTTGTTTCACAATTTAATCAATTAATTGATTGATATTGATTTATCAACTCATTTATTTTGAATATCTGAAGATAGAAATGTTCTGCACAATTCAGAAAAACAAACAAGATATTTGATTTTTTTATATTAAATTAGAAAACAAAATGGAAATAAAATAATAATGCAGATTAAAACTGATTAAAGATTTTTTTCCTAAATTTTGTATCACCTGTAGATGCTTACAGGTCAGTATAGTCTATTGTCAGTATTATCCATCTTACTAACCTCTGTAGGTCCAGCATTCAGTAACATAAGTCTCAGCTTCTGTGGTGTTGTGCTGGTGAAATAGATGTCAAAGGATTTATTAGTGGCCACAATGGCGTGGAAGAGAGATACTCGCTTCTGACACGTGTAGCCGGCGCACCAGCCGTGGTCTTGTGGGCCTGAAACAAGATATTCACAGTAAGATTAAAATTCAATAATACACAAACCTTAAACGTTTTCTGCTTTTATAAAATCCTAAATTATATTATGCATAAAATAGTAGGTGTTAAAGGGGGAGGTAAGAGTAATACCATTCACCAAATCCACATATTTGTCCCCCAGGATGGCTACAGGTGAGAGACGCCTGGTCTCTGTGTCTGCGTCCAAACTTTCGATGACCAGCATCCTATAGTTGAGCCCAAAGCACTTGTAGCTCTGCCAGGTGTTCATGTACGTACAGGTGTCTCTGATCACTCCTGCACAGGTAAAACAGCCACGTCATACGTTAAAAGCAGCTTCATCATTTTAAGTTCTCTCTCTTAGATCACTGTAAATGGACTGTACCTTTGTAAGGAGCGATTTGATTCACAGGTATCCGGCTGCCGTTGAGAGAGGTGAGCATGACTTTGGGGATGCGGTAATCGCCCAGTCCGCGTCGGGGATCCCCGTTCCACTCGTACTCGGACTGGGGCACCACTGCTCCTACTGCACCCAGGAAACTGCCATCCAGATCCTTCAACATTGTCTTCTTCTTAGCATCACAGTCCATGTCCACACAGTCTGATGGGTTCACCTTGCTGAGATATAAGAGTGGAAAAAATCAATCAGTCACTTCATATTTTTTGGTCATCCCTATCAATCATACATTTTCATTGTTGTTTTTCTACATTTACATTTATGCATTTGGCAGATGCATTTTGCCAAAGTGACTTACATTGCATTTCAAGGTACATATTTATATTCTTATCAGTTCTTGCTTTCCCTGGGAATTGAATCCATGACCTTGGCGTTGCATGCGCCAACCCTCTACTGTTTGAGCTACAGGAAAGCAGCTTCTTAAGAATGTTTCATAATTATTTTTTCGGGACTAATAGTTTATTAACAGTAGAGATGCACACCACGACTAACTTCATTAACGTAGAATTTTTTTTAATGAATGAATGAATGAATGAATGAATGAATGAAAAACTTTATTAATCCCAGTAGGGAAACTGGTTTGCTACCAACCATACAGCCATCAAACACAATACACAACTAACAGACAAGTACATTATTCTGGATTAGGAGACGACTAATAAACGCTGATTACGAGACACAATTTGAGAGATTAATTTTCATAATCAATAAATACTAAAAACAACACTTTAAGAGACAAGAATAATACTCAACAATCAGCAATGTTGGTTAAAAAATCTGACCGCTGCTGGAACAAAAGACCTTCTCATGCGCTCACTAGAGCACCGTGGCATTATCAGTCGCTCACTAAAAGAGCTTCTGAGTCCTTTAAACAAATTGTGCAGTGGATGGCCTTCAAAAAGCAGGACCATTTTTAATTTGGAACTAATCCTCTTCTCAACAGTAATCTCTAAAACATCTGGATTAAGACCAATAACTGAACCTGCTCTCTTGATTAGCTTATTTATCCTATTTTTGTCCTCAGCAGATATACTTCCCCCCCCCCCCAGACAAGTACAGCATAAAAAAGAACACTGGCTAAAATCCCTTGATAAAAAACATTTAAGAGCTTTGTGCTTATGTTGAATGATCTGAGTTTTCTCAAAAAGAAAAGTCTCGACTGAGCCTTCTTCATTGAAACATTAGTATTCTCTTTCCAGTTTAGTTTGTCATCCACATAGACACCTAAATATTTATATGACTTCACAATTGACAAGAAAAAAACTGACAAGTCTAACAACTGTAGATAGTCAAAAAACAGTTTACATTTGAATATCTGTCAGGATCACCAGCTGGAGTGCCCTGGATGTCCACCAGAGGGCACTCCCCTCTTTGTTCAGTTATAATTAAATGATGTAGAATGTTTAATACCATTTAGTTGGCTAGTCTCACACCTCCCTAATTAACAGTGTTAACTTTGTGAATTGACATTGACTATAAGCTTTTGGTTTACCCCAGATCAGGCCGATGAATGTATGCCAGAGCGTCCTCTGTGCTGTTTATCTTGGCTATCCTCTCAACACTGATTGGATGTTGCAGATCCTCATTTCCCGGGTTGGTCATAAACATGTAATTTGTCTCTGTTGAGCACACACTCTTGAACCCAACAAAAGTTGTGTCTGGAAATAGAAACAAACAGTGTAAATAGAAGCTTTTTTTTTTGTATTATGAAAGTTTTAAACTGAAGAGTTGTACACATTTTGAAGCAATGTGACTCACCAGAGACAGTCATTAGACCAGCTATGGCATTGTAGCTCATCAGTCCAGCGTGAGGCTTTTGTGGTGCATTATTGTGGTTCGATTCAAATGTCGGCCAGGAAATTCCAGACCTTCCACCTGTTGTACACAGAAAATGAGCTTAGAATACTATTAAATACAATTATTCAGTAGTGCATAGATTAATCTTTAATATGTATTGTACCATTGGGGGGGCGAGGGGCCCTGTGGCTTTTGCTGAGCATAACATAGGTCATAGTTGTGGACAGACTGTCAAAACAGTTGAAGTTAGGGCTGCTGCCCACAATCAGGGAACCCTGTAGAGATGATTTTTTGAAAAATGTAATAAAAAAAAATTAACAGGATAAGATTGCTTTATTCTCTTAAGGCCAATTCACACTGCACCAACAGATGCCGACCAACAGTGACAGTCACTAGATTACAGTATGTAACTTCACAGACATTCCAAGACCCAACAAATGCTGATTCAACATGTTCAATCTGTGAAAATGAGAGCTGACAGATGCTCTCATTGACCCTACAAAGTGTCTGTTGCTGTCTGTCGGTGCAATGTAAATTGGCCTTTAGTTTTGACCGAAAAGACATATAGTGCATCCTCACCTGTACACGGACTATTTTGTCAGAGTATGTGTGGCTGAGCGAGGGAGGACTGTAGATGAGAGGCATGATACTCATTCCATTATCAATAAGGCTCACGTTAGAAACTAACACGTTCATCGATACCTGGAAGTGAGGAGAGGAAAACATGAATGACCAGCACAATGCATTTATACAAGTAAATTAACAGTTTATCTGACCAATAAAACACTTGGCTTTGCAGTTACTGTAGGTTATTATAGTAGGAAGTTTGCAGATTATGTATCATACTTGAACATAAATGCCAAAATCAAAGCTCCTCCAGACAGTGAAGCCCTGGATTTGAGAGCAACCAGCAAGTCCATCTTTATTCATGTAGAGTCCGTACAGACCGCCATGTGCCTCATTCTGACTCCATTGAGCCACTGAATTTGGAGATCCTTTTGGAGACATATTGTTGGAAACATAAAAAAAAGTATATTAATACTATATCAGTTATCAGCCTAAATTTGTTACGGAAGCAGACGGACAACAAGGTAAGTTGTGATGTAATGTTTATTTAAACAGCTGAGTGTCAAGAAGATTCAACGTGCAGAATATAGGTGAGTATCAGAGTTCAGAAGTGCAGAGTTCTTGAGTGTAATTCGTGAATGAATGATCGTTGTATCTTTTGCAGGACCGGCAGGATGAGACTTCAGAGTGGATGTGATCTTCGTATGAAGAGGATGACAGGTGACAGCACACACTCACGCACCACTTGATGGGACGGACAGGCTTACGGCTCGGACACCACTCAAGATGAGATCTGAACAGACTGGAACAGACTGGAATCGTCGCAGAGAACTGGTAAGTAAACACAGGTAAGTTTAGTAGTGAAACTCGCAGAGAGAAGCACTATGAGTCCGCTTCGGATAAACGAGCCCGAACAATGAGAGGTGCGTGAGGTGTGCTTATGAAGCAGTGGTGATTAACGGGGTGTTAATTGTCAAAGGATGTGACTGCAGAGGTGTGACTTGTTAAAACTCAGCTGACTGTGATCGCTGGGTGATTGTGGTGGATGAACCTGGCCAATCGTGACACTATCCCCCTCCCCAGGGCCCGCTCCTGAGGGCCGAGATCTCCGACGCCGTGGTGGTCTTCCTCGTCCACGAGGTCCAGGGTACTGAGGATGACTGGAATGGAACTCTTCCATGAGCGTGGGATCTAGGATGTCGACTCTTGGGATCAATGATCTCTCCTCTGGTCCCTATCCTTCCCAATCGACAAGATATTCCAACTGACCACCACGACGTCGGGACTGCAGGATTTCACGAACGGAGTAGATGGACCCTTCTTCCAGCATCAAGGGGGGAGGAGGTTCCTCTTCATGGCCAGGTTCTGTGGAGGGAACAAGAGGTTCGTGAAAGGGTTTGAGCAAGGAGACGTGAAATGTGGGATGAATTCTGTATTGTGGTGGTAACTGGAGTTTGTAAGTGACGGGATTGACCTGTTCCAAGATGGTAAAGGGGCCAACAAACCTGGGACTAAGTTTTTTGGAGGGCAGTCGCAGACGGATATCGCGAGTGGAGAGCCAAACCTTATCTCCTGGAACGTAGACTGGACCCGAGATCCTCCTCCGGTCAGCGACTGCCTTGGATCTGCGAACTGCCCTCTGCAGATGATTGTGAGCTTCGTCCCAGACTCTCTCGCTCTCCCGGAACCAGTAATCCACTGCGGGGACCTCAGATGGTTCACCATCCCAGGGAAATAGAGGAGGTTGGAATCCGAGAACACACTGGAATGGTGTGAGGCCTGTCGTGGTTTGCCGCAGTGAATTTTGGGCATACTCTGCCCAGCCCAGAAACTGGTTCCAGGAGTTCTGGTGGCCGTGGCAGAAGGTCCTGAGGAACCGCCCCACTTCCTGGATCTTCCTCTCCGTCTGGCCGTTGGTCTGAGGGTGGTAGCCAGAGGAGAGGCTGACTGTCACACCTAGGAGCTTAAAAAACGATTTCCATACTCGGGAAATGAACTGGGGTCCCCTGTCTGATACAATGTCTTCTGGGATCCCATAATAGTGAAAGACATGATTGAAGAGGAGTTCGGCGGTTTCCAAGGCAGTGGGAAGACCTCTTAGTGGTAATAGTCTGCAAAACTTAGAGAATCGATCGACGATGACGAGAATGCAGGTGTTTCCATCCGATGTTGGTAAATCGGTCATGAAGTCAACTCCTAGGTGTGACCAGGGGCGGTTAGGAATTGGCAAGGGATGGAGCTTTCCTGCAGGCAGATGTCTGGGACTTTTGGACATGGCACACTCCTTACATCCTTGGACATACCTCTTCACATCCCTTGCCATACCCGGCCACCAGAAGCGTTCGGATAGCAGTGAGAGAGTGTTGTTGGCCCCGGGATGTCCAGTGCCCAAAGAGGTATGAGTAGTGTGGATGAGATCTACCCGTTGTGTCCTAGGGATGAACTGGCGATCAGGTGGACAGCCCGGCGGAGGACGAGGTTCAGGAGTGGCGACGGCTGGAGGAGCAGACCATTCGATGGGACTGATGATGATATCTTCGGGTAGAATGTTGGTGGTTGTCTCGGGAGTCTCTGGAGTATCATGTAGTCTGGACAAAGCATCGGCACGTACATTCTTAGGACCAGGACGGTAGGTTATGGTAAAGTGGAATCTCGAGAAGAATAATGACCTCTGGCCTGACGGGGACAGAGACGTTTTGCATCACGGAGGTACTGGAGATTTTTATGGTCTGTGATGACTTGGAATGGGTGGATGGTGCCCTCCAGCCAATGTCGCCACTCCTCCAGGGCGAGCTTGATGGCTAGGAGTTCACGGTTGCCAATGTCGTAATTCCTCTCCGCCGGGCTGAGCTTCCGAGAGAAGTAGGCGCATGGATGGAGTAATTTCGGTGTCCCATGAAGTTGAGAAAGGACGGCTCCAACTCCGGAGGTTGAGGCATCCACCTCCACGACGAAAGGAAGCTCAGGATCAGGATGAGTCAGGAGAGGTGCTTGAGTGAAAGCAGACTTGAGGGATTGGAAGGCTGCGGCCGCTTCAGGAGTCCAGAGGAGACTTTTGGGTTTACCTTTGAGCAAGTTGGTGAGTGGAGTGGTGATGATGCTGTAACCTCGTATGAAACGTCTGTAAAAGTTGGCAAAACCAAGGAATCTCTGGAGCTCTTTGATCGTGGTGGGTTCTGGCCAGGTGGTGACAGCTGTGACCTTCCTCTCATCCATGCGGACCCCCTGATGGTCAATGAGGTAGCCTAGGAACTGGACTGATGGGAGATGAAAAGAACAAAGAACATTTTTCGGCCTTCAGGAAGAGATGATGAGCTCTGAGTGTGTGAAGGACCTCCGCAACGTGGTGGCGATGCTCGACTTCACTCCGGGAGTAGATGAGGATGTCATCTATATAGACGACCACGAAGCGATGCAGGAACTCCCGGAGGACCTCATGAATGAAGTTTTGAAACACGGAAGGGGCGTTGACCAGCCCATAGGGCATAACCAGATATTCATAGTGACCAGTAGGGGTCACAAAAGCGGTCTTCCATTCATCCCCTTCTCGTATTCTCACCAGGTTGTAGGCGCTGCAGAGGTCCAACTTCGTGAAGATGGTAGCTGTTCGGAGTTGTTCGAGGGCCGCAGGGACGAGAGGAAGGGGATGCTTGAACTTGACAGTACCTTGGTTTAGGATCCGGCAATCAATACATGGCCGCAGCCCTCCATCTTTTTTGGCCACGAAGAAAAAGCTGGATGCTGCAGGAGATGTCGAATGCCGGATGTACCCTTGATCGAGAGCTTCCTGAATATACTCCTCCATGGCCTTGGTCTCTGGAAGTGACAACGGGTAGATCTTACCTCTGGGCAAAGGAGCATCAGGAATCAGGTCTATGGCGCAGTCCCATGGCCGATGAGGTGGTAGCTGGGAAGCTCTCTTGGGGCAGAAGATGTCTTGGAAAGATGAGTAGATATAAGGAATCTTCGTGGACTGTTTCTCGAGTGTTCTTTCGACTGATGTGACATAGACTGGAACAGGATTCAGAACAGGACGTGGAAGAAATGGAAAACATCTTGGTGAGCAATCCTTGCCCCATTTCATCACTTCCCCAGAGCCCCAAGAGATGATGGGATCATGCATCACCAGCCACGGACGTCCCAGTATAATATCCGCATTGGCCCCCTCCAGAACCAGCAGCTGGATATCCTCTTTGTGTAGGGCTCCGACATGAAGCGTAATGGGTTCACATTTCCGGTGAATACGTGGACGTGCAGTGATGAACTTGGATATGGGTTGAATCTGGTAAATTACTGACGAGGCTTCGGTACGGAGCTGGAGCTGGCGACAGAGGGTCCCCGAGATGAAATTTCCAGAGGACCCGGAGTCGATGAGGGCGAGAACTGAAACAGAGGATGCTTGGGTAGTTAACTGGACACAAGAAGTGAGTGGTTGCATTTTCTCTTCATCAATATGGAATACACTCACCGATGTTCGTATGGGACGAGTTGGGCAGTTCAACCGAACATGCCCACTGGCTCTGCAATACAGGCAAAGACCCCGGGTCAGCCTCCTCTGTCGCTCAGCAGCGGTAAGTTTACCAGACTCTATTATAATGGGCTCTGGTTCTGGAGGGCTGGCGGTTTCAGATGGGCGGAGGAGTGCAGTAGAGTTGGAATGGGACTGATAAGATTGTATACGGTCTGAACACCTGATGGATTGTTGAATGAACTTTTCAAGCCCCATATTATCGTCCAAGGCGGCCAGCTGTAGACGGAGTTGAGGTGTGAGACCAAGCCGGTATGTGGTCAGTAAGGACCGCTCGTTCCATCCACTGGCCATGGGACTGGAAGATGCGGTGGTCGAAGAAGTGCTCGATGGTGATGGTGCTGGTGGTGCGGAAGGCGTGATGGCTGGAGTTGGCGTGATGGTAGGATTAAATGTCAATACCCTCTTCAATGAATCCACCAGCTCTTGAAAGGGATCTGGAACACTCATGTTGCCGCTGTCTCTTTTCGGTCCGGGCTAACTGTTACGGAAGCAGACGGACAACAAGGTAAGTTGTGATGTAATGTTTATTTAAACAGCTGAGTGTCAAGAAGATTCAACGTGCAGAATATAGGTGAGTATCAGAGTTCAGAAGTGCAGAGTTCTTGAGTGTAATTCATGAATGAATGATCGTTGTATCTTTTGCAGGACCGGCAGGATGAGACTTCAGAGTGGATGTGATCTTCGTATGAAGAGGATGACAGGTGACAGCATACATTCACGCACCACTTGATGGGACGGACAGGCTTTCGGCTTGGACACCACTCGAGATGAGATCTGGACAGACTGGAACAGACTGGAATCGTCGCAGAGAACTGGTAAGTAAACACAGGTAAGTTTAGTAGTGAAACTCGCAGAGAGAAGCACTATGAGTCCGCTTCGGATAAACGAGCCCGGACAATGAGAGGTGCGTGAGGTGTGCTTATGAAGCAGTGGTGATTAACGGGGTGCAGGTGTGACTTGTTAAAACTCAGGTGACTGTGATCGCTGGGTAATTGTGGTGGATGAACCTGGCCAATACGTGACACTATTGGAGTTTTTTTTTTATTATTTAATTTAATAATTAATTTATTAATTAATTTATTTATTTTTTTAATTAGTTAACATTAGTTAACTACTCTTATTTAACATTAATTAACAATGAACAATACTTGTACAACATTTATTAATCTAAATTAATGTTAATTTCAACATTTACTAATGCATTGTTAAAATCAAAAGTTGTGTTTGTTAACATTAGTTAATGCACTGTGAACTAACATGAACAAATAATGAATGACTGTATTTTTTATTAACTAACATTAACAAAGATTAATAAATACTGTCACAAAAGTTTTGTTCATAGTTAGTTCATGTTAGTTAATACTTTAACTGATGTTAATTAATTAAACCTTATTGTAAAGTGTTCCCATTATAACAACCAATTTGTTTTTATTTATTGTAAATTTTATTGTATTATTTTTGAAAATAATTATTGGCTTCTATACCTGGGCATGGTTCACCATCAATTCGGAATCCAACTCGTTCATAGCCAGCAACAATATTCCCTTGAAGAATTGCATTGGTTGCCTCACTCACCTACAACATCAACAGTAATATATCAGTTCTTTATCTAGTACTAATCTTTGCAGCCAGTAATCATGTTTTCACATGGTTATATCATGTTTTTTGAACATGTACCATAACATTCTTGCATTGTGGAGTGCCATCAATTAGGTAAATTAATATGGTAATAATTCTCTACCATGTAACCCAGTACATTTCTTTAAGGGTTACCTCAATGGCTGCATTCCATTCAAAGTTAAATTCCTCCGCTCTGCCGTTGTACGATCCAGGCCACAGTGTCAGTGTAACCAAGTTCCTCCTGATGGCATTACTGTCACCCCAGACTCTGATTCCTGGGAAATTGGAATAAAAAGTGCAGAAAAGAAAAGTGCTAAATCATATGACCCAACTCATTGTGATTATATTTAGTTTAATAGTATTTAATAGCCGTTGAATCTTCACCTTCTCCAACGGTGTGATGGATCACATTGTCATCAATACTCAGTCCATCTGTTCCGAAAACACCAATAGCAGGAGCAAAGCCATCATGAAAAGCACATCCCTTGACGTAAGACTCACCAACCACCTAAAAACATTGTGACAGTAAGTAGAAAGGAATATGTGTGATAATCATGTACTGTGTAAAGACTTTCTCTCACCCCTCCCAGGTTATAAAACACCAGAGAGTAACGTGGGTCTGACAGGTCGTTCCATCCTTCCTGCCCGGTGTGGTAGAACTGAACATTTCTGATCTGGGCTTTTCCTGTGAGGCAAGTTATCAACAGCGTTAGTGAGTTTTCATTACTTACACAAATAAAAAAATATAATTTCGACATGAAGTTCTTTGAATATGACTGCTTGCAAGATTATTTTTATTAAAACATTAATATATTTCTGCATTCTCTCATCTTCTAGGTAATTAAACCATATCCATGTTATATATATATATATATACACACATACATACATATACATATACATATATATATATATATATATACATATATATATATATATATATATATATATATATATATATACACACATACATACATACATATACATATATATATATATATATATATATATATATATATATATATATATATATATATATATATATATATATATGTGTGTGTGTGTGTGTGTGTGTGTCCCATTTAATTGAATGCAGCAATTTATGTACTGTAAGAGTGGTTTTGCATGTGATTCGTCCTAATTGCGTTTCATGTGCAGGCTGAAATATCTGAAACACTTCCAATACTAATTTTCCAGAGAAAAGATACACGATACCAGCTGCGTTTTCTCACTCTCTCATCTCTCTAACAGAGAGTTGACACACAAACCCACTTCCCCCTCACTCACTTGTTTAATTTGCCCCGGATGAATATTGTTGGTGTCAAAATTATGTTCTGTCTTGTTTGCACCTGTTCTTGTTAGTCCCTTATTAGTTTACCTTCATCCACCTTTGTCTAGTTAGTTCCCTTGTTTACCCTGTGTATATATTCTCCCCGTTCAGTCCCTTGTTGGTTATTGTTCGTGTCTATGTGATACACGCTGTTGCGTCCTGTTCACCTGCCCATGTACATTAAAGCTTTGTTATATTTTTGGAATCAAGCTTTGTCTGTCTGCTTCATCAGCCAAAGCCTGACACTTGGTGTTACAGGATTTGAATTTCGCCATGGGATTGGCCATATTACGCATAATTTTATTCATTCCGGCAGATTTTACTCACATTCAAAGTGCGCAGACATAAAGCCACAAAAAGTTATTTTTCCCTGCTTATTGCGCTTAAACAGTCAAATAGTCACATTGCCGGTCTTGGCGAGTATTCATGTTAATAGTCAGTTATGTTTTAAGAACGTAAACAGTTGAGAAAGAAAACGCATGTGTAACAGTATAATGGATCTGTGAGTCAGGTATGAAAGTGGCAGCAGCCAAATATACCTGCTGCCAAACTATGAGATAACATTAAAAATACCTATATGGCAGTTTTCTCCCATAGTACCAATGTCAAAATTGTGGCTGAGGCAAAATTGAAAATTCTAAGTGGCTAGTAACTTTAGAAGACCACTAGCCACCGTGGTTGGTGAGCAAACAAGTTCATGACAAGCCCTGATTATACCTCTGTAATCAATCCCTCCACTGGAGAAGCTTCCCACCAGCACTCTTGCCCCATAAGACTGTGTGTACATTTCTGGATACTCCTGACCAATGATCTTGATGTTCCTGGTCAGTAAAGCCACATTGCCTGCAAGCTGATAACTTCTTGAAGTACCTGGCACACTGTAGCTCTCCCCTATATGACCAAATACATTTAATATTAATTTAATTAATTTAATTTAATTAAAGAAATCAAAAAAGTGAAAATGTATCATGGTTTCCAAAAAAAATGTGTTTAGTGTATTTCTTAGTGTTAAAAAAACTGTTTTTAACACTAAGAAATGTTTCTTGAGCACCAAATCAGCATATTAGAATGAAGACTGGAGTAATTGTTGCTTAAAATTTAGCTTTGCCATCTTAGGAATAAATAACACTGTTAATAAAATATTACAAATAAATATGAATAAATATACAGTCATGTGAAAAAAAAGTACACCCTTTTGAATTCTATGGTTTTACGTATCAGGACACAATAAAAATCATCTGGCCCTTGGCAGGTTTTAAAATTAGGTCAATAAAACCTCAGATGAACAACAACACATGACATATTACACTGTGTCATTATTTATTTTACAAAAACTAGGAAAAAATGGAGAAGTCATGTGTGATAAGTACACCCTTACTGCTTCCATAGGAATTAAGAGGGTAAGCAACAGTCAGGCGCTGCTAATCAAATGCCATCAGAAAGTGTGACCAACTCAATAAAAGCAGAAGTTTTGACAGTTTGCTGGTCTGGAGCATTCAGGTGTGTTTTAACACAATGCCAAGGAGGAGAGACATCAGCAATGATCTTAGAGAAGCAATTGTTGCTGCCCATCAATCTAGAAAGGGTTACAAGGCCATTTCCAAACAATTTGAAGTCCATCATTCAAATCTACACTGAGGAAGATTATTTACAAGTGGACAGTTGCCAATCTTCCAAGGAGTGGGTGTCCCAGAAAATCTACTCCAAGGCCAAACTGCATTGCTCAAAGAAACTGCAAAAAACCCAAGAGCTACATCTCAGACTCTACATGCCTCAGTTAACATGTTAAATGTTAAAGTTAAGGACAGTACAATTACAAAAAGACTGAACAAGTATGGCTTGTTTGGAAGGGTTGCCAGGAGAAAGCTTTATCTCTAAAAAGAACATGACAACATGGCTTAGGTTTGCAAAGTTGCATCTGAACAAACCTCAGGAATTCTGGAACAATGTCCTTAAGACAGATGAGACCAAAGTGGAGATGTTTGGTCATAATGCAAAGAGCCACGTTTGGCGAAAACCAAACACATCATATCAGCATAAACACCTCATACCAACTGTCAGAAGTAACAGTCAACCTCATACCAACACAGAATTCAAAAAGGTGAACTGTCTTTTTCACATGACTATATCTGTGTACCTAACAGCTTATTGATACAGCATAATGCCTATTATTGCTATAATGGCATTATCTATAATCTAGGGGACTAACCGATGTGTGTGAATGATAAAGGCTGGTCCAGAGTAAGTGTGCGGCCATAATCTGAGATAGCAGTTATGGTGCGGATTTCTGTCTGCCAAGGGTCATAGCTGGAGGTGGACAGCAGGATCTTCTCCCCAACCTGGAGGCAAAGAGTGTAATGGTTCAGAGCACAAATGCAGCTTGGAATCTAAAAGGCATCACCCAATCATACAAGGAGGTTCAAAAGTTCTCTTAAGGTCTAAATTTTTTTGTGTCATTTTTAAAAAAGCTTCTCACCCTCCAGTCAACAGGTTCCTGTAGAAAGAGAGTGCTGTTTCCTGCCTGGGACGTGCTAGCCAGCTTAGTGTGATGCACGTTGTGTGGCATACCATAAAGTTCAAGAAATCCAAACACACCTGGAAGACAATGTTTCCACTCAAATCAACACTTAAGTTGGCAAACGATTGAGAGGAATGTATCTGATGCATATACAATCAATAATGAGATTTCTTTATTTTTATTCCTGTTGATTTACCTAGAACTTTGGACCCTTGGTTTGGTCCAGATGGTAATAGCCAGTCTGGTGTGGAATGGCTTCCTCTCAGTATAATCTGCAGTTGACCTCTGAAGGGTTCATCAGGCCACCCAGCAATCAGACGTCCACCCTGATTGAGTCAAGTGAACATGTATTGTACAGATAGAGTTAGCGTCTTTAGTATGGACAAGTAAGTGGAATTAGCACACAGGGCAGGAAGAGTCTGGTTCTGATTTGGTGTAATAATCCTAAGATGTCTGTGTGCTTACTTGAATGGAGATGTATGTGGCATTCAGTACAATGTTATTATATTGAGAAACACTGCTGTTGGAGGTGCCATTGTTTGTGTCTGGAATCTCCAGAACTCCAACTATTTTCAGCTTGTTCAGGGAGGGGACTACAACATCTACAACCATCCAAATGCCTTCGAGAAATAATCGGAAATTTTTTAATGAAATAGCATACCATATTGATAAATAGCTTTTTCTTGTGATTTGTCACATTAGAGATGCTCACCAGCTGGAATGACTACATCAGAGCCTTCTTGCGCTATACTGAAGTTGTTCTCTAAACTTGACCGCCAAAATGATGTATTTGACCAGAGACTAAACACAGCATGATATGTTTTATTAATAAAAGTAAAAACAGTAGATACAATAGATTACTATTATTATTATTATTATTATTATTATAAAAGCTTGATTATTATCATTATATATTTTTTAAATTGCTGCACGTGTGTGGTAACATACAAATAGTTTGCAGGTCTGCGGCCGGTTGTATTGGATGTGTTGGCTGTAGTGGCTACAGGACCAGTTGGAGAAATACAGTTGGGATAGTAACACTGATACACTCTAAAGTCCAATGATCTGTCTACAGCTGAGCGGTCCACACTGTTCCTCCTCCTCCGGCTAGTCACACGGTTTCTTCCAGACACTGTAGTCAGAAAACTCAAAATCTTTCATTCTTTGCACAGTATTGAGCAGATTTGAGCATGATACTGTATGTGCCCACTTTAAAAAGAAAGAGAGCATAGATGTCTTAGGTGAAGAGGCGAGTAGTTTTACCCATGTAATAGAGGCTTCTGGATGACTCGTTAAAGTACCAGTCCCCATTTACATTCGCAGTGGGGTTCAGGGGCTGGGAGGAACCATTCCTGTCATCTATAATGCGGAAGCGGTCAGGTGTCTGAGTCAGGTTGTGATTCATGATTACATAATTTTCTGGCTGTAATGGAGAAAGAGAGGAAACATTAACATGCTAAATACTAATCTTAATTGGATGGAACATAATTAAAGGCATAGTTTTTATTTACCAGCCTGTCAAATTTTCAACTTTTCGTTTGAATGCACATTGAATTATTTAGTAACGTGTAGTGTGCACACTTTACCCGAAAACCGTAGACCATTCCATTGTATGAGATGTTAGTGATTTGGGAAGCACCATCAAAGTACCAGTTATAGGTTTGGCCTGTGGGCAGCATTGCCATCCAGCCAAGTGTATGGGACACAAGTTTTTTAAGGAAAGGAAGCACACATGTTCCTAAAGAGAGACAGAACATTGTGAGTAAATGTACCAACCAAAAAGCTTTCTAATCATCACACATCTCACTTCAACCCTACAAACACAAAATGCTCCCCAATGTTAGTGTATGGAATTCTTTAGATATTTTTTAGTTTATAATCATTGAGGCCATGTACACACTGTAAAGTTTCAGTAGAGACAACCACATTTAAATGTGGGAGAGTCCCATAGATTATCATTCCATGTACGTACGGAACACGACTTTCTCCCAAAACTGCATGATTGACACAGTGGTAACCATAGCCACGTTCTGGTGTCTCACATGTTTGGTCTCCGCTATTCTGACCTGTGATGGATTTTTTAATTAACCCTCTGAGGTCGGCAAACACGCCGGCGCGTTTTGCTGGATTTTCTTCACATTGTAGCACTATAAACTTAAATTTCTCCGTCATTTATGGTCATACAGAAAAAAGAAATATAAAAAAAGAATCTGTGATATTTCTACTTTTGTATGTGTCCACTTACAATCAAATCAAAACATTGTGCTTTTGTAAAATAAAGAAAATAAACAGGGTGTGTGTTCTGCCTCTCCGTCGCGGTGAACTTTTTTTTCTTGAGCACGTCTATAAACTGAAACAAAACTCAGCGAATACTTGTCACACATTTATGAGCCATATACCTTTATAAACATTTAAGTGTGTACTTTTAAATGATCGGATTCAAGCTGAAAACAAATATTCTCTGTTTAAGTAATTTGTATAAAACCAACAAGATGTCCAGCTTCTCAAACGCTTCCTAATTATTTTTTATTTGACCACGCCCACTTGCGCAAAAGAGATTCACATGCAAATTTCCACATGGAATGCGAACGCGCTCATTACCTCAAAAACAAAACACCAAAACACTTCACAAGTCTCTGCTTTTTGTCGAGTTTGAAAGACGCGCCGTGAGCTTACGTTGGATTTACATCAGAAGAAGAACGCGATTTGAAGACAAGAAAGATGTAAGGTAAGAAATTCTTACATATTAGTTTGTTATTGTTGCATAAATTTCACATTGCAGTTGAACTGTTGCTAGATATATGATGAATATTATAATATTTAGACCCGTGTTTACTGTTACTGTGTTTGTAGATATCAGCTCAAACGTAGATATGTATATGGTAACCATAATGTTTTATATTTGAGCGCGATCGCGTTTGAATGTTTGATATTTTGGATTGCGTTTGAAAAGCAAAACGCACCAAACGGCTTCATGTTTTTACTATTATCTAATTTCATATCATCATAACGAATGGAAACATTTGAAGTAACATGATAATCAATATATTTTTCTCTAGCTTAGTTGTTACTGAAATCTTTTGGAAGATTTATAGGCTGCTATAGGTTATTGTTATTATTTTATGCAGCACTGCGCATAGCCTATGCCTACAAGGCAAAACAAACCTGGTGTTCATTATATTATATATTGTTGGAAACATTTGTGTGTGTGTGTGTGTGTGTGTGTGTGTGTGTGTGTGTGTATTCTGTGAATTTTAAAAAGCAATTTTAACCAGAAAAATCTAAAATTTATTCCCAAAATCGTGCACGCCTTTCTCTTGATATCAGTATGTTCACTTTTTTTTTTCTTTCTTTCAGGGCCCAGATGCCACTGAGTCCTGCTGACTTCAACATTCACACGAGTCTCTGTACATGAACATGGTAAAGTGAAAATCAAACACCTTGGAAATGAAAGGTATGTACAATGTTTTTAGGAATGGCAGAAAGGTCTCTGTCTTTGGATCATTGTTTTCAATATGTAGTCAGGGGGCCAAAACTGATATTAAAACTTTGTCGGACACTTTTTGGTACAAGTATACAACCTATCCAGTATTAATATTTATCCCCTCAACATGTGTTCTAGCCAGGTTGTCAGCTTAGAAAATGTTTTTTTGTCCATTTTAACACTATATTCTTAAAAGTGGTAAAAGCGGATTTTTTTGAAGTGCTTCCATTTTCTTCCATGTTACCTATTGTAATTTTGGGCAAATGTGCAATATAATCCAACTTATGTGCAAGCATGATCATTAAAAAATAATAATCAATAAATACCACAAGAGTATCACACCACAAGGGGCACTGTTGTGTCAGCGCAGCTGTGATTTGGCAGCAGATTGAGGCAGCAGATCCAGAGAAGATGATCACAGCAGGTGTCAACAGTACAGGCTGAACAAAACTTTATAAAGGAGTGAATCACACAATCACATAACAGATTAACTTGATCTATTTGTCTACACAAACATTTACCTCAAGATTCTACCATTCTACCATCAAATGTTGCCAGAAACAGGTAAGCTAAACTGTTTTCCAACTAGCTATATACTTACCAGACATACACTCACCTAAAGGATTATTAGGAACACCATACTAATACTGTGTTTGACCCCCTTTCGCCTTCAGAACTGCCTTAATTCTACGTGGCATTGATTCAACAAGGTGCTGAAAGCATTCTTTAGTAAGGGTGTCATGATTCTCCAAATCCTCGATTCGATTACATTTTCGATTCTAAAGTCACGGTTCGATTCGATTCTCGATTTTAAAAAAATAAATTGAAAGCACAAGCTATGCCATTTTAAGACTTTTATGCAATATAATAATATCTGACCTTTGTTCGCAATACCACACACTACATTGTCAAATTTAAAACGTTTATTAACAACATAATGTAACAATAACTTATATCTTCAGTCAATTGGAAACTTAAACAATATAACCTATTACCTGGCTCCCTGGACTCCTCAGAGCAGTCACAGGCGAATAGCACGGCGTTTTAAATTGGGTTCCCACAGCGTTTGCAACGCAGTACGAGAGAACGTTCTCGTAAGGGAACGTAGGCTACTTGGTTACTTGCGTAACCTCGGTTCCCTTAGAGATAAGGGAACGAGTACTGCTTTGCCTTGCCGTGCTATTTCGCTCATATCAGGTACTTCGCTGCAGTCGATTTAAACCTAAAATCCTTTGGCGAGGTTTTGTGAATTATACTCTCCAGCCACGTCCAAATTGGCGCGCTCGAGGTTGGCAGGGTGCCATGCGCTCCCATTGGACCGTACGGCACTGCTAACTCGCCATAGGTTCGTGCAGTTGCCGCAGCACAGACAATCAGCTCGCTCAGACGAGATATGATGCTCTCGCTGCAATGTGTTTTAAAATGAAGGCTTCAATATTCTCTAGAAAAGGAGTTTTACCTATTACAGGCAAGCCAGGCTGCCGTGACATGGGGGCGTGGCAGCATCGACGATTCCATTTTTTGATTCGATAATCGAGATTGAGCATTAATTTCGATCGATTTCGATTTTAAATCGAAATCGTGACACCCTTATTCTTTAGAAATGTTGGCCCATATTGATAGGATAGCATCTTGCAGTTGATGGAGATTTGTGGGATGCACATCCAGGGCACGAAGCTCCCGTTCCACCACATCCCAAAGATGCTCTATTGGGTTGAGATCTGGTGACTGTGGGGGCCATTTAGTACAGTGAACTCATTGTCATGTTCAAGAAACCAATTTGAAATGATTCGAACTTTGTGACATGGTGCATTATCCTGCTGGAAGTAGCCATCAGAGGATGGGTACATGGTGGTCATAAAGGGATGGACATGGTCAGAAACAATGCTCAGGTAGGCCGTGGCATTTAAACGATGCCCAATTGGCACTAAGGGGCCTAAAGTGTGCCAAGAAAACATCCCCCACACCATTACACCACCACCACCACCACCCTGCACAGTGGTAACAAGGCATGATGGATCCATGTTCTCATTCTGTTTACGCCAAATTCTGACTCTACCATCTGAATGTCTCAACAGAAATCGAGACTCATCAGACCAGGCAACATTTTTCCAGTCTTCAACTGTCCAATTTTGGTGAGCTTGTGCAAATTGTAGCCTCTTTTTCCTATTTGTAGTGGAGATGAGTGGTACCCGGTGGGGTCTTCTGCTGTTGTAGCCCATCCGCCTCAAGGTTGTGCATGTTGTGGCTTCACAAATGCTTTGCTGCATACCTCAGTTGTAACGAGTGGTTATTTCAGTCAAAGTTGCTCTTCTATCAGCTTGAATCAGTTGGCCCATTCTCCTCTGACCTCTAGCATCAACAAGGCATTTTCGCCCCCACAGGACTGCCGCATACTGGATGTTTTTCCCTTTTCACACCATTCTTTTTAAACCCTAGAAATGGTTGTGCATGAAAATCCCAGTAACTGAGCAGATTGTGAAATACTCAGACCGGCCCGTCTGGCACCAACAACCATGCCACGTTCAAAATTGCTTATCACCTTTCTTTCCCATTCTGACATTCAGTTTGGAGTTCAGGAGATTGTCTTGACCAGGACCACACCCCTAAATGCATTGAAGCAACTGCCATGTGATTGGTTGATTAGATAATTGCATTAATGAGAAATTGAATAGGTGTTCCTAATAATCCTTTAGGTGAGTGTATAGCTAGGCTAATTTACTTTCATAATTACTAGCTTACTTACTAATAGGTAAATTAAGTTTTGTGCAGATGTGTAATGGAAATATTGTTTTTAATTTATTTGCTGCACAGCAGCCTATTTTACAGTCTGCTATAGCTAAAATCGTTAATAAGTTTGTTAGATAGCAAAGCCCTCAGCTTATGTCAGAGGACATAGTAGTGATCCACTCAGAAACCAATCAGACTAGTGTAGTGAAAAATGTATTTGCCTTCAGATGAGATAACATGGATCCAGAGGAAGCTGTAAGCCTAGCGTCCAAAGAAAAACAAATAGGAAGAGATATTGATTGGGAACAATGTTTCATTTGTCAAGACAAATATGGAAAATACAGCCAAGATAAAGCCCTTTGATTGAAGTGATTTTTCAGGAAGTGGTGTCTTTGTGCTCTTTCTGGAGATTATTGTAGTATAATATTGTGCAATATTTTTGCAATATAATAGACACACACCATTATTTGCATTGCGCTTAGCTTGACCTTGCTTATTCAATCCATTCAGTCTCAAAGGGATGAGACTGACAACCTGAGAGCCAACCTCTGCCAACCTGAGAGCCACTGCTTTGATGGGGAAAAACATACCTTTGCCATAGGACTATTACATAGTTATTACTACTAACTAGTTACTAACCCCCAACCCTAAAGAAGTGAGAGAGCAGTTTTGTTAGGATGGAATTAATAACTATAGTGATATGTGAATGTAATATAATTTGTGTTACAACCTGGTACACTAATTAAGTCAAATAGCACCATAGACCATCATCTACAGTTCTAAATCTCCGCCTTAACATTAAAGTATTATAACTTGTGCAGCATTGCACTGTCTCTCCCTACAAGCTTTAAACTTGGCTTGACTCATTCCCATAGATATGGGTACTGATTGATAGAGGTTTTGGGATACTAGGTTATGTTTCCAAGCTGATATTCACTTTGAAAACTGGTTCTCTTTAGGCGGAGATAGTTTTTTTCATGTTCTAGTTCTGTTGTCTCTTACACTGTACAATAAATGTTCATTCTGACACTTCAGCAGACATCCCATGAGTGTTGGCTTTCATTTGATACCATTTTTATGAATATGGTCCTTGTGGTTGTGGAGATATTCAACATTTACTGTTGGCATGTCGTGTTGAGCAGGAAACCAAAAAATTGGCCTGAAATTGCTTGTACAAGTCACAAAAAAAAAAAAAATCAGCTTGACAACCACCCTAATATCTTACCTATGGGTGTCTTCTAACTAAAAAAATAGGGTGACAGCTTGTACCAAAACATGTCCGCAAAAAAAAGTCTTAACGGAAGCCCTTTTCATGTGCTTTTTTGTCATTTGTTGTGTATCTTTGGATTATGTTGTGTTGTAAATAAATCCAAACAATCTAAAAGCCATTCTTTTTTAAATGTCCTCATTCTTTGTGACAGGTTGCTCAGAATGACAGGGCCTGATAGCTCCTAATAGGGCCGTTAGGGGAGGGTCTTTGTCTTTCTCAGGTGTGAAAAGCTTACATATTAATGACCTCCACATAAAGCTTTCTCACACAAAACACATCGTAAAAATTTTAAATCAATATATTGTCTTCTCTGAATGAGCAGTCAGGGTGATTTTCACATAGTTTTAGAGCAAATATTCTAGGCTACGTCATACAATTTTCAAAAGTCTTGTGAAGAAATAATCAGTATGGGTTTCATGGCCTTATTTCAGTGAGAATTTTTTTTTGTATTTTCACAAACCACGCATAAATGTCATTATCTCAAAACTACAAACTTTTACATACATGCTGCTGATATATTATTGTAGCAGAGTTTGTGCTGAATACAGTGTAATTAGACTTTAGCCATGAAAATGTCACAAGTAACAGAAATAACCACAAATGTCAGAGCATGTCAGAACACCTCCAGGGCCCAGAAAACAGCTCAGACCCCAGAGGGTTAATAACTAACATTTGTTTTTTCTTACAGAAACAACAATCATATGTTCTTTGAATGTATGTGTGCCTTTTGGAGAAAACTCAAGACTTTGAGTGTGTGTGTGTGTGTGTGTGTGTATAAATAACAAATAGGGGAAATGAAACTAGACAGATGACTAGTTCTCAAACCTTGTGATAAGTAATCACAAAAACAGAGTTTGCTTGTGCCAGTGACAGAGGGAAAAGGTTGGTGCTTTTGAAACAATTGAACCAATCATATTGAAGGTGACCTGTTAGTCACTATAATCTTATTTGTTGTCTCGAATCTATAAAAAAATTTGTATCCGTGTTTTCTGGTGGGATTCTCAATGGAATTTGTCTGAGATCCTCCGGCCTTGCTTCTTCTAAGGAGAGATTATTCCTGCGCAGGAAGTAAGCTAGTTTAGGGAAATAAGTTAGAGTAAGAAAACTCGGCCAGTTGTCGACTGAAGATGCAAGAGCTAGAGCAGGGGTGCCCAATCCCAGCGTCGGCGCTGTGGTGGGGCATTCGAGGGCCGTGCCCCCCCTAGCGGTTATTGATGCCCCTCCTACCCATACCTGTCAACCCTCCCGTTTTTCCCGGGATTCTCCCGTATTTTACCTTACTATCCCGCTATCATCCCGTTTAAATATTTCCCCGAATTTCTCCCGTATTTTTAATCTTTCTATAAAAATATTTTTAAAAAATCCCACTGGGCGCAAACCAGTTAAGCAGAAATCCCGCCCTGCAGCTTATTTCATTGGTTAAGGTTACAATGACGGGTAGTTTTAGGGATCAGTGTTTGGTGTATTCAAACAGCAGTTTGTTTGACAGGCGATCTGACCAATCATAGTAGATTAACATGAGGATTTGAACTTGAAAAACGGAGGGTAGGCACTAGGCAACAAACGTCTTTCCATGGTCAAAACAACATTCCTTTTTATATTCATTCATGTTTATTTGATGCTATAAATATAAATTAACTATAAGGTAGAGATGGTTGGTTCACGAGCAGCTTTAACTGAGGCTCTACAGCGATCTGTCCGACACATTCAAGAGCCACAAAACGGTATTGTTTACTTTTCTTTAAAAAATTACCAAATTTGAAAGTTGAAGTGTTTGAAATTACCAAATGAGACTTTGTTTCATATCAAAAGCTGGTCTGTCTTGTCTGCCAGCGAGTTGTTAACGTTAGTGTCCTCTGAAGTAGTTTGGGGAATAAAAAAATTTGCACGAAGAAGAACAGCAGAGATGGTATTGGAGACTATGTATGTAATGTAGTATGTATGTAATACAGAGATTATGTATTTATTTATGTTAATATCTGCGCAATTAATGTGTAGTAATATCTGCATTTGTGTATACTTGGCTGCCTGTAAGAAGATATGTAAGGGATCATGTAGAGCGAGGCGGTTGTATTACATGGCTACCAACAAAATAAATCAATAATTTGACACAAAATATTGATTTAAAAAGGAGTTTATTTATTTAAAAACTATTGTATTGCTTCCGCTAAAGAAAATAATCCGTTCCGTCTCTACGGTTAAGTCCTGCGTCCATAGCAACGCTCTGTTTTTCATGGCAATGGTGTGTTAACGTTATACTTAGCAGCGGCTGTTATCAAGAAATAACAGACCGCGTTATATATTAGAATTCAACCAAGCCATGTAATTGTAATAATAATAATTATAATAAACGTGTTTAGTTTTATATAGCATTTGTGCTGTGTTGGACTATGATGTCGCCACTGCGTCAAAATATTTGTCAAACGTCAGTGCCCCCCCGCCGATGACCCAATGCCCCTCCAGTAGATCTGCCCTGGCGCCGACTCTGCCCAATCCTGCTCCTGGCGATCGACTGTCCTGCACAGTTCATCTCCAACCCTAATCAAACACACCTGAAGCAACCAATTAACGTCTTCAGGATCACAATTAACGTCTTCAGGATCACTTGAAAATTAAAGTCAGGTGTTTGATTAGGGTTGGAGATGAACTGTGCAGGACAGTCAATCGCCAGGAGCAGGATTGGGCACCCCTGAGCTAGAGTATAGAGGTATTGGGTGTCGATTGGAGACGCCCCAGATAGTTAGGTTTAGGGAAAAATCTACCACAGACCAAAGAAATATTACAGCGACTAATGACTCGTTATGTTCAACAATTAATTAAAGTACAGTTGACGGAGGCGTTGTGTTTTGTTTATGCTTGCAAAGGCTGCTTCACAGTGAGCGCTCTTGCAGTGTTGCCTTCTCCACTAATTAGGCTATGCATTTTTGGGCCTGTTGTTTAAGCTTGGCTCATACAGCAATCAAGTTTACGAAGTAGAAGTAAGCAGGTTCAGGTTATGATATTTTGGTGTTACTTTCAGCATAAAGCATTTTATTTTGGTTTATTGTGGGCTTGTTCTTGTTCGCTTTTTTTTCTCATAGCACGTCTTGCTATGAAAAAAAGTATTCTTTTGGGTGTTCTTTGTGAATGGCCCCTAAGATTTTTCACTAAGATTTTTTACTAACATTCCCAGAACAATCTGGAAACCAAAAATGTACATACAAAAAGAGTAAATTGTATAGAAACATACGCATTCACGTTTGCATACAACATATGCATGTCTAACATATGCATACACATTTTTTTCATGGCTCAATCGCCCAGATTATTTCATCCTACCATAAGAGTTGGTCAGAATCACATCTTTAGCTTGAAGTGAAGGTGGTGAGGGATTGACAACGATCAAGCGATGGAAGTTAATAGTGTTGTCACACACTGCAGCAGGGACGCCAACACTCCACTCTGTTCCCGGAAGGCAGTGTCTTGGGTCGAGCAGGTTATTCCTTGGTACCACCTTGTAGCTAACGTTGCCTTTTCAGAAATATAAAATATTTATATTCATTATTTGTGTTTTTTTTTAACGCTACCATGTAAATGTTAATGTAAAGTTAGAGTTTTAAGATGCCAATAAAGCTACGTATCCATTAAAGCTCCAATATGTAACAATTTTGTAATAAAATTTCCGAAAATAACTTGCACAGTGTGATATATTTCCTCCAATTGTGTACTTACAATATCTCAAAAGTCTCCAAAGATTTTTTATTTCAGAAAAAATCCGATTTTAAATAACTGTCCGTCCCGGAAAAGAAATGTCGCCTCTCAGTGACGCAATGTCCGCACTATCCTTTTTTTCCGGTGTGGACCATGTGATATTCCACCACACCGGAATATCACATGGTCAAATGCGGAAGTGGTGGTTATAGCGTTATAGCCATAGACCGTATGGTTATAGCTGTTATGGATCACGATTACTCTTTGGCGAGTATTGAAGTGCCAACAAAACGAAAGCGTCCATATTCGGATACACGCAGACTGTGTGACAAACGGAGAAATAAAACCCGGATAAATATCGGCCAGGCGTTTTCGAGATGGAGAGAGCTGCGCGACAATCTTGGACTTGACAGAGACTCTGCTCTCGCGAGTGTATTGATAGACAGGTAAGCAAATCAATTTTTTTTTATTGTACAAGTAATGTAATAGTTACAGTAAAGATGATTTTAATATATATGAATTACACCACATGCCTGTAATAATATAGCATAACATTTCACGTTCCTTGCAGTTCATTAATTATGATGACATAAAATAATACGATCAGACATACAGGTAATACAAAAACGAATGAATTACCTCATCCGTGATCATGATTCATTCATTCCATTTAGATACATCGCTAGATGGTGAAAACGCATTAAAAACGACATCTCCCATCGTCACCTCCTTCATAGCGTCATCAAGCTTCGCCTTTGTTATTGTTGGAAACTGCGCCCTCTTGTGGTGAAAAAAATATTACATATTGGAGCTTTAAGATATTGTTACACAGAAACATTTTTTTTCAAGTTATCATGAATCTGTATACTGTAATATCTAATGTTTATATACCTGTCAGGGACCCATCAGTATCTACAAGCGCCACCTCATGCTCCCATCTGAACCAGGCCTTGTTGGGTGATTGATTGAACTGGATCCCACTGAACCTCGCGCTCCAGCCTCCACAGCGGAACATGCAGGTTCCAACTATTTCTGCCACTCCGACAGCGGCACACGATGGACGGTCAAAGTTCACAAACTTTGTGTTGATGATGCTCATACCATCATCCAGGGGCAGGACAACACCACGAGCGGTGCAGTAGTCGCTCCCCAGTCCCAGCTCATCCACATGACCCACCATAGTGCTGTTGACCACGGCCGCCCCTCCATTCAGTCCCCATCCGCTGACATACGGCCGGATGATCCTCTTGGCCTCCACTCCTGCCTTCTCATTATTGACCATTAGGAACTCGCTGAACTGAACCGCTCCTACGTTCACCCACTCAGCACCTTTCTCGTTGTTCCAGGAAGTGAAGCGACGGAAGACCGCTGGCGCTGGTGTAGAGGAGCTGCAGCTGCCAGTACGCATTGGGAAAAACTCTTGGAAGATCCACAAGCCAAACCAGCCCTGTGAATGCACCGTATTGTTGAAGAACTCTCCTAGTGGTACTCTCTTCTGACAGATGTTCGCGTCATACGAAGGGCCGTCGGGATGATCATGCATACGGTACCAGAAGCCGAAATGTGTCCCACCAGCCGCAGCATTGTGCCTAATTGTGTTATTAGGGTTGGTGACCCAGTATGCAGCTGGAGTTACATCATCATTTAGCAAACTGGTGCTCTGTTTTACAAATATCGCCAGGTTGTACTGCAGAATGTTGCCGGTCTCAATGCCATCCTCAATAAAGAAGGCTCCACCCATGATATTGTAGATGACATTACGTTCCACCAGCAGGTTGTGGGTGTTGTGGATGGTGATGGCACGGTTGTAGGACTGGTGAATGCCACATCCACGCACGTATGACTTAAACTTAACATCCCCCATTAGATGCCAGTGGATTGGGTAGCGTCCCAGACGGAACGCCTGTCCAACATTGAAGAGCTGAACGAAGACAATGACAAACATAATGCCATGATTAAATTTCAATGAAAATATTTATTCTTAAAGGTCTCCAAGAGTTTTGAAACAAATGTTTTTTTAAACAAAATTAACATTTACCTCAACATATTCAATTCTGCCAATTGCCAGATTTTGGTTTGGTTGTGTTGCGTGGAACATGATGCAGCCACCAAACTGGTCACTTCCCACTTCTTCTCCAAACCTACCCTGGAAACAAGTCTGGGTGGCAAATTCCCCTGTAAGCAAAAGCATTCATAAAATTTGGTAAATTGCCAATTACATGACTTTTAACTGTCTGTCTTTCCATCCACAGCTAAGAAAATAGCATCCAAACCTGTGTTGAATCCATCAGGGCAAGCTGCAATCTGATCATTCCACTCCACGTTGTTGGATCCACGGACAACAATATTTCTGGTAAGAAGGCCCACCTCTGCTCTCGCTTCAAAAACTGTCCCATCAGGCAGTGTGACAGACACACCCAGATGAGTGAATCTCAGTGGTTTGGTCAGAGTGAGGGTTCTACCATCAGCTGAAACTGAGGCAATTCTCATCAACTCATTCTCTTGTTGACTGTGTCTGTGAATTCCGTCAAAACATATTTTTGATTATTAGCATTTTAAATAAGCACAACTTATTTTTTAGCATCATTATTATTTAGCATTTTCAATTTGAGCAAGAAGAATTTAAACAGTAAATTTATCATTTCTTTTTTTACCCCTAAAACAAATCAAATGATATCATCATTATTTTTAAAAGTCAAATTAATTAATTTGGGACCATTTTATACAGAACAATTGCACAACCTTTCATTTCCTTGGCCCTTGTTCGTTCACTTACGTAGATGCAAATAAATCAACCTGAAACCGAGTTTCGCTGTAGGTTTGGGTGGTGCATCAATACCTATGCCCAGTGGAAGCGATGACAATTTCGTCGCCAGTCTTCCATGTGACGGCATCCATCAGTGTCAGCGTGTTGGAGCCGTTTTGTGCAGTCTGAGAAAGGCGAGTCCACGGCATAGGGACAGAGATTCCTGGAGAAGTAGGATTGTAGTTAAGCCCTGAACAAAACCTCTCACTGCAGGGAAGTGATTATGCACTATGGTGTCTGTATCAGGGAAATTTAGCACTTCTGTGAAGCCCACCAAAGGGGCTTTCTGACTTAGCTGAGCCTTTAAGGAATGTTATGTAGGTCATCTCTATATTTCTGAGGATTACTTCATTTTCTAGCTATTGTGTTTCTGACTTAGTGACCTTTAGATGCAAAAAATCCAGTATCTCTGAGGTTTCTGTTACTTTAGTCAAGTAAAAAAGAAAAAAAAGAAAAGAATAATAATAATAAATCATAGTTTCAGGTACTGTACATCTGTTTAATGTTTATGGTTATGCATTTTTCAGGTTATTTCATATTTACTTGATCGTTTAATGTAAACTCTCAAATTTCATTCTCACTTCTACATATTCAAACTTTACAAAACATTTTATATATATGTATATATATATATATATGTACACACACACACACTCACCTAAAGGATTATTAGGAACACCATACTAATACTGTGTTTGACCCATTTTCGCCTTAAGAGCTGCCTTAATTCTACGTGGCATTGATTCAAAAAGGTGCTGAAAGCATTCTTTAGAAATGTTGGCCCATATTGATAGGATAGCATCTTGCAGTTAATGGAGATTTGTGGGATGCACATCCAGGGCACGAAGCTCCCGTTCCACCACATCCCAAATATACTCTATTGGGTTCAGATCTGGTGACTGTGGGGGCCATTTTATTACAGTGAACTCATTGTAATGTTCAAGAAACCAATTTGAAATGATTCGAGCTTTGTGACATTGTGCATTATCCTGCTGGAAGTAGCCATCAGAGGATGGGTACATGGTGGTCATAAAGGGATGGGCATGGTCAGAAACAATGCTCAGGTAGGCCGTGGCATTTAAACGATGCCCAATTGGCACTAAGGGGCCTAAAGTGTGCCAAGAAAACATCCCCCACACCATTACACAACCGGCCTGCACAGTGGTAACAAGGCATGATGGATCCATGGTCTCATTCTGTTTACGCCAAATTCTGACTCTACCATCTGAATGTCTCAACAGAAATCGAGACTCATCAGACCAGGCAACATTTTTCCAGTCTTCAACTGTCCAATTTTGGTGAGCTTGTGCAAATTGTAGCCTCTTTTCCCTATTTGTAGTGGAGATGAGTGGTACTCGGTGGGGTCTTCTGCTGTTGTAGCCCATCCGCCTCAAGGTTGTGCATGTTGTGGCTTCACAAATGCTTTGCTGCATACCTCGTTTGTAACGAGTGGTTATTTCAGTCAAAGTTGCTCTTCTATCAGCTTGAATCAGTCGGCCCATTCTCCTCTGACCTCTAGCATCAACAAGGCATTTTCACCCACAGGACTGCCGCATACTGGATGTTTTTCCATTTTCACACCATTCTTTGTAAACCCTAGAAATGGTTGTGCGTGAAAATCCCAGTAACTGAGCAGATTGTGAAATACTCAGACCGGCCCGTCTGGCACCAACAACCATGCCACGCTCAAAATTGCTTAAATCACCTTTTTCCCATTCTGACATTCAGTTTGGAGTTCAGGAGATTGTCTTGACCAGGACTAGAGTTCTCAACGGGTCGGGTCGGCCCGACAAACCCGACAAACCCGAACCCGGGCCGGGTTCGGGTCGAAAATATAATCAAATGACTCGGGTCGGGTCGGACCTCGGGCTTAATCTTTTCCGCTCAGTAAAAAAAACAAAAAAAAACATTTATTATTAATCGCTGCTGGTCACCGTAAAGAAAGTCTGGCTGCTGCGTGTAACGTGCATCATGGAGAGGGGCGGGGGCAGACTTGACGCCGCTGCGTGCACGCCTTTAGCCTGGAGAAGAAGATGGAGTTGGTGAGAAGTAAACTTGCCGCAGGTGAATTCACCGTCGCTACTACAGCCTATTTATAAATTTAAAGTGTATTGTTTCAGTTGTTTGTATTGTGTGTATTGTTAAAAGGCGTGAACATTAAAGGTTGATTTGAATTCCCGTCTGCTGGTCATCATAATACGTGTATGAGAGAAAAAAAAAAACGACGCGGCGTCAGGCCGCGGGTCGGGTTCGGGCAGATAATTCATGTTTATGTGTCGGGTTACATCGGGTCCGGGCTTTAAAAGCCACGGGCGGGGTCGGGTCGGGTTGTAATTTTCAGGCCCGTTGAGAACTCTAACCAGGACCACACCCCTAAATGCATTGAAGCAACTGCCATGTGATTGGTTGATTAGATAATTGCATTAATGAGAAATTGAACAGGTGTTCCTAATAATCCTTTAGGTGAGTGTATATATATGTACATGTACATGTATGTATGTATGTATGTATGTATGTATGTATGTATGTATGTATGTATGTATGTATGTATATGTATATATATATATAATTTTTTATTTATTTTTTCATATACAACATTTAATATCTCTGTTATGCAGATGATTCTCAGTTTTATATATTTCAGTAAGGCTTGATACCACTGCTTCATTTGATGTGTTATTGGAATGTGTAAATGATATCAAGAGGTGGATGATATATATATATATGTATAATTTCTTGTATTTATTTATTTTATAAATGTTTAATATAACAAATAGTTGTATATACATTTTAATTATATTGAACTCACAATATAATGTGTTGTTTATTTGCATACCATGCAGATCCAACACCCCTTCTCTGACAGCCAGGGTCTTGGTGCCATAGACAGGAAGTTCTGTAGAACGCAGGTGTCCATGCAGTGTGATTATGGCCTTGTGCTGGAAGGGGGCCTGCTCTGTTCCGATCTGCAGCGCTCCACCATCTGTGATCAGAATATTCTCTGCCTGCAGCTCAATATCTGCCTCATCAAAAATCAGTCGCCCACCTAAATAGGAAAGAGACATTCACATTAACTGAGTGTAAGTGTACCCAGGCTTTGTTTAATAAAGGCAGTATTTGTCTAAATGAGCATACCCTGGATAAGGAGCATCTTAAGAACCGGGGTGCTGGTGTCCAGCAGGATGGTCTGGCCAGGAGTGATTACAGCAAACATGCCCTCCTCAGGGGGGGAGAGACCACCCCATGTATAGGGAGACGACCATACGTCAATGTAGAAGAAGGTAGCATTATTCTGAGAGAGTGGACAGACATTCCTGGCAGTGAGTGTATATGTAAATAATCACAATAAATGTTTTATAACTTTATAATGATTGTTATTTAATAATATATATAATGAGAATAAATTCATGTTTGACGTTACCATTCTGGCAATTCCTCTGTTCCCCAGCTGGACTCGCACTTGAGTTTCTTGGGATCTGCGCTGAGAGTTGGTCACACAGATGATTTGCGATTCACTGGCTGACTGGACATCGCAGACAGACCCTGCGATTGTGACGGTGACATCATTGATATTTGAGCTACAGGTGAGATGGGGAAGAGAAAAGCCAGTGAAATTGAGAATGTAAAGAGTATTCTGTCATAATTTCTTCATTCTCAATAGGCTTTAGTAGATTTGAGATATAGTGTACAAATTGTATGGTCTACTTTTGTAATACTTATGGTACTTCTTGTGCTTGACAGCACCTGGTCAACAATGAAAGTGAATGTTTGTGAATAGCTGCTCTGATATAATGCTTAACACCTCTTTTGTGTTAAAGGTTTGGAATGACATGAAGGTGAATAAATGATGGGTGAATTTTTGTTTTGAGTGAATTATTGTTTTAATTTATTTTTATTTTTATATAGATAACAAAAATCGACTTGTTTTTACCAGTGTTATTATTGTTAATTAAAATTAAAACTTCAAGGATGTCAAAACAAGCATGCTTGAGCTTCCATTTATCAAATTTGTATGTTCACTAATAAAGCGACAATATAATATAAGCGAAAAAATTATATAAATAATATAAAATGCATCATATAAAGCGATCGCATCTCTTCAGAAGACTTGGATTAAACTGCTCGTTTCATATGGATTTATTTTATGATCTCTTTATGAATGATTTGAAGCATCAAGAGTTTTGGGTGACTTTCATTGGAGGGACAGAAATATTTCAGATTTCATTAAAAATATCTTAATTTGAGTTCAGAAGATGAACTAAAGTCTTATTTCTGAGTGAACTAACCTTTTAAACTGTTTTAAACTGAGAAATGTTGCTTTGTCAACTAACTGAAATAAGTTTAGGTTGAAGCATTAAAATTACTAACTGGATAACTACTAACTGGACTAAATTACTATAACTGGAAATAAATAAAACTAAAACTAAACTAAAACTAAAATATAATATATATATATATATATATATACATACATACTGTATAGATAGATAGATAGACAGATAGATAGATAAACAATAAAAAATACTAAAAGTTAAAATAAATAAAAAATAGAACTGAAAATATAAAAAATAAAACTGTATATATATATATATATATATATATATATATATATATATATAAGCTAATTAAAAATATTAATAAACATATAATAGTATACAAATAATTTTAGTAATACTAAAATCACACTGCTATTGGCTGTACAACACATAAATGTTATATTTAGAAACAATAATGCCGCAGTAAACAATGATCACTTTGTATCCAAGCATGACTGGAGGACAATCAGCCACAATGTAATTCTGGTCTGTTCTGCACCTGAAACCTGTGCCGGTAATCGTGAGTCTGGTGCCCCCAGCGGTTCCCCCTCTGCGTGGTGAAACGTTGGTGATAACAGGGGTCAGAGAGGATCTGTAAGTATAGCTGTTCGTGAGGTTGACGGTGTCACCTCCATTCATCACTATGACTGTGCAGGCTCGCTCTGCTTCACTTCCTGCAAGAGACAAAAGCATTCATTAAGATACAAGCAGGCAGACTGATATCAGATCTGTGACTTGTTTCCAAGCTCTCACATTTGTCATTGTCTCTCAGTGACTGACGTCTTTCAGTTCCAAGCATTCCTGGCATGTTTTGCAAATCTTTGTACTGGGACTTCATTGAGAAATACTTAATTTGATGATTAAGCTTTGTTATGCTAACGGAACATTTCTAGACACACATGCAATGCTTTTAAACTGATACGTGCCATTGTTGGGTGGGACCTCGCAGTTCAGATGGGTAGATGTGGAGTTCTGCAGGTGCATGTTACACTCTCTGTTACAGATAAGGACTCTTGTGATGTTTGGGTCAAATCCAGAGCCTTGAATGGCAACAACAGCTCCTCCGGCGTAACTTCCTACAGCAAAACAGAGCAAATAAGGTATCCTGTAGTGTCTTATTAATCTGTAATCTTGTTTGAATATGACAGTAAGTATGGAAAGGCACTGTGTGACAGTGGTTCCCATCTAGTTTTGCTTCAGGACCCACAATTTTTATCAAACATAACAAAAGTGTCCCTAAAATTAAACAATGATATTACCTTGAACTTCATGGTCTTAAAGGGGTCATATAATGGTACATGCACTTTTACAAGTTGATTGCACTGAAATGTCTGTTGGCAGTGCCTGTACACAACCATCCTATCATGATAAAAATCCATCCAGTGGTTTTGTTTTAATCTCCTTATATGTTTGACCCTCTCTGAAATCAAGCCGTTCGATATTGTGACGTCATAATATCCAACGCCCCTCCCGCGATTGCTGAGTGACAGCCGTGTTTCAACACAAGACCCGCCCTGAGCGAGCTGTGACAGCCGTCATAGTAGTCCGCCATTGTTGATATGCTGGAGCAGAATGGCGTCTAAGCGATTGTGGTGTTCTGTTCTTAGATGTAATAAGGAACACAGCAGTCATTTTACTGTTCCGAAATCCGAGCCGTTGAAGATGCAGTGGCTGAGTTTTGTTTTTGAAGCGATATGCCCAAAGGATTGACGCGGGGATTCCCTCACGGGGATTCCCCACGATCATCCATGCTTTCATGTTTGTGCGAATCATTTCACACCAGACAGCTTTACAAACGAGAAAAAACGGATCGGTACCAACGTGTTCCTGCTGAACCTCCAGAAGATGTGAGTGTAATGTTTTATTAACCTTTATATTAGTATTTATATTAATCTTTGCGAAATTTGCAAACCTTGCTGCAGGCTTCATGATGAATGCATCGAAGGTTTACACTCAGGGTACATTACGGAATGTTTTCTATGTACGACGTTCTCAATATAATTCATAATCCCACGTTTATAATGAACAACACGTGGTTATTGTGTTAGAAACGGTGTCCGCACAGAACAGAGGGGCGGGACATGCACTAAAACGGCGTGCTGAAAACAGAGCTGTTTTTGACCAGGTAAAATTAGTGTTTTCTTACAATACTAATGAGAATTTTTAATTAAAGTATATTACAAACTTTTAATTTAGACCCTAAATAATCATATTAGCTTGTACAAAAATGGCATTATAAGACCCCTTTAATAGAAGATTCATAATCTTCTGAATGAATAAACACATTTTTTTTGTGTGTGTGTGTGTGTGTGTTTTGAAAATCTGTTTTTGCTTCTAATCATCTTTTGAATTTTGATTGATTGGAATTCACTGGACAAATACAATTGATATTCATCTGAAAATTCATGTTTTGTTTTTCCATGATGAGGCAATATCACACAACCAACATGTTCACAGATAAATGTGATTGATAAATGTGGCCAAGAAGTGTTAAGTTTGATTGACATCATCAAAATATGTTTTATAGGAATAAATACATGCATGCATTTTAACACATATTAAAATAGAAAATAGTTATTTTAAATTTTAATAAGATTTTACAATATTTACTTTTTTATTGTATTTTTGGTCAAATAAACGCAGCCTTGGTGCCATTCTCAAAAATGCTTTAACACAGTAACAAGGGTAATTTACATATAATGTTTAATTGTAAGGGTCAGAAAAGGTGAAAATTGCCACAAAAAGCTGAATTACTGAAATATTACTTCTTTTAAATAAATAGGTTAAAAATATTTTATTATAAAGTTTTGATTTGGCTTCACATCTATATTCTGTATAATGACACACGTTGCTTAAAAAATAAGCAATTTTCAGGTAACTAGGCACATTTCCTTCTAAGTCTGCTGAAATTTTTCACACGGTTTGACACTTTGGCTATATTCTGTCTATATTGACAAATCTTTTACCCTAGAGAAAGTGTTTTTGATTACCCTCATTCGGTGTGACCCCTGTCAGCAGCAGCTCATAGGTGAAGACAGACTGGGTCAAGGCATGACCTTTGACCTGATGGTGAAAAATGACTGGGAAAGTTCCTCCTGCGTGTTCTCCAACAGTGCACAGCAACTGCATATCTGTGATGGATGTCATACTACAAGCCACACCGCCAATCTCGAAGGAGACGAGTGCTACATCTGTGCCAAAGCCAGAACCAGAGACGGTGATCTCTGTTCCACCCGGACCTGCGAGGAAGGGATTATGTCTGTAGCATTTCTACGAAGTGTTGTGATATTCAATAGTTCAATAGAGTGCTGCAGAGATGACGTATATTTGTTGGCCAATACCTGGAAACGAGTTTTTTAGCACTTCTGGTTACTTTTAATGGGCTTTTGTTTAAAAGCTTGAAATAAGGTCTGTGGTTAACAAAATCTGAAGATATTTTCATGTTTTATTCTACAACATAAAATGCAACAGTAATACCCCCTTGTGATTTTTTTTAAAGCTTGTACTTGTCTTGATAAAGGTGGTTGTTAACAAGTAGCTAAATGGGACTACAGAGGTTGTCTGAGACATTAAACATCTCGCTGAACAGGTAAACTCATCGAAAATGTTTTTAAAATAAAGACCCATAAGAAAATTCAAAAGCTTAAAGGGATGGTTCGGAGTAATTTCAACTTTGTGTCCTTTACACCATGACCTCGAGCCAAACAAACAAAAAACACTGCATAGTCACTTCCGTGATTTGAGAAATGTCCTGGCAGGGTGGAAGGGTGGACAAGGGTCATGTTAACTTTTGGGTTGGCCTACAAAAATACGTAAACACTGCAGCAGTCCATAGTAAATGCCACTAATTATATTTGCCGTAAATGCGGCAATTATATACTTTTTTTAATGGAATGCATGTTGGTACCTGTTATAGGACTGACGGAGGTGATGTTTGGAGTTTGTCCCCTAGAGTAGTTGAAACGTTGAGGTGGATACACAACATCAAACACCTTAATGTTCACCTGCACCTGTCCCTCTGCATGAGGAGGTGTCATGCACCTCACTGTGTCTGGAGTCACATCTAAGATCCTGCAGGGGGAGTTAGCCAGCTTCACGGTTGTATTTCCTGCCACAAAGCCATTTCCTGTGATCAAGAGTGGAGTTCCTCCAGCAATGCTGCCTGATGTTGGGTTGACGCTGGCTTGTGCTATGCTGGTCAGGGTGGCTCCTCCAGTGGCAAGACCTTTTCTCATGACCACCACCTGTAGGACATGCGTGCCAGCGGGAAGGGCACCAACTAAAACAGTGATGTTGTTATCAGTGACTTCTGTGACTTCCAGCAGGATGTTGGCCGCATATACCATTAGATCAGCAGAGTTGTTCCCAAATCCACTGCCAGTGACCTCAACGGTGGTGGCGTTTCCACTAACAGAGTTAGGGAACACCGCGGAGACGTACGGTGTGATGGAGTCGGAATATTCAAACGTGCAATCAAAACTGCATGAGGAAGAGATGGAGTTGACGAAAACTGCAACGTTTCCCCTGCGAGCTGCAGACGGTGAGGTATCGCAAACTACTTGGGAGTAGTTCATGAAAACCACTTTGCATGGAATGTTTGCAACCATAACTGAACCATTCGAGAACCCAGAACCAGAGATGAAGAGACGAGTATAGCCTGTGGTGCTGCCCACCAAGGGAAAGACAGAATCGACCACGGGTAGAACTACAAATCTGCGGTGATACTCTTTCGGCATGTACAGGATGGCGGTGCCAAGGTTGTTGATTCGGACACTTATGGGTAAAGGGATTCCCACTGGTGCTCCTCTGTCAGGACTGAGTTTGCAGTTAATCTCAGTGGAGGTGCTGTTGATAACGCTGCATGGACGATCTCCAACTTTGACCTTTGGTAGGCAAAAAAATTAAGGTTTTTTTCTGCACTTTTTTTTCCCTTTTCGATAAACTGTATATAATGGATTTTCTTTCGCTTTTTTGCCTTTTATTTTTTTGGCAAACAGAAACGGATCATTGGGTAACTCAAGATGAGCCTTCTGTTCATTAATTTTCCAAAGTTCTTCTTTTGTTTCAAAATAATATGTTTTTCACTTGTTTTTCCAGAAACAATATCTAAACATACTTAAAACAAAATGAATTAAGTTGAGAATAAATACTACATAATATTAAGGTTTGTTTTCAAGTCACGTGACGTGCTCATGAACCCTGTCGTACTTGAGTAGAGCTCCGTACAATTGGCCCCTTTTTTACCGATTTTTTGTTTTATTTTAAGTTTTATTCAATAATTGTACTTTGCCAGATGTCACACAATCGAAAACAGCAAGATTTATCACCGTCATCTTCACCGATTAAGAAGAGATCCAAGGCACCGACCACGAGTAATACGGTTGACAAAATGGCTAACACTGTTGCACGCTTCGAGGACATTTTAAAAACCGAGCTGATGGCGATGCGGAGTGAATTTGCCTCTCACATGTCAGTTGTCCAGTCGCTATGCTCTAAACTCGATCTTCTCACAGGTGAGATGCGTGAACAAAAGAAAGTAGCCTAGTCGCAGATCACGATACGATTAGCCGCGCTTGAACAACAGGTGGTGGATTTACAAGACCGCAACAGGCGCAGCAATCTGCGTCTGGTTGGATTGCCTGAAGGATCCGAAAAAGACGACCCCATGGGCTTTTTTAAAAGATCTCTGGCGACGTGGTTGCCTTCTCTGGCTGGAAGAGAGATTGAAGTAGAACGAGCACATCGCGTGTATAGAGCTGGTAAGTCCCGCCCCTTCCGCTAACCCCACTGGACCTCTAGGTTGAAAAATCGTCAATGCAAGTGAATGGGAGAAAATAATTATTTTCTGGTCCCGTTTGAATTTTGCCATGAATGTGACATACGTTGTCAGTGAATTTTCAATATAATATTTCGTGTAAAGAATGCTACAATTTAGCTGGTTGAAGTTTGATACGGTTAGACTTTGTGTGAGAGCACTTTGTGGACTACAACTCTTCGCTGCCTTCGACGCGAATCTGAAGAAAGAACAGCCCATTTGGTTTGAATGGTGACATTTGGGTACAAAACACACAGGCATCTCGATCTGTCTCCATAGATTATCGCAGCATTAGCACCGTGATTTGACAAGTGGAGGGAAATGTGTTATGGGGTGACGTCACATAGGCGACATGTAGTCTTTCTCGTTATGTCTTTTCCACAACTGCTAGCCAAAGAATCGTACAATATACGGTCAAACTCGTAACATGAAACATTATATAAAAAATTCACATAAAACATATGTTCACATTCATGGCACAATTCAAACGGGATCAGAAAATAATTATTTTCTCCCATTCACTTGCATTGACGATTTTTCAATCTAGAGGTCCACTTGGGGTTTTACGGATGGGCGGGACTTACCAGCTCTATACAAAGGCTACCTCAGATCGCGCTAAACCACGGGTCTTTCTCTTTAAACTTTTGCGGTACACGGACAGGGAGCTCATTCTGCGGGCTGCTAGACTGCATGCCCCGGTGAAAACAAGCGACGGAGCAGCGCTGTCCTTCTTTCCTGACTTTTCTCCTATGACTGCAAAAAGACTGCGTTTGCACCAATTCGGAGGGAAATGAGGGAAGCTGGCATCCAGAATTTCCTCCTTTATCCTGCTACGCTGAAGGTCATTTTCAATCAAGGCGAACCAAAGATGCTGTATTCCCCAGAGGAAGCAAGACACTTTCTCGGTTGCCAGTTAGCCACTACTAACCCCCGCTGAACTTCGGCTGGTCATTTGCGGAGATGCTCTAAGTTCTAAGTTGTAAGGTGACTGTTATTTTATGTAAATTAGTTCACCTCACTTTATTTTGTACGCCATAATTTTTGAAAGGCTAAGCTCTCAGTATATTGTATTTCTTATCGGGTTGTGTGACAAGTTTTTTATTTTTATTTTTTAATTTTTATATTTTACGTGTAGCTAAATGTGTATTATTATTATTATTATTATTATTATAAAGTTATTATATAGTTATTATTATTTATTATAATTTTTTATTATTATTATTATTATTTTTTTATTATTATTATTATTATTATGTACTTGCTAGCCATTATGTTAACACTGGGCCAATATTGGTGCCTCAGTAATGTGCAGGTTTCTGTTGACGCCACGGATCGTATTAAGGGGGGTTGGCGGATCAAGGTTTGTTCTTGGTTTGATCCGCCATAGTTTATGGGAATATGGTTATGTTTCTCCAAATGGTAATGGGAAGGGTGGGGGTGGTTTGATGGTAGACTCAAATGGTTTCATTTTCTAAGTTGTACTTTGTTTTATCAAGCAGCATTTCAACTGGATACTCATGACTGAGCTTAATATTCTGAGTTGCAATATAAATGGCCTAAACGGCCCTCACAAACGCACAAGTTTTTTGGATTTTTTGCGTATAAGAAAGATTGATATAGCGTTAGTTCAGGAATCCCATTTGAAAGAGGAGGATGTACGCAGGTGCAATAATACGTTTTATGAAGTGGTATCTCATTCATCTACTACGGATACTAAAACTAAAGGTGTCCTAATTTTGGTGCGGAGGACTTTAAATATCACTATTCTGGATAAAGGCTGTGATTTGGATGGTAGAGTAACGCACATAAAAACAGCTGTGGAGAATAGGAATATTGTATTTCTTTCAGTTTACGCTCCATGTACTCCTGACTCTGCTTTCTTCTCTTTACTCTCAGTTTATCTCTTGAAATTCTCTGACTTTGAAATTGTAATGGGTGCAGATATGAATTCGGTAATGTCCCATACTTTAGATAGATCTGGGTCAAAGGAATCACACTCTCAAGCTCTTTGTTCTGATAAATTACGTCCTCATCCTCACTGGTGGATATTTGGCGATTACTAAACCCTTCTACTAGGTCATTCACTTTCTTCTCTGGCCCTCATAAAACCTATTCACGAATTGACTATATTTTTATTTCTACTTCTTTATCTTCAGCTGCTCGAAGTGCAGATATTTGCTCCCTATCGTTGTCTGATCATGATGGTAATTTGTGCAGTTTATCTTTGGTCCCTCGGCCATCTCGGGCCCCTAGATGGTGATTTAACTCTAAGCTGTTACAGGATGGAAACTTTTGCAGTCAGTTCAGAAAAAGGTTTGCTGAGTTTATTGAAATTAATCGAGGCTCGGTGGACGATCCTCGAACACTTTGGAATGCGGTTAAAGGCTTTATAAGAAATAACTCAATTTCATATACCTCTTTCCTCTTTCCTGACACAAAAAGATAGTTGAACTGGAATTGCAGCTTCAGAACTTGACAAGAGATAATCAAAGATTTTTTTCGGACAATACACTAAGCAAAATTATGGCGGTTAGGACTGAACTCAACTCATTACTGAGATCCAGGGCAGAATTTTTGATTCATAGATCCAGGCAGAATTACTATTTTCAGGGGAGTAGACCAAGTCACCTTTTAGCTTTGAGATTATGCAACAGTGAAAAGTTTGCTAATATTCCTGCAGTGAAATCCCAATCTGGGGACATTATGACAGATCCTAAAGATATGAATACCAATTTTCGCTCTTTTTATTCAAATCTTTATACCTCTTCTAGTGGTGACCCGGACTCTTCTGCATCCTTTCTATCCAATCTTGATTTACCTCGGCTGTCGGATTCAGATTCTGAATATCTGGCTGAACTGATTACTCTTCAGGAGCTGGAGTTAGCAGCTAAATCTATGAACAAGGGGAAATCCCCTGGCATAGATGGTATTCCAATAAATAAATAATAATAAATAATAAATGGAGTGGAGGTGGACATTTTAAAGGCAGACTAACAGGTCTTTGAGGGTCAGAATTCTAGCTGATAGACAGGTGTTCAAATACTTATTTGCAGCTGTATCATACAAATAAATAGTTAAAAAATCATACATTGTGATTTCTGGATTTTTCTTTTTAGATTATGTCTCTCACAGTGGACATGCACCTACGATAACAATTTCAGACCCCTCCATGATTTCTAAGTGGGAGAACTTGCAAAATAGCAGGGTGTTCAAATACTTATTTTCCTCACTGTATATGGGATGGGAAACGTCCTCGAATCAAGCTGACTACCTTACAGCGTAGCAGATTACATGGAGGTCTGTCTTTCCCTAATTTTAGACTTTATGCTCAAGCCTTTACCCTCCGCCCTTTATCAGTCTGGTTTGACCCTGATGCTTCTGTGTCATGGAGAGCAATTGAGGAATATATAGTTTATCCCTATGAACTGAAGCATCTTGTTTTTTCCGGGGTTCCACTGAAGCAGTGTAAATCTCAGTTTGGTCCTATTGTAACTCTTCTTCTCTCCACTTGGAGGGAAGTCGAAAAGCAAACACACCAAGTTACAATCTGGCACAGGCATTCACCTATTTTCCATAATAACAATCTTTTGTCTGGCAAGGCCCCTTTTCATTGTCCACAATGGACGAAAAAAAAAAGTAAACACTTTGGGAGAGATCTATGACGATATGGGTCTAAAATCATTTCAGAACATAAAAGCTCAATATAATTTACAAGGTACATCTTTTTATATGTATTTGCGAATAAGATCGGCCCTTCGGGTACATGTGGGGAGCCTTGGGACTCTCATTTACCTATTCACCCACTGCGTAAAAAAATCCTTCCTTCTGAGAGATCTCCCTCTTCTGTTTCGGTTATTTATCAGTATCTTCTTGAGCATTCATACAAACCCTTATCTATTACAACTGTTTGGGCCAAGGATCTTAATGAAGATGTGCATGTTTTATTTTCGGATCAGGTATGGAGGATGTTTAAGCTGTCTTCAAGGAACCCCAATCATCAAATGATACACTGGAAATTATTACATAGGGTTTACTTGACTCCTATGAAACGTTTCTATATGAATCTATCCTCCTCTCCCAAGTGTAATCTTTGTTCTCAAGGATCTCTAGGCACGTACTTGCACTTCTTTTGGGACTGTCCCTCTCTCTCACCTTTTTGGACCCAACTCTCACAGGACTTATCATATCTGTTGGACACTGATATTTCTTTGACCCCACATAGTTTTTTCTTGAACGATTTTAGGGACCTTTCCTTATCCATTCAACAAAGATATTTACTGTTAACTGCTCTCACAGCGGCAAAAAAAATTTAGTTAAACCGCTGGAATCCTCTTCACACAATGGACAGAAGAACATGGACGGTTTCTTGGCTGGACATTATATCAATGGAACTCTCAACCTCTCGTATGCATGGATCCAATGTTAAGACTGAATTTATGGCATGCTGCTTTTGATATTGTGTCAACTTTAACATCTATGTATTATTTTTTTTTTTTTACTTTATTATTATAATTTTTTTTTGGGGGGGTCTACATTCTATGTTTGTATTTGATTTGTATTTTCTTGAAGTCTACCAGGGGTGGGATGGGATGGGATGGGTTCTAGATTTTTGCATTGTATTTTTGTTTTTCTTGACTGAAAAAGAAAACTTAATAAACAGTTGTTAACAAAAAAAGATTTGTTTTCAAAGACTGTACTTTGAATATGTGTTCCCTTTCACAAGGGAACTTGCACTGCGTCCTGAGAACAAGCCAGGAAGAGCAAGAGATGGCTGCAGAGGGTGAGGAAGATGAGTCATCTGAGCCCTCTCGGCCTCCCTGCCCTGCATATGCTGAGCTGCTGGGGGTCGACTTGACGAGTGGTTTCTTTCCAACCATAAACCCCCAGCTCCCATGAGACTTCCATTCCTTCCTGATATACATTCTGAGATCGAGAAGGCATGGAAGAATCCGTACTCGGCCCGCATCTATCGATATCAGCATGCAAATTATACATATGTCGAGGGGATGCGTGAGAATGGGTGCGCGTTTGCAAACTATCTCATGGTTGGGGTAGCATCGACTCTGAAGGCTCCGGCCCTGCTTTCAAAGCCCCTTAAGGCCACCTCCTCAATGCAGCAGTTTCGCCCTCGGGTCACGTCTCGGGTCACGACTGTATCCCTGGTTCCCTGAGGAACGAGACACTCCGTCTCGTTGCCATGCTTGTGGGCTGCCTGCACAGTACCGAAGAAGTGGATGACTTGTTCTCTAGGCCCCTTATATACTTCCTGGTCATGCTAGTAGTGACATCATAGGCTGCTGCCGGCCAATGCGATTGCCGCGATTAAACATGCTTCAGACATTAGTCACGCTGAGGTGTTCCCCAATAGTGTCTCAGGACGCATTGTCTCGTTCCCTGTTCTCAGGGAACCAGGGTTACAGTAATAACCTGAGACTTTTTATTTAAGTCCTTTGTCTAGCAGATTTTACCACTTGTTTTTCCACTTGTGTTTCACTTGTAGTAAAAAAAAAAAAGTCTTATTAAAGATACATTCTCTGAAAACAAGCCTTAAAATTGTACGCAAAGTATTTTTAAAGTATTATTTTAGCTAGAATGATACATAAAATAAAGGATATAGAAAAATATTAAAATTTAATTTAAAGCTTATCTGAATCAATATTATTTGTTAGAGAAATAAAAAAAAGTGACAAGATTTCGATTAGTTGGTGAATAAATAAATTAAAAAAGGGTAAAATTTGTGATTTTTTTATTTATTTTTAGGATAGAGTAAATTTAGCTTATTTTTTTTTCCCCTACTGTTATAAATAGATTAATTGTATACGTTTTTATTTCTAGGCTTTAGAAATTGATGTACCTTTACTCTGAAATCTGAAGTAATATGAATATATATTAATTTAAATGTGTGTATGTTTTTTTTTTTTTTTTGTATGTATTGTGATAGCCAATTTTAAATTATTAATTTTGGTATTTTAAGTAGAAAACAAGACAATGATCTTTTTTTTTTTTTTTTTTTGGTGCATTATATTTCAGTGACATCTGTCGGGTGTTTGGGACATTCCAAAAAATCCCTTTCAGCACCTTTAATGCCATAGCTGACCACTGAAACTCACCTCGTTTGCACAGTTAATGTTGCTAAAGCCAGATCCATTGATGTTGATGATGTCATGTGTGGTACCATGGTCAGGCGTAATGTGGTACACAGTGGGGCTGGCACAGGAAGTAAAACTGAAGTAGTGACCATCTGAGGTATCATTCAATTCCAGCTGATCTTGAAAACAGTCCAACATGGATATACATTTAGAGTCAGATGAGTTAATTTGACCTGCAACTGGAGAGAAACAAATGACAATTAGGATGATTTTACCTTCCAATTCCTTACCCAAAACCAGCTAATGCTGAAATGTGAAATTCTGAATGTAATGTTGAGTTAAATTATGGTACTTATAAATATAGGTTATCATTTTACCAATATTCATAGAGGCCTGTATTCCTGTCACAAACACCTGAAGCCCAACAGTGCTTTTCTCCAGAGGCATAACAGTCACCACTCCCTGCAGTGTCTTCTGTTTGCCAGAGTCAATGTAACCGCTGCTGTAGTAGTAAACTCCAGGAGATGTGAAACGATAGGCGAAAAACCCTAATAATAAAACAGACACAACAAGAACAGCAGTATCAGATTTTGTTCCTCCTTAATCAAACTGGCATCACGCTTCCAGCTCCTATTGTTCTCTGTTCCTTTACAGAATACAAACTTTAACATCTACAGCAAAAGGTATTCAACTAATTTTCTAAAAAAAATAGCACAGAACATTGTTTATTTTATTTATTTATTTATGCACAATGACTGGTGTGTAATTAATTATGTTGTAATTATAGTTAATTAGAGAGCAGACACCTTGGGTTTACTCTTCATGAAATCTGAGACTCTCACAAAGCAAATGCTTGTCTGGATCAGGGGTATTTAATCACATTTCCCCGGGGACCAGTCTCTAATGTCACAAAGATCAGGACAATCAAAAGCCACTTACACAGTTTCAGAGTCAATATATTGTACTGTGTGTGACTAAATGAAATAATGTACATTTCGTAAAAATGTCAACTTTCAAGCTGGCAGCCATTAAAAAGTAAAAGTAAGAAACAGGTTAAAAAGTTAGAAGTTATGTATTCAAAATAGTATCTCCCAGACTCCTGATGTTTACAGTGTAGAATTGCAAATTATTAATTCAATTCAAATGTATAGATACTATAGATACTATATTAGTATAGATACTTTCACCATACAAATATTCTAAAGTAACTATACAGAAAATAGGATAGTGCCTTCAGGCAACTAATTTGTGTTTAGGAAAACAACTTTAGACTGATAAATAAATAAACATAACAAATCCTAAATTAATAAAAAAAAATGCTTTACTTGTCTTGCTACTTATATTGTAGAATAATGTATTTTTCAAAAGTATTTATTTTTAATATAGATATTAATAGCATAAATGCATATTTATAAAAATCATTACATTATTTACATATTAATATTCATGATTTGTGTTTTTTGATTCCTCTTGTTACATGGGATCTATTTATAAGAATGAGACTAGAAAATGTACAAATTTTAAGCAAGGACTGGTTTTCAAAATGGTGTTCAGGAAAATGTTGTTCTCACAAACAGTTTGTGTAGTTGTTTGTCTGCTTAATGTAAATTAGAATGAGCAGGTTTAACACACAGGTTGTAAGATAATTTTGTATAATAATTTTGTACCTTTGGCAGTTCCTGCGTCTCCACTGCTGAAAGCAATGCCATCATAGTCTGTGCTGCTGGGACTGGACACACTGAAGACCCTGTAGCTCAGACCGGGCACAAAAGCTGGTGCGTCCCAACGCCAAACCACTGTGTCCCCCACTGAGGCTATTATCCCAGAGGGACTCCAGGCGTAACCCTGACCGTACACTGAACACATATGATGTTATTAACTGTATGCAAGTGGGCAAACAAGCACATGTAGTCACACACACACATTTTATGACAATATATATAATAGGGAAATTTTCCAGACTAGATCAATTATTTTATAGTTTACACCCCAAAAAAAGTAATTTCTATCTAAAAAACAACAACTTTACATTGCATAATTAGAACACTTTTTGGACTGTACAAATCTCCATGATTTCCATTACTTAAGCTTTTATTAATTTCCTTTTGAAAAATGTTCATGACCTTTTAATATTTTATTTCAATGTGATTTCCATTACTTTAAGATTTTTTTTCATCCCTTTTCTGTTATTTTGAGATTTTATTAATTTCTATCACTTTTACATTACATTAAGATTTTAATCTCCAGCATTTTCCATTGCGTTTTAAAATTGTATGAATTTAATTTTCAGTTATTTTTCTGTAACACTTTACAATAAGGTCTCATTTGTTTTTACTTACATTAACATGATGAGCAATAAATAACACTACAGCATTTATTAATGTTTATTTTAATATTTACTCTACAAATGCTCTTTTAAAATCAAAAGTTGTATCTGTTAACAATGCACTGTGAACTAACATGAACAAAAATCAATTGTATTTTTATTAACTAGCATTGACAAAGATTAGTGAATGTAATCTTGTTTTTACAACATTTAATAATGTTAACATTTGTGAACTTATTTTAAAGTGTTACGATTTCTTTACCTTTTAAATTTAAGTTACTTTTTTACATTTTCATTTTTACCTGACAATAATGACTTGTCCAGGACTGGTAATCAACTTAAAAAATCCTTGATATCGCATATTTTTCATGACTTTAAGAACCATGAATGTGCCATGAACAGAATTTGTGTACTTTTTATATTTTTGGCACTGATTGTTGGGGGATTCTCCGTAATAGTCAAACGGGTAACAGAAACATCATATCAGCACAACTGCTAAAATGATGCTTTGTGAATTCTTCAGGAAAACTACAAAAGAATTTCACTGAATTCTGCCAGTGTGGATTCTGTGTGGGGCTAAATACAGCTTAACAAGAAAAGAAAAAGAAATTATCCCGCTCAAACAGTGCTATGGAATATCATGTTTGCTTGTTTTTTTGCTGGCAGCTCTAGTGCATTTGATAAGTCTGTGTCAATGTGCTGACAGCCATTGTTTCACTGTCTCTGATATATTCAGGTATTTTGTGCGTGACAGAAAAAGAGATAAAAGTAAAGAGATATTACCGGGGTGGAAACCTTGGTTCGTCACGGTGAGTGTTTTATCTCTAGACTGGGTCACACACTCAAGTTGATGATCTGAAACGGCTGTCACTCGGCATTGTGTGTCCCCTGTATGAAACACACAACTGTGACTACAGTACTAAATGATCTGGAAACGATTGGTTTCAGTAATACACTGTTAAAGATCAAAGAGTAAATCAAAGTATTTTCACTGTAGTTTTAAGCATGGGGAATGTTTAAAATAATGTTGATATATTTTTTTGGTTCATTGTAGTCTTGTCTTACCTAGAGTGACATTATTGTCTGCTGTGACAGGGCTGAACCCGGAGCCAGTGATAGTGACGGTGGTTCCGCCATACAAAGACCCCAGAGATGGAGAAAAACTTGTGACCTCTAGAATATACTTTATGGTGGTATTAACCCCAGTGCTGCACAAAAAAAAAAAACAAAAAAAAAAAAACATTTAATCACTCTAAAAAGCTTCACTTTGGATTAAATGTCATTGTAAATGCATAATTCCCGATGATGCACAATTCCATTCTACAGTTGAAGCATGATATTTACATATAAATATTGAGTATAGTAAGTGATATGAGACCTGGTTAAGGTGTAACCCTGGTTTCCGACTCTCACACAGACATTGTACATAGCTGGGGGAAGTGTGGGTAACAGGCAGGTTATGTTTTCATTGGTCCACTGCAGCAATTCACACTCAGCTTCACCAATCAAAACAGAGCTGCCATTAGCCTGCGCCTCAAAATTTGTGCCCAAGATGGTGAGAATCCTGTGCCCTTTATCAAAAAAGATCAGTGAAAACAGGGTAAAATTAATTGCTGTTCTTGTAAGATTGTGAGGGGTGAGAGCAATGAGGAAGTCAGATACTCGGTTACTAACGTAACCTCGGTTCACTCTAGAGAGGGAACGAGTACTGCGTAATAGCTTACGCTAGGGGAAAACTCCTTTTCCACGAGATATTGAAGCCAAAAATTATCCTTAATTTTGTATTAATGTAAAACGCGTTGCGGCAGCATGCAGACATGGGCGAGACGGCTCGCGCGCCCATTGGCTGCCCTGCGGCAACTGCACCAGCCTATCGAGAGAGCCCTCTCATGACATCAGATCCAATGAGGGCGCTTCGTGCCCACTGCGTCATGTCCCGCCGAAATGGGCGGGGCCTCGGGCTATAAATATAGTCTCGGAAGGCTGGTTTAGCTGGTTTTTCATCGCCGAAGCGAACCAGAGCGTGATGCATGCACGGCAAGATACGCAGTACTCGTTACGGGAACCTCTAGGTTGTAAAACCTTATAAATGTAGACGGAGAGGCCCAGACTGCCGCCATACAGATATCTTGTAAGGCAATCCCACTAGACCAAGCCCACGATGAGGCCATGCCTCTTGTGGAGTGTGCTTTGACACCTAACAGGCATTGCAGGCCATTAGATGTATGAGGTAGTGCTATAACATCAACTATCCATCTGGATAGACTCTGTTTTGACGCAGCTAGTCCCTTAGAACGACCGCTGAACAAAACAAAGAGCTGCTCCGTCTGTCTAAAAACAGATGAGCGAAACACATAGGCTCTTAGCGCCCTGACCGGGCAAAGGAAGCCTGCGTCCCCTTCCTCCTCAGAGACCGTCAGTGCTGACAGGGAAATCACCTGTGCCCTAAACGGAGTGTTGAGGGATTTAGGAACGTACCCGTGCTTTGGTTTGAGTATGACTCTCGAGTCATTAGGCCCAAACTCCATACATGTCGCGCTCACTGAGAGCGCTTGCAAGTCCCCAATGCGCTTTACTGAAGCGAGAGCCAGAAGAAACACTGTCTTGAAAGATAAGTGTTTTAAGTCTATTGACTGAATTGGCTCGAATGGGGCACCTTTCATGGCTTCCAGAACCGTGGAAAGGTCCCAAATGGGAACCGAGGGAGGTCTGGGAGGATTCAGTCTCTTAGCTCCTCTAAGGAAGCGAATGACCAGATAATTTCTTCCCAGAGACTGGCTAAGTGTTGGTTCAGCGAACGCTGCTATGGCCGCCACGTAAACTTTGAGCGTGGATGGAGCTCTACCCTTATCCAGCAGCTCTTGTAGAAAGGAAAGAACCTCCGACACCCCACAGTCTGAGGGTGATATGGCACGAGTACGCCCTGCATCCTGTTCTTCCTTGGTTATTGAGACTTCTGTCCTGGTAAGCCACTCTAGTGCCTAGTGCTGTTTCATCCCACCTATGCCAAGCCTCTGGTTCCTTAAGCTGCTGTCAAGTTTCCATTGTTCCCAAAGAGCCTGGGTTTGTCTAATGCCTGACCAGCCTGTTCTCCAGTTGTGCCCCCGACCCACCTGTTCTCCAGTTGTGTGCCCTGCTCTATTGTTTGGACTGTTCTGCCTGTGTTTTGTCTTTGTCAATAAATATCACTCCCTGTTCATTCTGCACCTGGGTCCTCCCTTCTCTGAATCCTGACAGAAAGCTTGGCTATTCTTAATATTTACTAAACATTCTTGTGAATAAAGGCAAGGGAACACACAAAGTATTGGATTACAGCTCTAATCTCAGATCGGAACACAATCAGTTGTTGACTGTTTTCAAACATAGAATGAGGCCAACTCCCTGTAGTTGGCCTCATTCTATGTTTGAAAACAGTCAACAACTGATTGTGTTCCGATCTGAGATTTAGAGCTGTAATCCAATACTCTGTGTGTTCGCAAGATGAACAGGTATTGAAAAACATATTTGAACACCTAAAGCAATTCAGGGTACTTGGTCAGTGTCACGCTCTGGGTCTAATGTAATGTCTAATAAGGGCCCAGCTTCTTTAATGTTTTAAGGTCATAGGTTAAATTCCCAGGGAATAAATGGACTGGTAAATATGTCTGCCCTGAATATGGGTAAAAGAGTCTACCAAATTTATAAATATTAATATCTTACCGAATACTGTTGTAGTTTGTGGGCTCACAGATGTGATTAAGGCCGTCAGAGTGCTGCTGTACGTGAAAGAGCCATTTGATATTGCTGTCATCTCTACCGTGGTCAGGGTTACGGTCCGTTCACCTTCTGACCCCTGATTGATGAATAAAATATTCCATGGATTCAGTATTTTTTGAACGCAAGCACATTGCATTGTGCCCACTATGATATTTATTTGGATGTGCTGTCTTGTTTCAGTATCGGATTTACCAAAGGAAAGATGCAAATTCCATATATCAAATGCAATTCACATGTGACAATTTCACATCTTTCAAGTCAGGTCTGAGTGCCAAGTTGTGGGGCATGGGGATGCACATTTTTAAAAATGGCATTCCATATAAAGTGGTACAACTTTGTGAATTTGCCCTTAGGAGTTCTGTTAATAATAATAATAAAACAATATTCATAATAATAACTTTTATATTCTATTAAATTTTTAGTTAAAAAGGTTTATAACCCATTTAGGATTTAATTGTAACCCATTTTGGATTTATTTCAAGGAACCCATTTCAAGTTCTTTACTTACAGCCGGAACTATGCATCTCAGCTGGAAAAGTTCCACGTCTATAATGTCACATGGTTGAGTGCCAATGGTGACTGCGGTATCATTACTGAATCCATAGCCTGACACTGTCAGAATCGTCCCTCCTGTGAAGTCATACAAAAAAAGCATAGGTAAGCAGGTTTTGGACACAACAAATACTATTTTGAAAGTAATGTGTCAGTTCAACTTGTCATTAAAATTGTTCTGCTGATTACATTTTTAATTAACAAAATATCTCATTTTCAAAATATGAAATAGAAGCATTTTACTAGTGGTACTAGACTATATACTAGAATATATTTATTTTACACTCTACTCTACTGTATGTAGAGAATTGCAATGCTACATGTACCTGCTACACTTCCTGTTTTGGGGTTTATGGAGGTCACTCCTAACAGGTGTGTAAACAAGCTGTTGTTACTTTGGTATTGGGCATTTCCCAACACAGAGAAACTCAGAGAGACTGGCTGTACACCTGCACTTGCAGGACCGACCTGGCAGGTTATAGAAGTATCTGAAATACAAATAAATCATTTGATCAGAAGTTTGCTTGAATAGTTTTTTTTTTTTTTAAAGTTCAGTAAAAATGTACTTACCTAAACTTTTTATGAATAATGATTTAAATTTTTCCTTTTCTCATGCAAAGCTATAGTATGACTTTGGAAGACTTGGAATATAGTGTACAAGTCATTTGATCCACTTGTATGGTGTTATGCATAATTTTTAAAGCTTGAATGCCTCTATAAGCCTCTTGAATGCCTCTATAAGTGTTGGGGAAAGCTACTTTTAAAAGTAATGTCTTACAGTATTGTGTTTCTCTCTAAAAAAGTTGCTTAGTTACTTTTTATGCAAAGTAATATGTTACTTTTGCGTTATTGTTTCTCACCTGCGCTGGGACTGCTTGCTTGTTTAAATAAAAATAAAAAAAGTTATATTTTTGACAACTTTAAAGGCCCTTTCACACCAGAAGTGAATTAAATAAGCCTGAGGGTGAAGGAAATGCAAATTCATGTCTGTACAGTAGAGGTTTCAGCTCAAAAAAACCTTTCAGCTGCTTCTGGATTACAGAAGAATAGGACACAGGAAAAGAGAGTTCAACACTCTTACTTTAACAATTTACACAAACACAAATGTGATGTTTATCTAAAGTAATTTGTCTTATTGCACTGGATCATCGAATGTCAGCAAAGTCATTGGTTAATAAAGTGAGATTAAATACATAAAGTAGCCTATATTTATGTTATGTAACATTTATACTTAATTACTTTAATATATTTAATTACTGCATATATTAAAAACATATTTAATGAGTTTGCGTTAAGGAATGCATTGAGGAATGCTGTATCTGTTTTTGTGCAAGTGAGATGAGTAAATGCCTGCTCACATTTGTGACCCTGGATCACAAAACCAGTCTTATGTTGCACGGGTATATTTGTGGCAATAGCCAACAAAACATTGTATGGGTCAAAATTATAGATTTTTCTTTTATGCCAAAAATCATTAGGATATTAAGTAAAGATCATGTTCCATGAAGATATTTTGTAAATTTCCCACCTTAAATATATAAAACATTTATTTTTGTGAATGGATGCAGCACAATCGCCAATAGAAATTGACAACTTTAAAGGCGATTTTCTCAATATTTCGATTTTTCTGTACCCTCAGATTCCAGATTTTCAAATAGTTGTATCTCGGCCAAATATTGTCCTATCCTAACAAACCATACATCAATGGAAAGATTATATATTTAGCTTTCAGATGATGTATAAATCTCAATTTTTAAAAAAATACCCATAAGACTGGTTTTGTGGTCCAGGGTCACATTTAGTCAAGAACTACAACATCCATCATGTTTACGCAGTCCACAAAACACCTCTACACTTATTCCTGATTTCTCAACATTTGAACAGAATAGGTTTCCGTCAATAAATGGGAAAACCAAGTAACTTACATTACTTACTTGAAAAAGTAACTCAGATATTTTGTTGTAAATTCAAAAGTAATGTGTTACTTTACTCGTTACTTGAAAAACGTAATCTGATAACGTAACTCACGTACTTGTAATGTGTTACCCCGAACACTGCTTAAGACATAAGCAAACGTTTACAAGAATACTGGCAGAGACGGGTATTACTGCCCCCACTAAAGATTTTTCTAGTCGACTAGTAATCGTCCATTTAAGCCATCAGCCAATATTAATTTAATTACTTAAGTGATCGTGCCGGAACCTCCATGTCATGCAGTAAGCGCGCTAATACTTTAGGTTCCACACTCCGCACAAACACTTCTAATAATAGCGCACATGTATCAAGGTTAATGTTGTAGCGAGCAACCAAGTAAAGTTGCTACTACTTACAAGTTTCAAATGATAGGCCATATTTGAGGTCAATGGTGTCACAGGTTGCTCAAGAAATGAACTGGAAATAATCAAAATACTATTTATTACACAACACTTAGGAAACAACAAGAGCTTAAGAAGCAGCAAACTCACATTAACACAAACAATACCAGACAGGGAATTAACTCAAACTAACGGCTTAAATACACACAGCAAACAAAAGAGCTAATTAGATAACTAATGAGAAAACAGGTGAACAGGGTCATAAATCAAACAACACACTGGGAAATTAGGTCAAACAGACAAACAGGGAAAACAGAACAAAACCACAATGAAACAGCCAAAACAGAATGCAACTGAATGTAACCGGTACAGATGGATAATAGACGAATGTTTATATTTCCTGCCCTACATGCTGTAATTACCACAAGGACCTGTTAACGATCTGTTCCTCACGAACTGCGCAACTTCACTACTTCCTGTGGAGTTTTTTTTCTGCGACTAAGGGACTGTTTGGGCCACCGGAGGAGTTTTGAGATCTGTAGTAAAAAAATACATGACCCTCCCTTCACCAGCAATAATTTTTTCTATGACCCTCCAAAATGATTGTGAAAAAAGGCATGACCCTCCCCGATAATCTATTGATTAGTCTACTTCTGTACTGGTTTGTGCTTGGCAAAGATGTTCAGATAGCCATTTTTTTTTTTTTTACAACCATAAACTCTTGCTTTCTCATCTTACTAGGGCTGTAACGATAGACCAAACCTACGATTCAGTTTGTATCACGATTTTTGATTTTAGATTAGAAAAAAAATCATGTTTTCGGTGCTGATGCGGTGTGACGCGTTCAACATGTGGGTGGCGCTGCCAATACAGCATCTAAAAGCTGTCACAAAGAACCAGCAAAAGTAATGATTATGAATATGTCAAATATAGCAAGGAGACATTTTAATTGTTTATTAATAAACAAGTGTTTTCTGTGTCGACTGCAAAGATGAAGTTGACGATGCGTCGTGATCTTCGCAGAGCCCGCCAGAGAGAAATGCACATTTCATACAGATTACATAAGAGAGTAGTCTGTTTTCTTTCGTTTTGAATTGTTCTGTTTAAAAGTAGACATTTCAAGCCCTATATATATATTTCTCAGGTCTGTGAGGCAAGAGTCCAGTTCACTCGCCGGCGCCTCCGTGTCATGATTATCTATTTTCTACTATACTTACTTCTTATTTATTAAATCCAGGCAATTGGTGAAACATTGATTAAAATTAAGATACAATTAATAAAAAATGAAATTCACTTTAAAGACAGGCTTTGTGCTTTCTGTTTGAGGTCTCTGTGATTTTTTTTAAGTCGCTTTCAGAGCAGTCATGTCCGTAATGGAGAACTGGAGAAGTCATGTCACGCCGTTAACATTGTTGTTTTTTTTGTTTTGTTTTTCACATAAATGCGAACACGAAAAATAAAATAAAACGAATATTTTATGTTCTGTAGAGGCCGACCCTTCTTCATCCGGTGGGTATACATCTTTTGGTTTGCGCAGTGTAATTCATAGAATTACTAAAAATATTTTGCCACCTAAAAGTTAAAGATTTTTTGTGTCACGTCACAAGTGTATTTCCCTCATATTAAATATAAAACGCATGTGTAGACTGATATTTTTCAAATGTCTTGACTCCTTTATTAAGGGAGTATGGATATATTAACAGACGTTTCAATATATTGGTATTAAATGCATTTTCTGAGAATTTATATTTCAAGTTTTGACTGCAAATGTCACGTCCATAACGCTGGAATTGCCCAATTTTAACGAATTTATCTATCTTAACTATTTTTTTGGTGTCTACGTATTTTATTATGTTAACTTAAATAATACTAATAGTAATTTAAAGATGTGGTAGCCCTACATCTTACACATCACACTCCACTGTTATGGTGGCAATTTCAGTATATTTACTCTCTAACATTATTGTGGAAACAAAATATGGTAGTATCGCGCTGCAGCGCACATTCTATCAGCTGCAGTTCTGGCGCCTCAGTCCCAATACTGTAAAACTCGACGTAGCCTACATTCACATCACACATGTTAATGCAGCGGTAGAGTTACACTCACAGGACACTGTGCACTTATTCGCAATCACAAAAGTTAATTATTTGCTCATGCTTTAAAGCTTTGCCGGGTAAACATTTCATTGACGTTCTGTTCTGACATGATGCACTTTTTCTGAGCGCGTACTGAAGTGCGTGCGCACTGTCAAACATCGCCAAACTGGATTTTTGTTGGGTCAGACCGATCTGATATAGATGGCAGTGATGCGCGGGACCGCGGGTCAATGTATAAACAACCCGCAGCCGACCGACGTTTTCAACTAACCCGCCCGCAACTCCAACCACAAAAAATATATATATTGTAGGCTACCCGACCCGCTTCCTGACCCGTATTTTTTAAAAGTAGCAAATGCTCATCGTAGCGTCATTGGGCCATAGACGTTTGGCTCCTGTCTGATCGATTGCTCCTGTCTGCCTCGCTGCCTGCTGTGAGTGTGTTTGTTTGATTCGGTGCGATAAGCTCCGTCTTAGCCATATATTTCTTTGTTTTGAACCATCATTTTACTACCATTTCTAGTTGTTTATACTACTACATTTTACCCAACATCTCAGATTAACCTGACATCGCTAGCTTTTGTTATTAGTACTACTAGCACAAAACGCTAGTAATTCGCTAGCCTGTTAACGCGCCACCCGTGCGCTCAGCTATTTTATTTATTTATTTTTCTCTCGCGCGTCCGCGCCTTTGAGTTCATAAAAAGCTCAGGTGAGTAAGAATCACTCAACAAACACGGTGAGTAATGTCTTGTCCTGTTATTGTCACTTGCACTTCATGTCACATGTTTAGTATAGGCTTCTCTGTCGACAATATCTGGTTTATATGTGATAAATGTAAGGAGACAGTTAGGTTGACAGAGAAGATTTCAGAATTAGAAACACGCATCCAAACTTTAATTGAGGATAGTAAGAGTGCTAGTGCTTTAGATGTTTTGGATGTGCATAGAATAGTGCACACTTTACATGAGTCGGTTCTGGCTGAAGTAGAGCCTGTGCAGCCGGGCAAATGGGTGACAGTGAGGGATCGCTCTAGTCGCGGATCTAAAAACCACTCTTCCGTTCCGATTACCATAACAAATCGATTTGCCCCGCTCAGTGAAACACCCACTGAGAATGATTGTGCCCTAGTTATTGGCGATTCTATTACACGGAACGTGAAAATAGAGACACCAACCACCATAGTCACATGTTTGCCGGGAGCCAGAGCGCCTGACATCAAAGCAAATTTAAAAGTGCTGGCTAATGCTAATCGTAAATTCTCTAAGATCATTATTCATGTCGGCACTAATGATGTTCGACTCCGCCAGTCGGAGATCACCAAAATTAATATTAAAGAGGTGTGTGAACTTGCAAGTACGATGTCAAGGACTGTAATTTGCTCTGGCCCCCTTCCTGTTCGCAGGAGTGATGAGATAGTTAGTAGATTGTGTTCGCTTAACGGTTGGCTGTCTAAGTGATGTCCGCTTAATAATATAGAATTCATAGACAATTGGAAAAGTTTTTGGGGCAAACCTGACCTGTTGAAAAGAGATGGTATTCATCCCTCCTGGGATGGTGCTGCTCTTCTCTCTAGTAATATGGCTCATAGTCTTAGAGCTCAAACATGACAATCTGGGGCTCAGGTCAGGAAGCAGACAGACTGGCTAAACCGACTGTCTGCTAGCGGCCTCTCGTCACCAAGGTCAGATAAATCCCATCACATAGAGCCTCTTTCACCTAGCTATCATCATATAGAGACTGTGTCTGTTCCCCGAATTTGGAAATCCAAAAAACGTTTAAACCCAACTAAGGTTAAAAATTTAATTGATGTTCAACAAATAAAAAACAGCTATAATACAGATGAGCAAATGCTAAAGCTTGGGTTGCTGAATATTCGATCGCTTACTTCAAAAGCACTCATTGTTAATGATATGATTTCAGATAATAACCTAGATGTGCTGTGTTTGACAGAAACCTGGCTAAAACCAAACGATTACATTACTTTAAATGAATCAACCCCACAAGATTACTGTTATAAACATGAGCCTCGTCTGAAACACAAAGGGGGTGGTGTTGCTGTAATCTATAGTAATAGTTTCAAAACCACTAAGAAATCAAGTTTTAAATATAATTCTTTTGAAGCATTGGTGCTTAATGTAAAAATATATAGTGTAAACGATAAATCACGTTTGAGATTTGTGCTGGCTACTGTATACAGGCCACCAGGGCACCATACAGACTTTATCAAAGAATTTGCGGACTTTCTATCAGAATTAATATTGACTGCAGATAAAGTACTAATTGTTGGTGATTTTAATATACACATCGATAATGAAAAAGATGCATTGGGATTGGCATTTAAAGACATTGTAAATTCAATTGGAGTTAGACAACACGTGTCAGGACCTACTCATCGTCGTAATCATACTCTAGATCTAATATTATCACACGGAATAGATGTGGATGCCGTTGAAATTCTGCAGCAGAGCGATGACATCTCAGATCATTATCTAGTCTCGTGTAATTTGCATTTAGCCAAGGCTGCAAAGCCGACTCCGTGTTTCAAATATGTGAGACCTATCACTTCTGCTACTAAAGATTGCTTTATTAATAATCTTCCTAATCAGTTTCATCATCTCAGCATCTCAGATAGCTTAGAAGAACTAGATATTACAACAGAAACGTTTAACTCTCTCTTTTCCAGCACTTTAGACACAGTTGCTCCGTTGCGCTTAAAGAAGATTAAAGAAAATAGTCCAACGCCGTGGTACAACGAGCACACTCGGGCCCTTAAGAGAGCAGCCAGAAAAATGGAGCGCAACTGGAAGAAAACAAAAGTAGTGGCCCCCGGGGACCAAACGAAATTTTTCCGTAGAAGTCTAGTGGGGCTACATGCTCACCAAATTTCATGTTCCCCGGTGTTTCGGTGTCCCTCGTATCGTTGACGAAAAATTTACGGGGGCCCCAGCGCAGGGGGGGGGGGGAAGTGGCCCCCGGGGACCAAACGAAATTTTTCCATAAAAGTCTAGTAGACCAACATACCATAAAAATTTCTTCATCCTCTGTGCCACGGTTCAGGTAGTTATTTAGGAAAAACTGAATTTTTTGGGGTTTGGGGGGGCGCGGGGGGGGAGTGGCCCCCGGGGACCAAACGAAATTTTTCCGTAGAAGTGTAGTGGGGCTACATGCCCACCAAATTTCATATTCCCCGGTGCTTCGGTGTCCCTGGTATCGTTGACGAAAAATTTACGGGGGCCCCAGCGCGGGGGGGGGAAGTGGCCCCCGGGGACCAAACAAAAATTTTCCGTAAAAGTCTAGTAGACCAACATACCATAAAAATTTCTTCATCCTCGGTGCCACGGTTCAGGTAGTTATTTAGGAAAAACTGCATTTTTTTGGTTTTGGGGGGGTCCAGCGCGGGGGGGGAGTGGCCCCCGGGGACCAAACGAAATTTTTCCGTAGAAGTCTAGTGGGGCTACATGCCCACCAAATTTCATGTTCCCCGGTGCTTCGGTGTCCCTGGTATCGTTGACGAAAAATTTACGGGGGCCCCAGCGCGGGGGGGGGGAGTGGCCCCCGGGGACCAAACGAAATTTTTCCGTAAAAGTCTAGTAGACAAACATACCATAAAAATTTCTTCATCCTCGGTGCCACGGTTCAGGTAGTTATTTAGGAAAAACTGCATTTTTTTTGGGTTAAGGGGGGCCCAGCGCGGGGGGGGGGAGTGGCCCCCGGGGACCAAACGAAATAAATCCGTAGAAGTCTAGTGGGGCTACATGCCCACCAAATTTCATGTTCCCTGGTGCTTCGGTGTCCCTGGTATCGTTGACGAAAAATTCAGTAAGGTGACGAAAAAAAAAAAAAAAAAAAACTTTGACAATCCCTATATGACCGCTTTCGCTAGCTACGCTAGCGGCGGTCATAATTATAACTATGCAACCGTCTACTACAGTATCGCATCAGGCAGTGCATTGTAGTCTCCCTGAGGAAAAATTTGATTCATTCGTTGCTATAGGAGAGGAAGAATTTACTAAACTCATTAAATCATCTAAATCTACAACATGTATGTTAGACCCTATACCGACTAAGCTACTGAAAGAAATACTTCCAGAGGTCATAGATCCTCTTCTTAATATCATTAATTCGTCTTTGTCTCTAGGATACGTACCAAAAAACTTTAAGCTGGCTTTGATTAAACCGCTTGTTAAAAAAACGCAACTTGATCCTTCAGAATTAGTCAATTACAGGCCGATCTCGAATCTACCTTTTCTGTCAAAGATATTAGAAAAGGCAGTATCCTCACAACTGTGTTCCTTTCTTGAAAGAAATGATATCTGCGAGGATTTCCAGTCCGGATTTAGACCGTACCATAGTACCGAAACAGCTCTCGTTAGAGTCACAAATGATTTGCTCTTATCATCCGATCGTGGTTGTATCTCTCTATTAGTGTTACTCGATCTTAGCGCTGCATTTGACACCATCGACCACAACGTTCTTTTAAATAGATTAGAACATTATGTTGGCATTACAGGAAATGCACTAGCATGGTTTAAATCATACTTATCTGACCGTTATCAGTTTGTAGCAGTAAATGATGAGATGTCTCATCGATCACAGGTTAAGTATGGCGTACCACAAGGCTCAGTACTAGGACCGTTGCTGTTCACTCTGTACATGCTACCATTAGGAGATATCATTAGGAAACATGGAATTAGCTTTCACTGTTATGCTGACGATACTCAGCTCTATATTTCTTCAAAACCTAACGAAACTTATCAATTCACAAAATTAACGGAATGCATAGCGGATATAAAAAATTGGATGACTTGTAATTTCCTACTTCTAAATTCTGAAAAAACAGAGTTTCTAATTATTGGACAAAAAACTTCCTCACGTAATAATCTAGAATACTGTCTAACACTTGATGGCTGCTCTGTTAAGTCTTCGTCGTTGGTTAGGAACCTGGGTGTGCTCTTTGATACCAATCTTTCATTTGAAAGTCACGTGTCTAGTATCTGTAAAACTGCATTTTTCCATCTTAAAAATATATCTAAATTACGTCATATGCTCTCATTGACAAATGCGGAACAATTAGTTCATGCGTTCATGACCTCAAGGCTAGATTATTGTAATGCTCTACTGGGTGGTTGCCCTGCACGCTTAATAAACAAACTACAGCTGGTCCAAAACGCAGCAGCTCGAGTTCTTACCAGAACCAGGAAGTATGACCATATTAGCCCAGTTCTGTCAAAACTGCACTGGCTCCCTATTAAACATCGCATAAATTTTAAAATATTGCTGATTACTTACAAAGCACTGAATGGTTTAGCTCCGCAGTACTTGAGCGAGCTCTTAACGCATTATAGTCCGTCACGTCTATTACGATCTCAAAATTCCGGCCAGTTGATTATACCTAGAATATCAAAATCCACTGCTGGCGGTAGATCCTTTTCCTATTTAGCACCAAAACTCTGGAACAGTCTTCCTACCATTGTCCGGGAAGCAGACACACTCTGTCAGTTCAAAGCCAGATTAAAGACACATCTCTTTGACCTAGCTTTCACATAATACATTATAGACTTCTATAATTTAATGTTATGCTGCATAGATTAGGTCAGCCGGAACCGGGAACACTTCCCAAAAATCCTGATGTACTCGTTACATCATGAGAAGAATGGCATCTACGCTAATTTTAGTGTCTGTGTTTATCCCAAGGTTTTTCCTGCAGCCTGCCGGATCCAGGCCGTATCCAGATCTGACGAAGGACCTTCACCTGGACCGATGACAACGCAGTGCTGAAGTGCCAACTAGTCTCTCCCTATGGAGGATCCCACTACCACTCTACAGATAAGGCGTTGTCGGGAAAATTCGTCTTGCGGTCCTACCCCAAAGCAACAAATAAAATAAAATTCCTTATCAAAATTTATAAGGAAAGACAAGTATTTTGTTTAGGCTTGGCTTGTAGGGAATTCCAAACCTGCGTATATTCTAACGCACATAACTATAGAACCCATTCTAAATGCGCATGTGACCGCCATCAGCGTTTCTCACAGGTTCGCGTTTAAAGTCTGTGTAGAGAGAATGGTGTCGTCTTAGCGGCCCCTAATTTAATAACAAATGATCATTGCGACGGAACCAAATCAATTAAAACTAACTTTAGATGGAAATAACTTAACTCTGCTGTAAAGCCGAAACAATCTCTGTTACCTTAAATTATACGCTTATCTCTGTAAAGCTGCTTTGAGACAATCTACATTGTTAAAAGCGCTATATAAATGAAGATGACTTGACTTGACTTGACGTAGGAACTATAGGCTAGTGTTATGTAATAAAGGCTTGATTTATTCATTTATTTCATTTCATTTTCTTAACAATTAAGATGCTGCATGTGTTTATCCAGTCTAATCGAAGTGTGCGTCTCTCCCCCGACTTTCCCAACAAAAATCCCGCCCCCTCTCAGAAAATACTGACCCATTACTGAGCTATATGAGTTTAAAAGTAGCCTATTAAAATGGTACAATGGCATTGCTCAGTTGTTAGGAAATCGGGCATTTTGTCCCACGTCAGCATTTATTCAAAAGTTAATACGCTCAACATTCAAAAGGTAAATAAGGATTTCCTGTATTAGTAGGCTTAGGCTATTTCGCCACGTGGATGCATTATTACTTACTTTCATTATTTCGGCAAATGTCTCCCACACTTTGCTCTTTCTATTTGTGTATTTGCAGAGCTTCCACTCCCTTCACCTTTTCTCTTGTTGCCTCCATCTCTACCAGCAGACTGAGCTTGTGCGCGTCATCGTCGCGCCAGTTATTCAGCCAATAAAGTGTAGGCCTATGTATTTCATAGAAAATTGTGTCTAGTACTATATAAATTACAAAGGTTTAATTGGCATCTTTATTTAAAACGACCCGACCGACCGCGACCCGAATATCATTAAAAATATTTTTGGATGACTCGTAACCGCGAGTGACCGCAGGCACCCGCTCATTTCGGATCAACCCGCGCATCACTGATAGATGGGGGGCTGATACTGCGAGAGCAACATGGAGCTACATGTAAAAGATATGCAGCAAACAAGCCACTTTGAAATGTTGCTGTTTTCATGAATATAAAAGTTGGGTGACCCTCCCCCTAGACCAGGGTTCACCAATCTCGGTCCTGGAGGGCCGCTGTCCTGCAGAGTTTAGCTCCAACCAGCTCCAACACACCTGTTTGAAAGTTTCTAGTACGCCTAGTGAGACCTGATTAGCTGGTTCAGGTGTGTTTAATTGGGGTTGGAGCTAAACTCTGCAGGACATCGGCCCTCCAGGACCGAGATTGGTGAACCCTGCCCTAGACTAAAAAAAGTTGGATGACCCTCCCCTCAACAAAGAATAAAAAGACATGACCCTCCCCTATTTTCCTCCGGTGGTCCTTTCCATAAATACCGAACGGTCCCTAACCGACTGATACAATTTTTCTCAACTAAGCCTCTTCTCAACAACTAATGTTTAGTCGACTATTAGGGGGCAACCCGAGTATTTTTACACTATTTTTTGTGTATGAATCCATTCAAGCCCAAGGAGACGTGAAAAGGAGACAATTCTGTGTTTGTGTGCTGTTTGAAATGTGGCTCTCTGTGTGTGCTGTGCACTTTGGGTGTGTGCGTGCAAAAAAAAAAGATTTTGTGACATTACTGAGTTTTGACTTACTGGTAAGCTGTAGAACAGAGCATTCCACATTTCCAATCTTTACAGTGACGTTTCCACCATTAAAACCATATCCAGTTATGGTAATAACTGTTCCCAGACTGCTTGATCCTGAAAGACAAGTTATATCAGTAATATAAACCATTATGAATGGAGATGAAAGCTTTTATGCGAGACTTGAGACCTTCTGTAGGTGAGATCCCGGTCACTGTTGGGGTCTTCGGCTCACTCCAGGTGAAACCACAGTCCCCTGAGCACCGTGATGGAATGCCATTAATGAAAACTTCCACCTTAAAGATAAGCCCACAAATGTACATTTCTGTCATTAGACATCCTAAACCAAAGTTTCTCAAACTACTGGTTTTGCTTCAGGACCCAGATATTACACTGGACTTAAGTTTACATTTATATTAAAGGTGGTATCAGTGATTTCAGGCCCAAAAATATTTTTATCACATTCATCTAATCTTTCCTAACAATCCGCTAGCTGCCCGCCCCATAAGCATGCCGTCAAAAAAACACGTCTCTGTAGGCAGCCTAGCCTCTGAGATCTGCACACAAAAACAAATGGTTTAGCCAAACAATCAAAACCAAAACAAATAGTGCACTATTTGTTTTGGTTTTGATTGTTTGGCTAAACCATTTGTTTTTGTGTGCAGATCTCAGAGGCTAGGCTGCCTACAGAGACGTGTTTTTTTGACGGCATGCTTATGGGGCGGGCAGCTAGCGGATCGTTAGGAAAGATTAGATGAATGTGATAAAAATATTTTGGGCCTGAAATCACTGATACTACCTTTAAGAGGAGACCCAACACAGTACTAAAATAGAAAATAAAAAATCTAAAACATTTACATTAATGTAAAAATAATATTAATATTTACTTCTTTTACCAGTAAACTTGTATGTAATGCATTCTTGAGAACTTCTAGAATAAAATATTAATAGGATCATGCACATTCAAACTATAAAGAATGCACAACTGTCCTTTTGTAAAAATAGAAATAAACCTTTCAGTTCAGCCATAATCCTCTCAACATGCAAAATACCTAGAACATATTCAAACAGAGTAACAACCGGACAGGCCCTGCACCTGACCCACTATGTAGCGCTATTGAAATCTGTACACTACACTCCATCAGGTAACATGAGGAAGAGCCTTTAAAAGCAAGCTGCATACACAGTATATGAACAAATGTATTTTGGACAAACATTATTGCAGAAAAAGCAGTGAATAAGAAATGCACCTGTGGTTTATTTGTAGGCACGCGCAGAAAGTCTCCCATAATTCTCTGTTTGAAGAGGCCTCCTTGCTCCGTCTCACGTGATGTCAATGAAGGGTTCACACCAACCACATTAGAAGCATTGATCTGGTTAACATTATCAAAAAAAATGTTAATTCAGCCTGGTGTGAAATGGAAAGTTTGAGTCAATTAAGATATACATTTGGGGTTGAAAAGGTTTTATTTTTAATATAATGGTTTTTCAAAGTCTCTTATGCTCACCAAGGCTGCACATCCTTCAGAAATCATTCTGATTTGCTGATTTGGTGCTCAATCATTTCTTCTTATCATCAATATTTAAAACAGTTGTTCTGCTTAAGATATTTGTCACTTTTCACTTTGCAGAAGGAATAGTGGGTTGCATACACATTTCCATGTTGACTTTAAGTTATGTTATATATTTAAATGAATTTTACACATTTGATTTAAAAATTTAAAATTAAAATTTATTGATTTAAAAATTTTAAAATGTAAAATTTAACCAGCATTTTTAGCATTTCTCATGAGCAGTTCCCCTGCCGTCTTGCAAACCCCATCTCATTTTATTGTAATAGCACTCTGAACTCTTTCTTGCCTTTAACAGAGGCTGATTTCCAGGGATGGTGAGCCACTGTATGTACCAGCTGTAGCCTCTACAGTCTCCATATCTCTGCACCTGCAGCTGGCCGAGCTCTGGGATCCCCTGCAGGGCATACTGCAGGTCCGCAGCGCTGATGTCTACCGCCAGGCCTGGGAACACACAATGCACATACCACATGAAAACACAGATAACCTCTTAGAAGATTGTGGTTAATGTAGAAATAAGTCTAGTTCGCTATTCTAATAAATTAATTTTGGGACTGCAACATGATTAACAGTGTCCGACATCAAGAATCTGCTGTGAAACTATGGGAAATTCCATGTATTAAATTATTTAGTTATTTCCAGCAGCTACACAACAAAGTAACTGACAAACCGACAGCCAATATGCTTACCTTCAACACGCCGGGCTAGGAACTCAACGTTAAAGGTTCCTGTAAGAGGGGGGCTGGCTTTCTGAGGGCGCATAATAGTGACAGTGGCATTCCCTTGGCTTTGACTCAGTAGGTCTCTTGTGCTGTTTGGCATCTTCTGTTGAACATAAATGAAGACTGAAGATTGAGAACATGGAAGGCGTACTGGGATAATTCACCTCCAAGCCCATAAGACTTTCGTTTATTTTTGGTATACAAAGACATTTTAATGAAATCTGAGAGATTTATGTCCCGCCACTGAAAGTCTGTTCACCCAAAATTCAATCAAGTGATTTAATCCAAATCTTCTGAAGAGACACGATTGCTTTATATGAACAGATTTAATTTATGCTTTTATTAACACAAATCATTAAGCAGCGAACATACATAGAGTTTAATCATACTTGCTTGAGGCACGAGAATCTCATTGTTTCTTGCAGAAGCTCAAACGTGCTGAGTGACACGACACACAAGAATTAACTTGAGCTTCTGTTTACCAAATTACAATGCTGTAAACATTGTTCGCTGATCAATGTTTAAATGTGATTCAAAATTATTTAAATTCATCATATAAAGCAAACGTATCTCTTCAGAAGACTTGGATTAAACCACTTGATTCATTTGGATTGGTTTCATGATCTCTTTATGAATGTTTTGAAGCATTAGAATGTTGGGGGAATAGACTTTAAGTGAAGGGACAGAAATATCTCAGATTTCATTAAAAATATCTTCATTTGTGCTCTGAAGATGAGCAAAAGTCTTACGGGGTTGAAACAACACAAGGGTGAGTAATTGATGACAGAATTTCGTTTTTGTGTGAACCATCCCTTTAACTATGCAGTTAAGTGCACACAATCTGCAGGAAAAAAATCTGAGATATAGCAATGAACTCAAACGTCAAAGACATATGACATGCAAATATTCTGTCATCTGTCACATCAGAGAAATCTGGAAGTTCCAGCACTTCACTTCCATTTTACTGTAACTTACCTTCAGAAAGCCTATTTCAAACAGTGGGACACCAAAACCACAGTTGTAAGGTGTCGCAGTGATCTCATAGCTGACTTGTGAAGCATTTGCTTGTTTGCTCACAGTTATGTTTGAAAAGAAAAGTCCTGAACTGGCCAGAGCAGGAGGCCTTCTCCTGTGGATTATAACTGAAGTGGAGAGAGATAACAGAACATTACATTTAAAAAGACCACTTTAAAATAAAATAAAATGTCAAATTTATTTTAAACTTATTCCTATTCACCATTAGAATCCAAAGCAGTCATTGCACGTCCAATGTGAACAGCATCTATGAAGTAAACAGAGTTTGCCACTCCATACACACTGAACTGAAGAAGTTTGTAGTTGGAGCCTATGTAGTTTGTCTGTATGGAGCTCAGGAGATCCACACACTTGTAGTTCCACCTGAGAATGACAACATCAATGTTATCCTCACATGAATTGATTTTATTACATTTTTGCAATAAAGACAAATACTCTAAAGGAAAGACATCAGGTTACTATTTATGTTCAGTAGATTAAACTTACTCATCCGTTGAGTCAAACTGCACAGAGATGCGTATGTTCCCTTCCCGGTAAGTATTTGCAGTCATGTAACTGAACATTATTCCCAGTTCATTCACCAGACGCCCTTTGTAGGCCAAACAGAGCTACAAAGAAAAAAATATATACATATATAAATGTATATATTAATCTTTGAAAAGTTTATTTCCATGCTGAGAAAAATCCATTAGTAAGGATGAGATACTGAAGTGTTTAGTGGAGCTTACAGTGCTGTATGTTTGTAGCAGTATTGGGCTGTAGATTGCTCCGGATGCTGTGAAGTCACTAGCATTGAAGAGAATCTCTGGATTCTTCAGAGACCAGCGGCCACAGAAAGCCTCCGAATCAGTGACCCGGACCCCTCTGCGGCTTAGATCACCTGAAAACTGTTTGATAAGGAGAAAGCTCTAAAAACTGGAGATGGTCCTCAATGCAGAGCATAAAATCCAGGGGGAGGAGTTGGATAAAATCCAACTCCTCCCACCTTACATATACCTAAACCTACCCGTCTCCACCCCCTGATCCCTAAACCCACCCCTAAACCTACCCATCTCCACCCCTAAACCTACCAATCTCCACCCCTTATATAAGATCCGACTCCTCCCCTCGGATCTTGTGTACTGCATTGAGGTGCTACTGAAAAACTGGACAAAAAGTTGATGTTTTTCATCAAAATAACTGATGTTTATCATGTTAGAATTCTGTAATGTCAAACATTTGCAAAGCTAAATTGAATAGACTTGATTTAAAATAGGTAGGCATGTCCTCTGCAAGAAAGAACATACTTGGGGCCAGATTTTAAAAACAGGGCAAATTAGCGTGAGAGCGCAGTCCCAAAAAGCGCAGATGGGAGTGGAAAGTACTGTGCATGATCTACTGACGATGCGCAGATTAATTACATAATGCATAATGACTAAAGCTATCTACCAAGAGAAGCACAAATTAGCGTCTGGTTTAAGCAAATACAAGTAAATTGACTTGCATGATTCATTACATACTCTCCTCCCATAAATTTTGCGTCTGAAAGGGAAACTCCTACAAATGCATGTGCAATAAGGTCAGCTGCAAAAATGTCCACACCTTTTCAGCGCGGATTTTTCACTAGTTTTCTTTAGAAAAATGTAGGAATTTTTTAACTCCAAAAGAAGGTTTGCGCTGGTGCAAGCTTTTAGTTGGCCCCAAATAATCTGCTTTGCTTACCCCTGTGATGTTGGTCTCATAATCTCTAAAAAAATTCACATTAGTGTTCTCCAATGTTGGAATCTCTGCAGGACATTTAGCGGTGATCATCATATCTAGTGCTGAACGCACCTTTAATGAAATAAACAAACAAACAAAGAAAACAGAGGTGCAATTCGAAAAGGAGTATTTCGAGAGATACACAGTAATGTTATTTTATTCTATGGTAAATATAAAGAAACCTCTGCTGCAGAAGCATTGAAAGGCAGAGGAAGGGACGGAACTCCATCCCACAGCAGTGTGAACGTCTCCATGCTGGCCTGGCCTTTCACGTCCTCACTAACTGTGATGTTAGTATCTGAGTCCATGATCAAGTAGTCAAGATCCTTAAAGTCACCTGAGATAATTCCAAGATAAAAAAAAAAAAACATATTGCAAAATACTCTTAAATGTACTGGATACTTTACAAGCCACATAAAAGGCAACATAAAAAAAACACCCTAATGTACAAAAATAAGAACAACATAATAATTGAAATATATATGGAAAAGTATATAATGTGGTGCGTTATGCAGAGACTTCTTTTTACTGTTTTGGTTTTACTGTTTTTTAAGTAGTATTTTGGAAACATTTACTTAAAGCCTTTATGTATCATGCATTATGAAGGTATTCATTATGTATGTTATAATGCCTTATATATTTTCATAAATAATTGTGAAATTGTTTGTCATGTATTTTAATGCAATAGATTGATTTTCTAAAGGTATAAAAATTAAGTTTATAATGTATTATAACAGTGGTTACAATTATTCATTAAATCATACAATCCATTATAAGCTGCATTACAAGGCATAATTAATGCATTATATATAAATGCTTTAAGCTTAAAGTGTTACCGTATTGGTTACTAACAAACATAGTGCAAAGAAAGTGCACATTGAAAATATAGTCTCACCATGCTAATATATATATATATATATATATATATATATATTTATATACACTGCTCAAAAAAATAAAGGGAACACTTAAACAACACAATGCAACTCCAAGTCAATCACACTTATGTGAAATCAAACTGTCCACTTAGGAAGCAACACTGATTGACAATCAATTTCAAATGCTGTTGTGCAAATGGAATAGACAACAGGTGGAAATTATAGGCAATTAGCAAGACACCCCCAATAAAGGAGTGGTTCTGCAGGTGGTGACCACAGACCACTTCTCAGTTCCTATGCTTCCTGGCTGATGTTTTGGTCACTTTTGAATGCTGGCGGTGCTTTCACTCTAGTGGTAGCATGAGACGGAGTCTACAACCCACACAAGTGGCTCAGGTAGTGCAGCTCATCCAGGATGGCACATCAATGCGAGCTGTGGCTAGAAGGTTTGCTGTGTCTGTCAGCGTAGTGTCCAGAGCATGGAGGCGCTACCAGGAGACAGGCCAGTACATCAGGAGACGTGCAGGAGGCCGTAGGAGGGCAACAACCCAGCAGCAGGACCGCTACCTCTGCCTTTGTGCAAGGAGGAGCAGGAGGAGCACTGCCAGAGCCCTGCAAAATGACCTCCAGCAGGCCACAAATGTGCATGTGTTTGCTCAAACGGTCAGAAACAGACTCCATGAGGGTGGTATGAGGGCCCGACGTCCACAGGTGGGGGTTGTGCTTACAGCCCAACACCGTGCAGGACGTTTGGCATTTGCCAGAGAACACCAAGATTGGCAAATTCGCCACTGGCGCCCTGTGCTCTTCACAGATGAAAGCAGGTTCACACTGATCACATGTGACAGACGTGACAGAGTCTGGAGACGCCATGGAGAACGTTCTGCTGCCTGCAACATCTGTGAAGAGCACAGGGCCCCAGTGGCGATTTTACTGTTTTAGGTGGTTCGTTTCAGGGGGTGGATGCCAATAACCCTCATCAACGAGGTCCAGACTCTGAGAATCAGCAGTGATTGTTTCTCTCTGAGCAACTGTGAAAACACATACTACTTCCTGGCATATGGAGATCTTAAAACAGGTGCATTAAAACAGATGCATTAGGTGCATCAGGTGCATTAAAACAGATGAAAGCAGGATCACACTGATCACATGTGACAGATGTGACAGAGTCTGGAGACGCCATGGAGAACGTTCTGCTGCCTGCAACATCTGTGAAGAGCACAGGGCCCCAGTGGCGATTTTGCCAATCTTGGTGTTCTCTGGCAAATGCCAAACGTCCTGCACGGTGTTGGGCTGTAAGCACAACCCCCACCTGTGGACGTCGGGCCCTCATACCACCCTCATGGAGTCTGTTTCTGACCGTTTGAGCAAACACATGCACATTTGTGGCCTGCTGGAGGTCATTTTGCAGGGCTCTGGCAGTGCTCCTCCTGCTCCTCCTTGCACAAAGGCAGAGGTAGCGGTCCTGCTGCTGGGTTGTTGCCCTCCTACGGCCTCCTGCACGTCTCCTGATGTACTGGCCTGTCTCCTGGTAGCGCCTCCATGCTCTGGACACTACGCTGACAGACACAGCAAACCTTCTAGCCACAGCTCGCATTGATGTGCCATCCTGGATGAGCTGCACTACCTGAGCCACTTGTGTGGGTTGTAGACTCCGTCTCATGCTACCACTAGAGTGAAAGCACCACCAGCATTCAAAAGTGACCAAAACATCAGCCAGGAAGCATAGGAACTGAGAAGTGGTCTGTGGTCACCACCTGCAGAACCACTCCTTTATTGGGGGTGTCTTGCTAATTGCCTATAATTTCAACCTGTTGTCTATTCCATTTGCACAACAACATGTGAAATTGATTGTCAATCAGTGTTGCTTCCTAAGTGGACAGTTTGATTTCACAGAAGTTTGATTGACTTGGAGTTACATTGTGTTGTTTAAGTGTTCCCTTTATTTTTTTGAGCAGTGTATATATATATATATATATAACCATATCTAACAGTATTTTACATGTACATACATTACTGTCCTGTTAAATAAAAATTTACAAAGTATAGAGGTGACTAAATAAAGAGTGACACATTGTTGGCCAATTAACCAGTTACAACATGATGTTTTAACTGTAGCATTTATAAATTAGTTTCATTACAAACATTTGTTATTACAATTTATATTTTTACTGAAATTTAGTCTAATGGGTAATTGGTCACAGGAAATTGTGTTAAAGTACATATCTCAAGTAAGTATTTTTGTTAGCAAAAATCAGATGACAGAGAAATCAGTCAAAGAATCTTGATTTAAAACATTTTTTTTTTAAGTTCACCTCTGTTAGAGTTGAATGTCACATTGTACAGTGACTCATTGTCCAGTTCTTGCTTTGTGACTGTAACGCTGTCTGGTTTAATTGTCCACAAATCATTCAGAGCATTCTGCAACTCCATCGCTGATGCACTAACTGGGATCGGTCCTACAACATGCAAAGCAACTCCAGTGAACAAACATTACAAACATACAAACAAAGATGTGATGCAGAAGGGTGAATTCAAAAATTAGAAGCACATAAAAATTAGATATTTCAGCTTCATCAAACACACATTTATAGTGCTGTGTGAACTAATGCACCTGTTTTAAGATCTCCATATGCCAGGAAGTAGTATGTGTTTTCACAGTTGCTCAGAGAGAAACAATCACTGCTGATTCTCAGAGTCTGGACCTCGTTGATGGGGGTTATTGGCATCCACCCCCTGAAACGAACCACCTAAAACAGTAAAGAATAAAAAAAAAAATCCACATTTCAGGTAGAGGAGATCATATCTGAGACTTGAGTTTCTGCAGGTGCAGTGCAGAAAATTAATTTCTAAGGCCCTTCCTTTCCCGGAATTGCATCTGTGAGCTCACTTACCTGTTTTTCAGGGACTTTATTATAGTATGCGTTAATCTGTTGTTTCTCATTAACAGCTTCAATTGTCTGCTTGGCAGTGAAAGGGCTGATCTCTTTGTAAAAGGCCACATCCACTGAAGCTACTACTCCATACTCCTGCACTAGAATCTCAATGTAGTACCTGTAGCACATTGAAAGATGTTTCATACTGACTATACTGTAATCAATATAGTCAATAATAACAATAATAATGACAAAAAGACTAATAGAGAGCAAACATTTATGACTTTTTTAAAAAATGTTACTTGAAAACCTTCACTTACGGTTTTCCTTTCTCTAAGCGCATGACGTCTGACCTCTGAGTGTTATAGCTGAAGAAACTGCTTGTATAGTTAGGCTGTGATGCAATCTTAACCTGAAATAAAACAAAATGATTACATTTAAATTAAATTAAAATATGCTTGTAAGTTACTAGCCTCTACATAGCCTCTTAACTGTCAGTGTATTGCTAGCACTTAGCACACTTTGTAATCCTTTTTTAAAATTAGGTATCATTCGAAAGCTTAAACACTCATCATTAATCCTGTAAAAAACCTTTTTTGAAATTGGACATCATTTCCATGGAAAGGGTACTTTAAACCTTTTAGCTGGCTTAATTTTCATGATATCAACTTCAAATTTGGTAAACAACTTGGTAAAACACATTGTCAGGGTTTGGGTAGGTGGAAGTAGCGAGGACTCACGTGCAGATCAAATGGACTTTTATTAAGCATAAAATAAAACAAATACAAACAAAACTACCCCGAGGGGGAAAAAACAAGACAGACTAGACTTGACTCGGCTTGACTTGACAGCAGGGAAACACACAGCATAGATACGACGACGAACCAGCACAGGACTGCAAACACAAGGAGAATAAATAGGGAGAGCAAACAAAGCAGGTAACGAGGGAGGACAGGTGGGGAAAATGAATCAATAATCAGGTAACAAGGTGGGCGGGGTTAGACAATCGACAGGAGAGCACATGGCAAAAGGAAACACATGACAAGCCATGTGCTCACAACAAACAGGACTAGAACACAAAACGAGACATGAACACGCAGCTAGTGAAAACTCATAAGCCACGTGTTCACACAAAACATAACATGAAAGCACACAGCCAGTGAAAAACTAGCTGTGTGCTACACAGCACAAGACAAGAAAAAACACGCAGACAGAAGAGCGCGCGGCTCGAGCGAACTCGAAACCGTGCGCGCTCACGTGACAAGACAGAGCGCACGAGAACGAGCGAAAGCTCATTCCGTGCGCTCACAAAAGAAAACAAACACGCGGAGCATTGATGTCCGAATCCCGACACAGAACCGAAATCTAACTAGACAGACATGTCGGGATCCAAACACCATGCCCCGCACATATAACAAGGCACATAGACAAGTGAGTGCACGGCCCGAGCGCGCTCGGAACCGCACACTCACACAGAGACGAGACAAAACACGGAGTGTCAGAGCTCTGTCACAAAACCAAGAAATTAACTAGACCGAAGTGACAGAACCCTGACACTACCCCTCCTCCAAGGGACGCCACCTGGCGTCCCAAAGCGGGACATCAAAAACAAGACAGGAACATGACAAGACAACTCACCAACAGACAATACAAGACAGGCAGATCAAGACACAGAGACAAAGTGGGGAGGGAGCCAAGTCAGAGCCAGCAGGAACATCCACAAAGTCAAAAAGAGGGACCAGGGAGGGACGGGCGGGTTGAGCCAGGGAGGCTCAGGCAGATCTGGGGTCATGGCAGAAGACCAGGGTGGAACCGGAGGGACAGACCAGGGAGATTCTGGCGGGTCTGGAATCCTGGCTGAGGGCCAGGGCGGTGCTGGGAGAACTGCCCAGGGAGACTCCGGCGGGTCTGGAATCCTGGCTGAGGGCCAGGGTGGTGCCGGAGGGACTGACCAGGGAGAATCCGGCGGGACAGGAGTCCCAGCTGAGAGCCAGGACAGTACAGGGGCCTTGGGTGGCGTCGACAGGGCAGGTTGCAAGGGCAGATCCATCAGGGCAGGCGGAGCAGACTGGCCAGACTTGGGAAAGACAGGGATTATAGTGAGGAAGGGAAATCCTACAAATATCACTGCTCCAAAGGATGCACAGTGGGCATAGGACAGACGGTTCCCTGGGACGGCCTCCGGGCTGGCTGCGGGCTCTGGGACGGCCTCCGGGCCGGCTGCGGGCTCCGGGCCGGCTGCGGGCTCCGGGACGGCCTCCGGGCTGGCTGCGGGCTCTGGGACGGCCTCCGGGAGCTTGTCCGAAACCGGCATGACAGGGAGCATGGGTGGCGCCGGCAGGGCAAGAAGCTTGGGTGGCGCCGGCAGGGCAAGGAGCTTGGGTGGCGCCGACAGGGCAAGGAGCTTGGGTGGCGCCGACAGGGCAAGGAGCTTGGGTGGCGCCGACAGGGCAAGGAGCTTGGGTGGCGCCGACAGGGCAAGGAGCTTGGGTGGCGCCGACAGGGCAAGGACCCTGGGTGGCGCCGGCAGGGCAAGGAGCCTGGGTGGCGCCGGCAGGGCAAGGAGCCTGGGTGGCGCCGGCAGGGCAAGGAGCCTGGGTGGCGCCGGCAGGGCAAGGAGCCTGGGAATGGCCTCTGGACCCGCAGCAGGCTCTGGGACGACCTCTTGGTCCTGGGGTATGGAGGAAGCCTTCCTCCTTCTCCTCCTCCGTTTCCGAGAGCGAGGTGGTGCTGCAGCCTCTTGGACCGCCAGTGGGGGCGCTGCAGCCTCTTGGACCGCCAGTGTGGGCGCTGCAGCCTCTTGGACCGCCAGTGGGGGCGCTGCAGCCTCTTGGACCGCCAGTGGGGGCGCTGCAGCCTCTTGGACCGCCAGTGGGGGCGCTGCAGCCTCTTGGACCGCCAGTGGGTAGGAGGCAGAACTGTTCTTCCTCCCTCTCCCCGAAGGGGTCATCGGAGGACTGGGGACCTGGCAGTTTGTGAGGTGAATAGGAGGTGGACCGAGAGGTGGAAGGCCACCCTCCTCCCCACGGTTGTATACAAACCCCACAAACTGCCAGAATGACAGTATCCCCAGCATTCCCATCTCCCAGGCAGGGACAGGCTCATTGAGGCCGTTGTTGAAAATGTCCTTGAGCGCAGTGTTGTTAATATCAAGCCCCTCCGCAGTGATGACAAACTGGTGGGCAAACTCTTTCACTGTAGACACCCCTTGGCGAAGAGAAAAGAGCTTGCCATAGTGCTTCATCGTCTGACAAGTGGAGGGGCGAGCACTGGGAGATGGAAACAGGAAGATGACCATCTTTCTGCTGAGTCCTCTGATGGCTGGTTCGTTCTGTCAGGGTTTGGGTAGGTGGAAGTAGCGAGGACTCAAGTGCAGATCAAATGGACTTTTATTAAGCATAAAATAAAACAAATACAAACAAAACTACCCCGAGGGGGAAAAAACAAGACAGACTAGACTTGACTCGGCTTGACTTGACAGCAGGGAAACACACAGCATAGATACGACGACGAACCAGCACAGGACTGCAAACACAAGGAGAATAAATAGGGAGAGCAAACAAAGCAGGTAACGAGGGAGGACAGGTGGGGAAAATGAATCAATAATCAGGTAACAAGGTGGGCGGGGTTAGACAATCGACAGGAGAGCACATGGCAAAAGGAAACACATGACAAGCCATGTGCTCACAACAAACAGGACTAGAACACAAAACGAGACATGAACACGCAGCTAGTGAAAACTCATAAGCCACGTGTTCACACAAAACATAACATGAAAGCACACAGCCAGTGAAAAACTAGCTGTGTGCTACACAGCACAAGACAAGAAAAAACACGCAGACAGAAGAGCGCGCGGCTCGAGCGAACTCGAAACCGTGCGCGCTCACGTGACAAGACAGAGCGCACGAGAACGAGCGAAAGCTCATTCCGTGCGCTCACAAAAGAAAACAAACACGCGGAGCATTGATGTCCGAATCCCGACACAGAACCGAAATCTAACTAGACAGACATGTCGGGATCCAAACACCATGCCCCGCACATATAACAAGGCACATAGACAAGTGAGTGCACGGCCCGAGCGCGCTCGGAACCGCACACTCACACAGAGACGAGACAAAACACGGAGTGTCAGAGCTCTGTCACAAAACCAAGAAATTAACTAGACCGAAGTGACAGAACCCTGACACACATGGCTTCAGTTTTTCTAGCAATTTTAAAGTCCAAATTGTTTTGTAAAAAAATTTGTGTAAAATAAAAAACGTTTAGTTCAGCACATTTGCTTTACAAAAATTTAAACTTAACTTTTTTACACTTTAATTTTTCTGATGTTGCTTTCACTTCTGCAATAATCTGCTAAGTGCCTTTCTTTAAAATAGATCCACCTTAGGACTGTATTCCAAAGCATTCATACATTATAACCATTTAAGTTCATTTATGTTTAAAAATGCAGTTAACAGGATAATTGCTAGCACTGATAACTACTGAAATTATGAAATTATGATTTTATTGTCATTCAGGTACCTTATCCTGGGGAAGACCTGTCTTGCTGAAATATAGCTGGCATCGGTCGTCTGCTTTGATTCGGAAATAGTAGTTGTCGGTCTCCGTTGGAACAAAGAAACCACTCAATCGTGCCACAAAGTTATCAATTTCATTGGGCCAAACATAGGACAGCGAATCCACCCACTGGACAGAGTATCCAGGCCTACTGGAATTATAATTCAGGACGTCCTCAAGAAGGTTCGGAGAAGATTTGTTCCACATCTCCATTTTAAAACCTCTGCCACCTACAAACATGATCATTTAATCATCACTCAATATAATCAGGGCAGTACTGTTTATAGTGTTGTACATTTTACATGTGTAATTAATTTTATAAATAGTAAGGGAGACATGAAATGAAATGAAATGAAATGAAATAAAACTTTTCCTGGTCAATAAATGAATCACAAGTATGTTACCCTGTTTTTATGCGCATACTGAAGTATCGCGTCATAAACGAGTGATGGAAATGCAAATTTAAAAAGAATAAATCCCTTAATTCGCAAAAAGGTTTACACTTGCTTGAGGTGGTTTTTGACTTGTGCTAATGCGAATGGAGATGGAAACGCATTTGCCGAGTAAATTCTGACGTAGCGAACATTAAACCCATTTGACTAATCATCTGTTTCCGCTGATGATGTTTTATTTACTAAAACAAGGGATGCAAAAAAGAAGTGCAGCGCGAGGTGTAGAATCCATATCCCGGTGCCCTCTGGGTGTAAGAATATAAACTCATAAAAAATATCAAGCCAAGGCACTCGAGAATTTAGGGAAAATATAAAAAACCTTTATTCAATCATGGTTTAGGCATTTAGGCGGTTGTTATAGCGAATACAAATACAAATACAAATACATATACGAATACAACCCCGACAGGCTGAACAGGACCCCGACGCAAAGGTCTTGAACCGCACACCGCGTTGCGGCTAATGAGCTTTCATCTTTTTATACTTTTTCTTAAATTGTTGAATACCATGGCTTGATATGTTAGGTATCAACAATACCTTACTTTGTTAGGTATCAACAGTAAAAACTATCATTTACTGTTGGTTTAGATTATAAATACCACCGTCATCCGCCGTCAACAACCGTCAACAACTCGAAACACACCTAATTTGCATTTGTTTGTTTTCTTTTTTTGTTGTTGCAAATTTTTTAAAGATTCGCTTCACGTTTGGATGGAAATCCAGCTACAGCTATTCGTATAGGGTACGTTTACACGACAATGATATGCTTAAAACAGAGAAGTTTATCCTTTGAGTTTTTTTGTGTACAGAAGACACCATTGTCAAAATAATCCCCATTTACACCGATCAGCGACTAAAACGTTGTATTCTGCTGCCAGGCCATTAGATGGCGATGAAACACTATAAATTGTACACGTAATACGCATGTGCATGACGTCATTGTTTTCAGAGATTCACGTTTTTGTTATTTACACGGATACCGTTTTCCAAAACTTGCACTTTGAAACCCGTTTTCAAAAGTTAACATTTTTAGACACCCAAAACGCCCTTGTTGTGTAAATGAACGGGTAAAACGCATAAGAAGTTTAACGTTGAAAGCGGTGTCTTGTAAACAGCCCAGTAATAGAGATCAGGGGTTCTCTTACGAGAGGTTCTCTCGTATTGCGTAAGCTCTGCTTACGCAGCGGGAAAAGCCTTCTTTTCTCGAGATACTGAAACCAAAAATTATCCTTAATTTCATATATTGTCAACGCAGTGCGGCTGCAGGCAGCTGAGCTAGAGCGGCATACTGCGCGCTCATTGGCTGCCGCGCGGCAACTGCTTAAGCCTACCAGTGAGCCTGGCGTGACGTCACGCCCAATGAGGGCGCGCGCGACCTTGCGCGTCATAGCCCGCCAGAATGGGCGGCGTCAGAGCGTATATAAGGAAGGCTCGTAGGCTATATTCTCTGATTTCTGTCTTTTCAGCGAAGCACTCGCATCGCTGGTCTCTGAGAGGAAACCGTCGCCGTGGCCTTCTTGGATCAAGCTAACGAGCCAGCTTAGGACAGCCTGAGGAAGCCGGACGATCTCTTCGCCGCCTTCAGCCTGCCGTGCCAGCTCAGCTATCCGGCGATACATATCCTTCCGTGTTAAGCTCTTTGTGTGTATTGCTTTTCTCCGCAGCACTCTAAAAGAGCACGAGGCGTTGTTTCAAATGCCTCGCACCACGTGCGGCTCATGCCGCTCACCGCTCAGCGACGGAGACCGCCATCTTCTCTGCGCTCTCTGCCTGGGACGGGATCATGCAGCCGTCGCGTTTTCCTCGGGCGGCTGCGAATGCTGTGAAGAGCTGCAGATGTCGACCCTGCGGGCTCGACTCGCCCTCTTTTCAGACGCCGCTCCTGCCGTTGCTGGGCCGCGTAAGAAAAAACGCCGCTCACAACGCCCACCGGAGCCTGAGACACGAGCCAAGGCCTCGCCGGAGCCTCTCCCGCGAGCCTCGCTCTCTCCCTCTCCGCCCCCGCTCCCCGACGCGCAGCCGACGGCTCTCGCCCTCGATGCCGTCGACACAGCGGATGAAGCGGACGACAACGATCGGCTGGACACATGCTCCTTGTTAGCGTCGGACAGCGAGGCGTGGTCCGGCTCCGCCCGATCCACCTCCTCCACCAGAGCTTCCAGCAGGGCTCCCGCCGGAGTGGAGGCCGAGCTTCTCCACCTCCTCACTATGGCGGTCGAGCGTTTGGGCCTCGAGTGGTCTGCACCGGAGGTACCCCCGCCTAACAGGCTTGATGGATGCTTCCTGACCACCGGTCGCCAGGCTCCAGCGTCTAGACCGGCGCCGTTTCTGCCTGAGCTCCACGACGAGCTTTCTAAATCCTGGAACGCTCCAGTTTCGGCCAGACTCCGCTCTCCGGCCTCATCGACTCTCTCCCGCGTGGACGGAGCTACGGAGAAGGGGTATGACCGGATTCCACCGGTCGAACAGGCGGTTGCAGCGCATCTTTGCCCCCCATCCGCGAGATGGCGCTCAAAGGTTGCCCTCCCGTCCAAAGCCTGCAGGACTACTTCGGCGTTCGCCAGCCGCGCTTTCTCCGCCGCTGGGCAAGCCGCCTCAGCCCTGCACACTATGGCGGTCCTTCAAGTTCTCCAGGCGGACCTCCTCCGCCAGCTTGACGAGGGAGAACTGGACAGATCGGCCCTAACCAACCTGCGCAGTGCGACGGACCTTTCCCTTCGCACGACCAAGACAGCAGCCCAAGCGATCGGACGATCCATGGCTTCGCTGACCGTCATCGAGCGCCACCTTTGGTTAACTCTCGCCGATATGGGGGAACAAGAGCGATCCGTCTTCCTGAACGCCCCGCTCTCGCCTACTGGTCTCTTCGGCCCGGCAGTGAGCGGCCTCGTGGACCGTTTTTCTGAGGTACAGAAAGCGTCACAGGCCATGAACCTCTTCCTGCCCCGCCGCTCGAGCTCCGCTGCAGGCCGCTCTAGCCAGCCTCCTGCACGCAGCTCCGCACAGCGGCCGTCTCGACCCCCAGACTCTAAGCAGCACCAGCGCGGCCGCCCCAGGTCCCGCTCCACCAGCCAGCACAGGCCGCCGCCCCCGCGTGGGCCTCGGCCTAAGGTAACGCTGAAGCCCGAGCCTGCTAAGTCCTCCTAGCACCCGTCGGGAGGAAAAGACGGGCGGCTCCCGCCGCGGCCGGACCACCGTCGAAACTAAGATGTATCCCTCTGCCAGTCCCCTTGTCAAAGGCTACTGCAGTAGTGCCCACAGCAGCCAACGAGCCAGTGTCGCAACTCTCTCGCCTGCACACAAACGCCGTTTTTACGGCGACCCAGATAAATCGAATAAAGAGCGTAATGTCTGGTCAGACGGCTCACGCCGTCAGTGTTATGAGTGTAGTAAACATGCCCACTTCCCAGTGCTCATCACTACACACAAGCACAAATTCCCCTGTGTACCCCACAGAGTGCACTCACATAAGGCGCGCTACGGCCGCTCGAGTGATAACTGTAGGTCACGTGCCCACACTTCAGTGCTCACACCTACACAGTGCTCGCTCTGTCCCACACGCTTGGGTAACGGAACATTCTGCCACTGGCCGCGTGTTAATACAGAGCCCTGTGCCCGCTACACAGCACGCACACTCTCAGCTAAACATGTACGAGCCAGCCACCGGCTGTGTGTTAATAAAGAGCCCTGTGCCCGCTACACAGCACGCACACTCTCAACTAAACATGCACGAGCCAGCCACCGACGGTGTGCTAATAAAGAGCCCTGTGCCCGCTACACAGCGCGCGCACCCTCATGTAAACACGCACAAGTCAGCCACCGGCTGTGTAATAATAAAGAGCTCTGTGCCCGCTTTACAGCACGCACACTCTCCGATAAACATCCACGAGCCCGCCCCGCTTCTGCGCCGCGAGCCGTCTCACAAAGCGCTCTCTCACAGCGCTGTTCAGCCGGCTGCCGCCATCTGCGAACCCCCGTTCCCCCTCACCGCCACTGCGCGATTCGCGCTTACACCGCCACAGATTCCCCGTCCCGCGCTGCGCGACGAGCGAGAGTCAGAGGCGATTCGACCCCTAGCTATGAGTGCGAATGCATGGAAAGCTATCCAGGGTGTGTCGAAGTGGGTACTGAACACAGTGATAAAGGGCTATTCGCTTCAATTCGCTCGCCGCCCTCCGCGCTATCGCGCTCGGGCCGAGACTACAGTGAAAGCGGATGCAGCGCATCTGCTTCACACAGAAATAGCGAATTTGCTGCGCAAAGGGGCGATAGAACGGGTTCTCCCTCCGGGTTCCGAGGCAGGCGTATACAGCCGCTATTTCCTCGTACCCAAGAAGGGCGGAGCACTCAGACCTATATTGGATCTGAGATATTTGAACAAAACGCTTATGAAACGGCCGTTCAAAATGCTCACAACCAGTCAAATCCTCGCGCAGATTCGCCCGGGGGACTGGTTCATATCTCTCGACCTGAAAGACGCGTACTTTCAGATTCAGATTATACCCCGTCACAGGCCATTCTTGAGATTCGCCTTCGACGGCCAGGTATATCAGTACACTGTCCTGCCGTTCGGCCTATCCCTGGCACCCCGTACATTTACGAAGTGCATGGATGCGGCTCTCGCACCCCTGAGATCGAGGGGAATGCGAATCCTGAACTATCTGGACGATTGGCTGATTATAGCGCACTCGGCGGAGGAACTAGTTTCCCACAGAGAAGCGCTTCTCGGTCACCTGCAAAGCTTGGGTCTTTCCGTGAACTGGGACAAGAGCTCTTTAGCCCCCAGCCAGTCTATCACTTTTCTGGGTATAGACCTGGACTCGGCGGCAATGACAGCCAGACTGTCCGCACAGCGCGCGCGCTGTGTTCGACACCTCGCCGCCTCCTTTCAGGAGGGAAAAGTTTTTCCATTGAAAACTTTTCAGAGGTTGCTGGGCCACATGGCATCAGCAGCAGCTGTCCTGCAGCTGGGTTTACTCCGAATGCGTCCGCTTCAACGCTGGCTAAAAACGGAAACGCCCCGCAAAGCATGGATTTCAGGCCGTACTCCAATCAGAGTGACTCAGCGCTGTGTTACAGCCCTGCAGCCCTGGCTGACGGCCGAATGGTATCAGCGGGGAGTGTCGATGGGAACCATCGCACACCGCAAAGTGATCTCGACAGACGCGTCCAACATGGGTTGGGGAGCGACTCACGAAGGCAGTCCGATTTGCGGCCCGTGGTCGAATACGGAGAAAGACCTTCACATAAACTGTCTAGAGATGCTGGCGGTCGAGAGAGCGTTGAAGCACTTTCTACCGCTTATACGGGGACACCATGTGCTAGTTCGCTCGGACAACATGTCAGTGGTGTCGTACGTGAACCGCCAGGGTGGAATCAAATCCAGAACCCTGTGCGCGCTCGCAGAGCGCCTCCTATCCTGGGCTCAGGGCCCGTTGCGCTCCCTAAGGGCAGCTCATGTACCCGGTCGTTTGAACGACGGCCCGGACAGACTGTCCAGGGACAACGTTCCCCCAGGGGAATGGTCTCTACACCGCCAGACGATACAGACGCTTTGGCGTCGTTTCGGCGAAGCGAAGATCGACCTCTTCGCCACGAGCGAGAACGCTCAGTGCCAGAGGTTCTTCTCGAAACGGGAAGACGCGCTGGCCCAGACCTGGCCCAGCGCCCCGCTGTACGCGTTCCCACCGATCTCGATGCTAACTCAAGTGCTAGCGAGGATCAGGAGTTTGAACTGCGCAGTGCTCCTCATAGCCCCGCGTTGGGAAAACCAACCATGGTTCCCCGAGCTAATGAGACTGGCAGACACAGCCCCATGGCCGATTCCGGTGAGGAGAGATCTCCTCTCTCAAGCCCGAGGCTCGATTCTGCATCCCCATCCAGAGCACTGGTCTCTGCATGCGTGGATAATCAACGATTACTCGTTGGCTTGCCAGAAGGGGTAATTAACACGATCACGCAGTCCAGAGCCCCCTCGACGAGGCGGCTCTATGCGTCTAAATGGTCAGTGTTTAACAAGTGGTGTGTGAATAAGGGTTCTAATGCTCGAACCTGTGGAGTTCCACAGGTACTGAAATTTCTCCAAGAGATGTTGGACGCGGGCAGGTCCCCCTCCACGCTCAAGGTTTATGTCGCGGCCATAGCAGCGTTCGCTGAGTCGGCGCGCGGCCGTGCACTGGGCAGAAATGAACTCATTACCCGCTTTCTACGCGGGGCCAGGAGAATGAACCCTCCACGGCCCCCGACGGTTCCTATTTGGGACCTGTCCCTGGTCCTGGAGTCCTTAAAAGCGCATCCCTTTGAGCCTTTGGACTCAGTGGAGTTGAAATACTTGACGCTTAAGACCGTTTTTCTGCTAGCTCTGGCTTCAGTTAAACGTGTGGGAGATTTACACGCGCTGTCCATCAGCGCGTCGTGCCTCGAGTTTGGACCTAACGACTCGTTAGCCATTCTCAAACCGAAGCACGGCTATGTCCCCAAAGTGTTAGGCACTCCCTTCAGGACTCAGGTCGTTACCCTATCGGCTCTGCCGTCCTCCAGCAGTGAGGAAGGGGTCAACTGCCTTTGCCCGGTCAGGGCGTTAAGGTGTTATGTGACGCGCTCTGCAGCCTTCAGGTTCTCAGAGCAGCTTTTCGTTTCGCTTGGCGGGCGCACCAAGGGTCGCGCCGCTTCGAAACAGACACTGTCCAGATGGATAGTAGACGCTATTGCAGCAGCTTATGCGTCAAAAGACCTGCAATGTCCGTTAGGCATACGGGCTCATTCCACCAGAGGCATGGCCTCATCGTGGGCATGGTCCAGTGGGATTTCCATTGATGACATTTGTAAGGCGGCGGGCTGGGCGTCCCCCTCCACATTTGTTAGGTTTTATAACCTGGAAGTTCCCGCTATGCAGGCTAAACTTCTGTCAGTCTAGTCGTGATTCGTGTCCTGCCCAAGGGTCAGGCTGTATTTCCGATTAGCTTGTCTGTTGAGCTGCACGCTCAGGGTATCAGTTAACATGAACCGGCAGTGCCGTTCTGTGTTTTTTCCCTATGTGTGCTTATGAACATGTGTTGGCCCGCACCGCTGGCCACCTGTTAATCACCTCTATGTTTTTCTATGAGTCATATGTGATTGTTAGGCTCGCACGGCGTGGACAAAGGGTTCCCGCTGCGTAAGCAGAGCTTACGCAATACGAGAGAACCTCTCGTAAGAGAACGATACTTGGTTACTCACGTAACCTCGGTTCTCTCTAGAGAGGGAACGAGTATTGCGTTCCCTGACCGTGCTGAGCCTATCGCTCGCGTCGCTTCAGTCGACAGAAAACAGAGAATATAGCCTACGAGCCTTCCTTATATACGCTCTGACGCCGCCCATTCTGGCGGGCTATGACGCGCAAGGTCGCGCGCGCCCTCATTGGGCGTGACGTCACGCCAGGCTCACTGGTAGGCTTAAGCAGTTGCCGCGCGGCAGCCAATGAGCGCGCAGTATGCCGCTCTAGCTCAGCTGCCTGCAGCCGCACTGCGTTGACAATATATGAAATTAAGGATAATTTTTGGTTTCAGTATCTCGAGAAAAGAAGGCTTTTCCCGCTGCGTAAGCAGAGCTTACGCAATACTCGTTCCCTCTCTAGAGAGAACCGAGGTTACGTGAGTAACCAAGTATCGTTTCCAATTCCAGTCCTTGCACCTCCCCGTTCTGCACAGTTTATATGAGCACCATGAACTCTTGGCTTGAGAGGGTCCCTACACAGTATTCACTGCTCCCTACTCCCTAAGCACAAGATATCAGTTAAAGTGCACTTTACTTAACAAAATGTGTTTATTCGCAACACCCTGCAATGTCATCAAACACAGGCAAAACTCAAGTCACGCATATTAAGGTTTGATGCCATAATATACTTTTTAAAATAAATGTAATATAAATTACCACACTTTCATTTAATATACATGTGTATAAAATCCATATAAATATGTATTTTATTTTATTTATATAGTATCCAAATACACATTTCACTTAATCTAAATTGTCAAATTCAAAAGCCCTAAACTGAATGATAAATGTATGTTGTGATGTTTAAAATGAAAATAAACGCACTTTGCAGCACACATATGGTTGAATGGAACCCACCCCTTAACTAACGTGTCAGATAAAAGAAACAAAATGTGCAGAGCGGTGAGGCGTGAAGACTGGAATTGAAAACCCCTGGTTTAGATAGATTTAGCCTATGTCATGATCAAAGAGAGAAATACAAAGGAAATGTTAAAATTCTAGTTTCCTTCCTGTCAATTATGTGAGAGATACAATGTCCTGTTGAAAACAGACAATCAGTTAAGTGACAAAAGAGAATCATGTTCTTGTTTGAGATAATGTGTTGTGACACTTCAACAGTATCAAAGTCAAACGTTCTCGCTTCTGGAGCTCAGAATTCCGTGCCAACAGTGTCTATGGAAAAGTTTGATACAGTAATATTACATTACCATAAAGATCTGATTTCAGATAAGCTTCTCACCAGGAAACACTGTCATATTGTTTTTTTCATAACCAGGTGTTATGCAGACAATCCTCTCATTTGATATCTTCTGAATCTGACACTCACGACCTAAGGAAGAAAATGATAATAAAAAAAAATACATTTGAATTTATTTTATTTTTTTTATAAATAATTTATATAATATTTGTGTGTGTGTGTGTGTGTGTGTATATTATATATATATATATATATATATATATATATTTTTTTTTTTTTTTTTTTTTTTATCCTTTTTATTTTACCAGAATAGTCCCATTGAGATATAAAATCTCTTCTTCCCGGGAGTCCTGGCCAAAATGGCAGCACAAAAAGTTTCACATAAACAACATACAAACATAAAACTCAGAATCTTACATAAAATTTTATCCAGCACTCATAAAATAACAACAAAAGCTACTTAACAAAACACGTTTCCTTTAAATTAGTCAGTAAGAGATTTTTAGAAACTTTTAAAGAGGGGAGTGTTTCTATCATTATTATACGCTGCAGCTCATTACATAACCAGGGAGCATAGGAGGAGAAGGCAGTTTTACCAAGCTCTGAACGTACTCTAGGAACCTTTAAAAGCAATTTAGCACTAGATCTAGTGCTATAATTACAGGTGTAATAAGATAAAAGACGACAGATATAAATTGGTAATTTTCCTAACAATGCCTTAGCAATAAACATCAATGTGTATTTTTCTCCTTTGAAACAAAGAAGTCCAACCCACCAATTCGTACAAGGTACAATGATGAGTGCGTGAAGAGGCACTCGTCATAAAGCGTAAGGCAGCATGGAATACACAATCTAACTTTTTTAGAGAAGATGAACTTGCATGCATATAAATCACATCACCGTAATCTAATATGGAGAGGAAACAACTTTGAATAATTATCTTTCTTGCTTCAAAAGGAAAAAAAAAATCCTTTTCCATATTTCCCAAACATTTCCATATATATATATATATATATATAAAAAAAATATTGATTTTACCTCCTACTAACACCATGGCTGGCTGGTCAGTCTCATCAAAGTAATGTCCCTGAATGGTCAGTAATGTGCCGCCCAATATGCTGCCCTCAGAGGGAGAAACTCCTGTCACCTCTGAAAGAGACAAGGCCAGGTTTTTTTTTACAAATCTGATTTTGTGCAGGCAATTCCATGCTGTATTATTTAAGAAGAATAAATGTTATCCACACCTGCATATGTCTGGAACATGGCAAGCTTGTTCAGTGCTGAGATGCTGAAAACCCCAACGTCTGGCAAACTCCTAAAAAAGAAATATGTTTTTTCTACTTTTCTATTAACAGCATGGAGAGAATTTGATGTAAAGTTTAGTAAAGTAAAACCAAACTTCTCTGACCTCCCAAATTGACCGTCGATAATGTAACTGAGGTTGTGATGACCTGAAAACCAAAGACAATGACATTTAATCTGACAAAAATCCTGACAAAAATCCATGAGTGTCCTCACCAACATATGTTCCAGTCATTTTACAGCTCATAGATCCCCATTGACTGCCCTCAGAATCCAAAAAGAGGCCATACCTGAAAAAATGTATGTGTATTTATGGAGGGTGCATTCACATTTAATGTTTACATTTATTAGTAACTTAATACTTACTTTTCATTTGAATTAGGCTTTAGAAGTTCACAAGGCATGCCTCCCATGTACGCTCTGTTCAAAGAAAACACATTAAAACAGTTTCAGACACACCTTAAGTCTAGACTGAATATTTTTAACATTCATACGGTTATATTTTTCCATTGTGTATTAAATATTTCCAGACCTTAAAAATCTTGCATCCAGACCATTTGAGCTTTTGTCCGTGTTGCTTCCGTACACATCAGTATAGATTCTTCCCCGCAGTGTCACCACAGTCCCTAAAGTTCATTCAGTTTCATTTTTTTTTTTTTTTTTTGAAGGTTTTTACAAACCAAAAGCAGCAGAGTAATGACAAAAACTAACAAAACCTACCTGGGGGACCAGAGAGTGGACTGATACTTTGAATGCTAGGTGTATTGTGTGTTCGGCTCTGTGAAAGCAGTACGTGTTTTTATGAATATATTGTAGTATTTTGAGAAGAGTATATTTTAGTAAGTAGCAAAATGAAGTCCATCTCACTTACATAGAGGATGCACCAGTAATTCCACTGATATCCATTACAAATGCTACTGGAAGGAAATGGCACGCCATCCACACTGACCCGAACCTCATAGTCATCTTCTGGCAGAGCTCTGAATATGATGCAATATAAAGCTTTCTTTGAGAAAAAATAAGCTTTCAACATTGGACATCAATCACGTCACGATTGAGAGATCAATTTTATATAGGCTCTATATCCACTCATTTTATTCATTTCTCTGAAGTTTTAGAAATTAGTCAAAATGTACATTCCTCCTTATATAGGCTATCCCTGATCCCTTTCCTATATGATTGATTTCACATTTGAGAATGTAAAAGAAATCTACTTAATACAATGCCACGCCTAATCAAGATAAAAGAAGACTATAATAAATATTTATTTAGGTTATCTGATTCACAGCTTACCTTGTATAACACATGATCTGATTTGAGTGACTGGAGTCTTTCTCGACATCACAGGGAACAGATCTGGTTCGGGACACCAGCGTCACACTGTTGCCGAAGTTTGGGTCATTGGCATTGAGATTGAACTGATTGGCTTGAGCAAAACCTGAGTGGGGGGAAAAAACGCTATAAGAGACTTTAAACCACAGTAGCCTACAGCCAACATGTGCAAAATCTGAATTTTGGGATTAATTTAAAAGCATATTGATTATTTTTAATACCTTGCCCCTGTATGGTCAGTCTCGTGCCGCCATTGAGGCTTCCGATTTTTGGGGTCACTTTGTTGACACGTTGCGCTCCTGTCAGGATGGAGATGAATAAAATCTATTGTCTACAAATGTCTGTGACGCTTTTAGGATGACAACAATGATATGAAATTAAGCAAAACGTTCAGAATGACCGAGTTAAACAGCAAAAGAAGTGGAGGATAAATCCAGCGCGTACCTGCGGAACTCCACAGTAAAATACAAACTGTGAGCGGCAGGTGAAGCTCCCGTCGCACGTGCCTCATCCTGACAGACTCGCGCGCTTCAAAACAAAGCAGCCTGCAGTTACTGTATCCCTTCTGCAAAAACAATATACACATACCATTTGTATTTCTATTACAAAACAAATTTTAACATAAAAATGGTAACAGCCTTTACTTATATATATATATATATATATATATTTATATATATATATATATATAGAGAGATAGAGAGAGAGAGAGAGAGAGAGAGAGAGAGAGAGAGAGAGCATTCAAACTTCACACTGACCATAATTAAGACTCACATACCTGTTAAATCACTCTTAGGGAAATCCAAACACCAGTGGCTCACTTTTGAAGAATAGCTCACTCTTTTTATACTAGCCTACATGCCCACAGGGTGGCAAGAGGAGATTGGCTGTTAAAGCACCATGGTAAATCCAAACACCAGTGGCTGTTGAGGTGTTGACGTAATTTTCAATAAAATGATTGGGTGAATCTTATACCTAGTTCCCCCTAGCACACCCTAGCCTAACCCTACCCACAACTATCTCTCCACCCCAGATGTCCAGAGAGGTGGAGCTGGACGTCATTGACTCTGCAGTGAGCACCACTTGACTTAAAGAGGGAAGGACATATCAAACAGCTCCACCTCTTTTTTAAAACAGTCAATGGCGTTTAGTTTATATCACAGCTCGGCCAGAGCCATTGAGCTCAGTAAAGCAGCAGTTTCCTCCTAATCTCTAACCGTTTCTCCTCCTAATCTCCTCATAGCTTTAACATACAGCTTTCTGTTCAGAATTCACATTGTATAGTTCTTAAGACACAGTCTTGAACACTCCACCGTTTTTTGAAATAGGGCTTATTCACCATCTTTCCTACATTTAGATAGGTGGGCAAACGCATTTGTCTCAGTGCATGTATTGTTTTAGTTTGGCAGAGCCGCGGATAGCTTAGCTTAGCATAATGAATGGAATCCTTTGTTGCCAGCTAGCATGTCATGAGTAAAAGTGATAAGATTAAGACTAGGCCAGTCAAGTTCCTCCACACCAAACTCGCTCATCTATGTCTTTTTGGACCTTGCTTTGTGTACTGGTGCACAGTCATGTTGGAACAGAAAGAGGCCATCCCCAAACCTTTCCCACAAAGTTAGGAGCATGAAATTGTCCAAAATGTCATGGTATGCTGAAGCATTAATAGTTCCTTTCACTGGAACTAAGGGGCCAAGCCCAACCCCTGAAAAACAACCCCACACCATAACCCCCCCTCCAACAAACTTTACACTTGGCACAATGCAGTCAGGCAAGTACCGTTCTCCTGGCAACCGCCAAACCCAGACTCGTCCATCAGATTGCCAGTCAGAGAAGCGTGATTCGTCCCTCCAGAGAACACGTCTCCACTGCTCTAGAGTCCAGTGGTGGCGTGCTTTACACCACTGCATCTGACGCTTTGAATTGTACTTGGTAGATGTAAGGCTTGGTTGCAGCTGCTCAGCCATGGAAACTCATTCCGTGAAGCTCTCTACGCACTGTTCTTGAGCTAATCTGAAGGCCACATGAAGTTTGGAGGTCTGTAGCTATTGAGTCTACAGAAAGTTGATATCACAAATATTGAAGTTCCTTTAAGATCTTGTTTAAGTGTAATACCAAAATTAGCCACCGGGTGACACCCACATTCCATAGAATTCTTTTTATGCATTATCCTGTAACAAATTTGTAGCAAATTAGCTCTAAAGAAATATTAATAATCAATCATAACTTGTTATAATTGATTATGAATATTTGGATCAGTTAATAGAATTAACTTAATGTAGTAAAATTAATATTACAATCAATCCACCTGTTCGTCCCATGAACACTCAGTGTTAATTGTTTATTAATTCTATGTTCATTTCCGGGGGAGGGAAATGTCTTTCTTACAGTACTACTAAGAGCCTGTAGTCAAAATCTAAATCGTAAAATAAACTTTGTTGCAAGCAGAGAATCCGAACCAAATACGTATTGTGCACAAGTTTTACTAACTAAATCACAAACATACCTAAACTAAACACACATACATGCATGCATAGGTAAAATGGTGAGTGACAGAATGAAACCGGAAGCAGGAAATGGAACTATGGAAAAGATCCATTTAACTATGAAAAGAACCATCAGCTTATCATTTTCAGAGCACCCTTGAATGTATTCTTGGCAAGGCCTTTGCAGTGGAAACATTTCGATGGTTCCACAAGTCTCAATCGATTTCTTCTCCGTTGGATGAAGAAAATATGATGAACTTGCATGGTTAGTTCTACTCTGTTCTGATTGAAGGTTTTCTCTCTCTCCATGAGCACATGGCTGAGCACATGCAGATGCACATACAGAGAGAAGCCGGAGAAGCCATGCAGGCAACCAAGGAGTGAGGAAGTCAGAAGAGTTGATGGTTGCCCATTCAGTTGGTAAAGTTGAGTTGGGTTGAGGAAAATACAGTCTGACTCTGTTGGGAGAGTGATAAGAATATTGCTATGCAATAAGAATATTACAAGAATTTTTCATAGTTTCTTCATCAGCAACCAATCCAGCTGCACATGCAAATGAGCACGCTTGAACCAAAGATCCATGAATCGCCAACAGAGGAATTTTCTCGCTTGGAAATTCCACCCTTCTCATTGGTCAAGCAAACCTGGAGAGGTGGGACTTTTCTCAGGCTTTAATAGAGACAAATTCACAGTGAAACCCCTCTCTTCTTCATCTGGCTTCTACTGCTGCTTCTTCGGTTTGATGTCATTGGGGACCCCCACCGGGGCCCATGGATGCCGGCAGGCCTTGACCACAGCCTGCTATGCCTTCACTCTCCCAACAGAGTCAGAATGTATTTTCTTCATTCCAACTCAGAAGAAAACGTCAGTTTTACCATCACTGAATGGAAAACCATCAACTCTTTCGACTTCCTCCCTTCTCCTGGTATCAATGCGTGGCCTCTACAGACCAGGGCCGGCAAGCCACAATCTGCACTCCAGCCATGTACTGATGGAGAAAGAGAAAACCTTCAACCAGAACAGAGTCAAACAAACCATTCAAGTTCATCATCATTTCTTCCTTGAACACAGAAGAAATCATTTGAAACTCTTGGAACCATCAAAATCCTTCTTCAGGAACTTCACAAAATGCTTTCACTGCAAAGGCCATGCAATTTAATGAGGTGCTCTGTTGCTAGCAGTATGTCTTGCTCTGCACCACTTCAGGGCTCTGCTGAGGGGCAAGCACGTACTGGTCCGGACGGACAACACTGTGACCGTAGCGTACATCAACCGCCAAGGTGGTCTATGCTTCCGTCGCATGTAGCAACTCGCCCACCATCTTTTTGGGAATGCTTCAGAGTACAGGTACATCTGTTTGTCTCTCCAGACACTGCCCACTGCCAGTGGTTTTATTCCCTGACCGGGGGGGCCCTCGGCACGGATGCTCTGGTGCACAGCTGGTCGCGGGGCCTTAGAAAGTATACGTTTCCCCCAGTGAGCTCTGTGCTCTTGGAGGCTGTTTCCTTCCACCCTCAAGGTCTATGTGGCTGCCATTTCAGCACACCATGATTTGTTTGACTCTAAGCCATTGCACTCAGTGGAGCTTACAGTAAGTTCCTCTCATTGAAAATGGCGCTCCTGACGGCTTTGGCCTCACTTAAGAGGGTAGGGGACCTGCAGGCATTTTTAGTTGATGAAGCTTGCCTGGAATTCGGGCCGGCTAATTCTCATGTCATCCTGAGACCCCGGTGGGGACATGTGCCCAAAGTTCCCACCACTCCTTTCAGGGATCAGGTGGTGAACTTGCAAGCGCTACCCCTGGAGGAGGCAGACCCAGCCCTACCACTGCTCTGTCCAATACGCACTCTCCACGCTTACATAGATATAACTCAATATTTTAGGACCTCAAATCAGCACTTTGTCTGTTATGGAGGCCAGCAGAAGGGAAAGGCTGTCTCCAAGCAATGGTTGTCCCACTGAATAGTGGATGATATAGCCTTGGCTTACTAAGCCCAAGGTCTGCCATACTCCCTAGGGGTGGAGCATACTTGCATTTTCCCGATGGAAATTTGTTTCCCAGTGTACTTTTGGTAACTCTTGCGTTAAGCCTAGCCCTTCACTCACGCTGGCCTCACGACAGAGAGCTCTGGCTTGCACAGGGCACTGGAAGACAGCCATTGTGCCGTTTTGGATAGTACCCCATCCGTCAGTCGTTCTGACGTATTGTAGAACGTAACTGACTGAAAGGGAACGTCAAGGTTACGTATGTAACTCTCGTTCTCTGAAGGATGGAAAGGTGACGTTACGTCTCCTTGCCACTACCGCTGTACCGCTGAACAGCCGGGACACACCTCTCAACTCCTCAGCGAAGAACTTGAATGCGAGAATGCAGGCACTGCTCCTTATATACCCACACAGCGGAGCGGAGCTCGCGGTGCAAATTCCGCAGACCAAGGTACTTTGCATACCATTGGCTCATTTTGTACAACTCCAAGGTGATTGGGCTCTCGGACGAGACCCCATTCACCAGTGGTTCTGACATAACGTCTCCGTTCCCTCCTTCAGGGAACGAGGGTTACATATGTAAACGAGACGATGTTGCAACAGCAGGTTATATATGACAGGCTAATCCAAGAGATAAGAGCAGCAACATGAAAGGAACAGGAAATAAAACACAGGATGGCAAGAGCAAAATGGCAGACATGACCCAAACAACGATCTGACAAAGACTGACTGCAACACAAGGGTAGATATAGGGAGAGATAATGAGTGTCAGGTGAGGTTGGCCTGATTAACCCGTCAGCGTAATGAGTTGCCAAGCAACGCTGAAAGACAATCAGGCCACAGACAGAAACACAACACATGCAAGGATGAACACAGACCCAGTGACACACAACAGTGACACAACCTGTCACTCACATGAGACCATATGAGATCCAATTTCCCGATGGACAATATCAAGTCCCACCCAACATTCACTTCACACGTATTTATGACAGAAGGAAAAAAAGATCACAACTTTGATTTCATACCAACTTCAATGGAAATGTGTTCAATGAAAGGCGTTTATATGTTCAAGAATTTAATGTAGAAAAAAAAGACAACAGAAGCATGATAGAACTTGATTTTATTGAGCATATTAGAAAGCATAGAAATGTATAATTTCCAAAGTAAAGTAATATGAATAGATTTAAATCAAATAAAAACTTTTGTTAAAAGTAACAGTTGTTTTTGTTGTTCTACTGTCTCAGAATAATAGTTGTAGCTTACAGATCATGATCATATGTGAAAACAACAGAAGTATATAGACAAAGGCAAATCATTTGAAGCCAAGGTTATATATATTATATGTATACGAATGCACTTCTTCATTGGTTCTAGAGTCCCCTGAGCAGGAGGAGTAAACCACTCAACAACATGATACACAGATACACAGATGATGACGAGATTGCTGGACTGGAGTCAAAGATGCTGGGGAAATCATCGTCCGTAATGATGACTACAGAAGACGGGGTTGTAGGTGATCTAAGCGTAAAAGATCTGGACTCAGCTTTCCATTCATTTAGAGTAAAGGCCAACTTCAAGTTATCACCTTTAGAAAAAGTACAGAGAGAGAAATTATTGTAAATGCTTAAAATGACAAGTGACATTGGCCCCCCCCAAAAAATCTAAATCATAGGCTATAGGCTAATAGAGATGACCCACCACTTGTGAAGATGGCTAAGTCAGTGTAATTGGCCCAGCAGCCACTGAACGGGATGGTGGTGTTTCCATAAAGCCCCTCTGTTGGATTCCCGTTAGCATCTTTGAGCACAGCTGAGATGGTTAGAGTCGTCACACCCACGGACACACAGTCACCCTGGAAACAGACACACACAAAAAAAGATGCTCTGCTTATTCAATACCAGGTGTGGTTTCCTAGTAATCAATCACCCAGGTAGGGTTACACCAGTCATTCATAAGTTCTTAATTAAAGGGTCATAAAACACCCTTGATTTAGCACTGGTCGTTTACACCTACTGTAAGATCTGAAGAAAAGAAAATTGCCTAAGATTGGTATTTTAAACATAACCCTATGACAAAAAACTCACAAAAAAAACCTGGGCTGCGTTCTCCGATAACGTTGTCTCTTAGCGCGCTACGAAGACTCAAAAGGTACACCTTAACTACAGGTATACCTTTCCTACGTGTGTTCTCCAAACTATACCTTAGGATGTTGCTTAAGGTAAACCTTCTTAAGTTCGACCTTAGCAGGCGCTGTCCATGGTGGAGGCGCTGAATAGGTTGATATCGATGCCTCGATGATCTATTGTGCGCTCTTTCCTTCACAGCGGTATAGGTAAAGTATTGAGAAAACAATGTTCTTTATAAAGAAGCGTTTTAGAAATAGTACAAACTGCATTTATCGGGGCTCATTGAAATATGTACATGCAGAAATAAATATCAGTATGTGTTTATAATTTAGCAAGTGTGCAATCCCAAACCCTCACGGCCATAAGTGTGTTAATGTTCTCCACAACGTATGCTGATTATCCACCAGCCATGTAGTTGACATACACTAACTGGCTCCGCAGACGGCGCCGTCTTTGATTTAAAACAAGTACTCGCTGTCTCGCTGCCATAGCTATAAAGTTTGTGTAAACTCATCTTTCTTTATATAGACTCCGAAAGCCTTTGCTGTCAAATGGTTCGCCAGCTGATGTGCCTTAGGATAGAAATTAAAAACAACCATTAGTGTATGGAAACTTTATTAATGAAAACACTTCCATACACTGGGTGTAGGCTATAACAACTTAAGTACTTTATGTGTAAAATTTTAAAGTAAAAATGTAATTTTAATACTAAATCAGATTTTATATTAAATGTTCATATAAAATTGTCTGTATAATTAAACTGCGATGTAAAAAAGCTTTTTGCGTAGTGGTGGCCACTAGCGGTATGAACCGTCAGCAGCGATAAGGTATAGCTAAGAGCGCTCCAGACCAACCTTACGAACGTATGACTTACAGAAGGTATACTTAACTAAGAAGGTTTCGGAAACCACGTATTAACGATAAGGTACTTCTTAAAGGAACACTCCGACTTTTTGGGACTTTAACTTATTCTCAGTATCCCCCAGAGTTAGATAAGTCCATACATATCTTTTTCATTTCTGTGCGTTCTTTAAGTGTTATTTGACGCACCTACCGCTAGCCTAGCTTAGCACAAAGACTGGATGTAAATGGATAATGGTAGCATACTAATCCCAATAAGTGACAAAATAATGCAAACATTTTCCTATTTACATGTTGTGATCTGTATAGTCACAGCGAGTACAAATAACAAGGCTATATGAGACAGAGACCATTTTTAATTGTATAAATACTGGGAACTATATTCTCACTAGGCGTAGGAGCACAGCTAACGTTACTTGGGCGGAGTGGCTACTTGGGCGGAGTGATTAGCGCAGCACACGAGACGCCCTGTGGTGAGGAGCAGAGAGTTCGCTCAGAGTTGGAGTAATAGAGTCAGCAATTACTAGATAGTAAATTTATAGTTTACAATCATGGGTGTTCGCTGTATTGTAAAGAGCTGCGACAATAAACAGGGGAGACCAGGTAATACTATGATGTTTCATAGAATTCCAACCAAAAACGCTGACCTGATGAATCGATGGCTACAAACACACTTGTAAACAGCATCACAAAGTATTTCGTTTGCTCTGAACATTTTACTATAGACGACTATTTTGAAAAAATGCAAGTTGCCACACGGACCATGAAACGTGTGCTAAAGGATACAGCCATCCCATCAATAATAAAGACCGGACAAATTGAATCACCTGTTGCTGCGGTAAGTGTTTCGTTATGTTTTGAGATGACTAACATTAGCCATACTGTAACAGTCACAGTGCCATGCTAATGTAATGTAACCTTAGTAGTAGTCTCAGCCTCAGACGTCACGCCCACGGAACGTTGGCTAAACGTCTGATGCATATGGTATACTTAACTGGAAACACTTCAGGAATGTCGAAGTCGTCATCTGATTGGTTGAATTTTATCGGATTTCCGGGGGGCGCGAGTGTCGCGTTTATTTTCGGTCACCCGGGAAACAAAGCGCAGACGTGTGATTGCGGAAGAAAAACTGTTGTGTTTACATGAGTGACAATGAGCATTTATCAAGATCAGCTAAACGTAGGATTCTCAAAAGTATACGTGCACGAATAGATCAATGACTTACTGCTTGTTTTCTTCTCTTTCTTTGATTTTCTATGCTGACTGACGTGTTGCACGCCGGTCTGTTGTTGTGGGGACATTTCCACACCCCGAAACGTGACGCTGAACGAAACGAACTGTAATTGGTTGTTTGACATGTCGGTCAAACGGCCTTATGGGCGGGCCTTGGCCAAAGAAAGCTGCTATGAATTCCAGACCTTCAGCCGTCAGTCTGAAGGTCTGGCTACGCGAGACTACCTTAGTAGTGACACTATTACGTGAATAGGGGCTCCGTGTATCCCCTTTAATGTTATTATTGTGTTGTCATGAACACTGTATCGCTCAATAACAGATGAGTGGCGCTAAATGTAACTCTCAGGACTGTAACATTCAACTTGCTAATGAACAGCTTCCAAAGTTTGTAACTCCTCGTCTGCGTATTCTGGCTCAAAACTATATGGTTCGGGATCTTGGTTTGATACACAGTAAAATTCCTCTGACAATTCCTCAAAGTCAGCCATGATCACGAGTCACGTTCGCTACTAGCTAGTTAGTCACGTTTGTTTTGTTTACGGAACCATCAACAGGGCGTCTCGTGTGCTGCGCTAATCACTCCGCCCAAGTAGCCACTCCGCCCAAGTAACGTTAGCTGTGCTCCTGCGCCTAGTGAGAATATAGTTCCCAGTATTTATACGATTAAAAATGGTCTCTGTCTCATATAGCCTTGTTATTTGTACACGCTGTGACTATACAGATCACAACATGTAAATAGGAAAATGTTTGCATTATTTTGTCACTTATTGGGATTAGTATGCTACCATTATCCATTTACATCCAGTCTTTGTGCTAAACTAGGCTAGCGGTGGGTGCGTCAAATAACACTTACAGAACGCACAGAAATGAAAAAGGTATGTATGGACTTATCTAACTCTGGGGGATACTGAGAATAAGCTAAAGTCCCAAAAAGTCGGAGTGTTCCTTTAAGGTACAACTTAAGAACGACGTAGCGTTAAGGTAGTTTCGGAGAACGCAGCCCTGGGGTGCGTTCTCCGATAACGTTGTCTCTTAGCGCGCTACGAAGACTCTTAAGGTATAACTTAACTGAAGGTATACCATTTCTAGGTGTGTTCCCCGAACCATACCTTAGGAAGCTGCTTAAGATATACCTTCTTACGTGCGACGTTACCCGGCGCTGTCCGTGGCGATGGTGCTGAATTGGTTGAAATCGATGGCTCGAGAATCTCGTGCAAGGGCTGTTTCACTGCATTAAGCTAGAAAGTGGTGTTCTTTATAAAATAATCACTTCAGAAATAGTTTAAATTGCATTTATTAGGACTCATGGGATATTTAAAAAAATAATCCAAACTATACTAGCCTATACTTGCCTACATATTTTAAAATTTTTCATATATCATATCATAATAAATCATATATTGCTGCCATAATAACCATTTTAATTTTTTATGTGCTTTCTTCTGTTTCCCATTTTTGTTCGCTGAGGTGGAGCTGCGATGAAATATTGTTCTTGTAAATAATTTCCAGCATTTCAGTAAATAAAAGTGTACGTCACGTACTTTACCACAATTTAAATTACCACACGACCTGTTTGTCAAAAAAACAGTAGGTACTAATTTGGACAGGGATTTTTACACAGCTTGGGTGAGAAAAAACACTGATATTATGGATTAGGATGGCACTAAAATAACCAACTTACCCCTGTAAATGTTTAAAATACCGGACGAGCCCATGAGAAACAATATTAGCGTCCGAATAGGACTTAACAGTAGCCTATGCTTTCACTGGCCTTTAAAGGCGCTCTTTAATTAAAATAAATTTATAAAATTGTATTATATAATAATATAATTAAAATTCTAACAACAATCATTGTAATGACAATTTTATTCTTTGCATGAAAACACTTGAATTAGCCTAACTGAACACTGTCTGGGTGTATTAAAACTTCAGAATTATATTCATATAGACCTGCAACAGTGATAAGGTAAAGCTAAGAGTGGTCCAGACCAACCTTACGAACGTATGACTTACAGAAGGTATACTTAACTAAGAAGGTTTCGGAAACCACATATTAACGAAAAGGTACTTCTTAAGGTACAACTTAAGAACGACGTAGCGTTAAGGTAGTTTCGGAGAACACAGCCGACATGTTCGTACGCTAAGTATATCTTCTGTAAGTCACACTTTCGTAAGGTTGGTCCAGACCATTCGTAAGCTCTCTCTTAGCGTTGTTTGCAAGTCAAACTATGGTATGTTGACAATGTTATGGCTCAACAATGATTTTATGCTATATATAATGATATATATACTAATAAAAAAAATGTCCGCAATGGATACAGGACTATTTATGAAGTTGACTTTATTTGTTATTAGAACTAAAATGGTGCTAATTAGCCTTGGCTATTTTCTAATGTCATTAAAGCATTAATGATTGTCAATCTATAATTGGCATTCACTTTTGATAATTATAATCTGGCAAACAATTTGCCTCTAATTGCTACACTACTACACTATAACACTACACTACACTACATTACACTACATTACACTACACTACACTACACCAAATTACACTACACTACACTACACTACACTACACTACACTACACTACACTACACTACACTACATTACACTACACTAGACCACATTACACCACACTACACTACATTACACTACACCACATTACACCACATTACACTACATTACACTACACTACACTACACCAAATTACACTACACTACACTACACTACACCACATTACACTACACCACATTACACTACACTACACCACACTACACTACACTACACTACACTACACTACACTACACTACACCACATTACACCACACTACACTACATTACACTACACTACACTACACCACACTACACCACATTACACCACATTACATTACACAACACCACATTACACCACACTACACTACACTACACTACACTACACTACACCACATTACACCACACTACATTACACTACACTACACATTACACTACACTACACTACACCACATTACACTACACTACACTACACCACATTACATTACACTACACTACACTACACTACACTACACTACACTACACTACACTACACCACACCACACTACACTACACTACACTACACCACACCACACCACATTACACCACATTACATTACACTACACTACACCACACTACACTACACTACACTACACTACACTACACTACACTACACTACACCACATTACACCACACTACATTACACTACACCACATTACACTACACTACACTACACTACACTACACCACATTACACCACACTACATTACACTACACCACATTACACTACACTACACTACACCACATTACACTACACTGCACTACATTACACCACATTACACCACACTACATTACACTACACTACACCACATTACACTACACTACACCACATTACACTACACTACACTACATTACACCACACTACACTACACTACACCACACCACACTACACTACACTACACCACATTACACCACACTACATTACACTACACCACATTACACTACACTACACTACACTACACTACACCACATTACACCACACTACATTACACTACACCACATTACACTACACTACACTACACCACATTACACTACACTGCACTACATTACACCACATTACACCACACTACATTACACTACACTACACCACATTACACTACACTACACCACATTACACTACACTACACTACATTACACCACACTACACTACACTACACCACACCACACTACACTACACTACACCACATTACACCACACTACATTACACTATACTACACTACAAGTTAAAGAAAAACCTTTATCATATTCAATATCTGTAGAGAACAGGCCTCAAAACATAAGAATATCTGTGAGTGATCAGCCCTGTTAAATACCCTTATATGGGCAATGTATCCCCCAGGATACAGGCATTCAATGCCTGATAATCAAAGTTGTGAGAAGATTATTTAAAAAATATCCACAAGAACATGTAAAACTATCCTTAAAAAACTATTTTCTAAAACAAAATCACTCTAAAATATCATAATCGTGAAAAATATAAAAACACTTCCCTCATAGCCAGTGTCTTTGTCCACGTATGCTGCCATTTTGGATTTTGATACAAATATTTGGAATGTTGGCATAAAGTCACATGACCTGATTACATGACCCATCACCCCATCAGTGTTTCTCATCAACTGCAACCACATAATGCCCCTCCCCCCATGGCCCTTCCCCCCACAGCCTGTTAAATGACTGTATCCCCCAAGATACAGAAACTCTTTAAGGGTTAATGTTGACAAAGGAGCGTACACGTTAGAATTTCTGCATCAAAAATTGACATATGCCCAAATGACCACGTCTCATTCATCTTCATTCATTTATAGGGCATTGAACGCAGGTCACATGGTTGTCAGAGGATTCCCTTTCCACTGCTTTGCCTCATGCATAGCTTTACGTCAAACACACAGATAATGTACATTACAAACTAATGTCTTTACGCAGCCTCTTCAAATGAGACTTTATATCTGAATGTGCACTTAGAATGACACTGTTTAATTTCCTTCTGGATAAATAAGGTATCTCATAGATAGAGCATAATTACATCATTTTTAGAAGTCGTTAAACCCATGTAAAGAAGCTGCACAAGTGGCACAACGGGATAAGGAGGGTGGATGATTAGCGAGGGATACCCGGTTCGTCTACCCGTCACAACATATTGTGTGAACATATTACTGACAATTTAACCATTTAATTAATAGGCTATATTTTACTGATAACTTACATTATGTTAAAATAAAAGTTACTGGAATAATTTGAGGAATGTTTCATTTGGATAGAACGTGTTGTCTTTCTTAACGCTGTAATGCACCGTGTGAAGTGTAAAATCGATTCCTGAGCAATCGATGCCAACTAATTCAGCACCTTCACTTGGGACAGCGCCTTTGTTAAGTTGAACTTAAGCGGCAGCGATTTAAGAAGCTTCCAAGAGACACTTTGGGGAACACACTTAAAAACATAAACTACTTTGGTAAGATATATCTTTCGAGTCTTCTTAGCAGGCTAAGAGTGAGCGTTATCGGGAAACCGGGCCCAGATCATTAGAGACTACTAACAAAAATCATGAACAAATCAAATGTGGAAGGGCATTTAAAAGGTCTAATAATATTTCCATTACAAGAACACCACAGACACAGTGAAATCACCATGGGAAAATCTCTGAGTAAAACTGGGAGTTGTGAAAAATATGATGCATATATGATTTTGCCAGATGAGAAATGTATATATGGATCATCTTTTTACTCTTTTAATTCATTTTATAAGTGTATCATATATCTCTTTTAATTACTTAACTGTTTTAATTTTCCTGCTTTTATTTTGTGATTATTTTAATTCCTTTCTGTGCTTTGAATTGCCATATTGTATGAACTGTGCTATATAAATAAACTTGCCTTGCCTTACATTTACGAGCATTTTAGTCCATAAAGTTTAAAAATATGGATATTTTTCTTACACAAACTCATCGCTTCGCTTCAGAAGGCCTTTATTAACCCCCACAGAGCCGTTTCGAGCACTTTTATCATGGATTGATGCGCTTTGATGGACTTTGATGGACTAGCTTGGAAGAGCCAGGACATTTTTTAATATGACTCCAATTGTATTATCTAAACTATCCCTTCAATACAATCTCACCACTGCGTCCAGAGCCATGATGCTGGGCTGCACGCTGAGGGGTCCGAGTGACAATCCGGCCACTGGCTGGACCACCACCATCAGGGATGATACCGTCTTGACCGTCTCCACCTGCTGGTCTTCACGGGTCACCTCCTGAGTGGCCACCTGAGAGAGAGACCGTTACAGTTCAAATAAGGAAAAGCATATTGTGTGCTTTACTGTAGAGCATCTATTATTGGATCTTATTCTGTTAAAAATTCAAAGGGATATTCAGGGTTTAGTAGAAGTTAAGCTCAATGAACAGCATTTGTGTTGATTACAACAAAAAATAATTTCATCCCTCATTTTCTTTAAAAAAGCAAAAATGGAGGTTACGGTGAGGCACTTACAATGGAAGTGAATGAGACCAGTTTTTTGAAGAATTTAAAAACAGAAATTTGTAGATACAACAGAGTTGTAGAGCTGTTTAAAGCATAATTATGACAGTAGTTTTAAGAGTTATGGTGTTGTCATGGTGACAAAGTTGTAACATTAGATATCATTTAACAGAGATAAGGTTACCGTTAGTAAGCGATTTTTTTCCACACTAAAATCATGTTAAAACTCATACTGTTCACGTCTTGAGATTATACTGTCTGATGTACAGTATAAGTCGTGATGTAACAGTGTACACCAAAGTCTCTGGGCTCCCTGACACCATTATTTTAACGATTCATAAAAGATGAAACCAGTATAAAGATAAATGTTAGGATCATGATTTTTCGGTAGTATTACAGCATGTCATAACTGTATATTGCCACAATTTGTTGTTTGCTTTTGGCATTGGTTCAATGGAATGGCTCAATTTGTTGTTTGCTTTGGGTCCATGTTTTGACCTAAAAACGCTCACTCGTGATGCCAGACTTAACAAGCGGATTGAAAAGTTGAGTATTTTAATGTTCATGGATTGGCCTCATTCACTTCCATTGTAAGTGTCTCACTGTAACCCAGATTGTTGCTTGGTCGATTGAGTTTAACTTGTATTGAACCCATAATATTTCTTTAAATATCAACTTTGTCGTATATGTTTCAATTAAAATTTCCAAATGCTGGTTGACATCATCATAACATTTGAAAATGTTAGTGAGTTTGGTCATGTGATCTGATTAGCATCTTACATCGTTCCAGGTGGGGTCACTGGAAGAGGGTGGAGGAGGGATGATGCCCAGGGATGACACATTGAAGCCGATGGACTGACTCAGATTGCCTGAGACAGCAGCGCGGCCCAGATCGTCAGCAATGTTCTTCAGGGCCGCAAACTGTTGGTCTTCTGCAGATGGTTTATAAATATTAAGACATTGTATTGTGATCTAAACGTTGTATTTATCATATATTTTATTCTTGCTCTCACCAGTGGTGCTGTTGGTGGATGTCTGAACAGGGGGCTCCCTGATCTCCACCTGCACCGTCAGTCCTGCCGAACGCCTCCTTCTAGCATTAGCACCCTCACGGACGATGTTGGTGATTCGAATCTTGTTCGCCGGTATTTTCAGAAGTAAAGCCAGATTGTTGATAAGATTTGCCCCGAAGAACTCCGCCTCAGTCATGGCTGGAAGGTTGAAGGCCAGGAACAAAACCGGGGAGGTGCGGATTTGGACCGGCTCTGAGCCACGAAGAAGTATGTTCAGCATTTTGTAGTCCTGGTCAAAGAAGTTGGAGCCGTGACTGGAGTTGAAACTGGGAACATATTGCCCTGAGAAGCACAGAGAGGAATCAAAGTAAGAATTGTTGTTTAGGTTGAAAAATGGTCATCTGGCCTGCAGAGGGAGCTGTATTGTATTGTGCTGTACTCTACCTGTATAAGTTGGCTCACGCAGAGTGTAGTCAGTTTTGCCAGCATTCCACTCAGCATTTGTTGGACCAACCAAAGTATTGTTAACGTACACATCCAGCCGCTGAGGGTTTGAGTAAAATACAGCAACCCTGACAACCTGAGAACAACAGAGTATTACTGTAGTTAAGGTTCTACTGTAATAATATATCATAATAACTTAAATAATAAAGTTAAAACAAAAATTATACATACAGTGCAGGGGTGCGTTCTCCGATAACGTTGTCTCTTAGCGCGCTACGAAGACTCTTAAAGTATATCTTAACTGAAGGTATACCATTTCTAGGTGTGTTCCCCGAACCATACCTTAGGAAGCTGCTTAAGATATACCTTCTTACGTGCGACGCTACCCGGCGCTGTCCGTGGCGATGGTGCTGAATTGGTTGAAATCGATGGCTCGAGAATCAATTATTCTCTCGTGCAGGGGCTGTTTCACTGCATTAAGCTAGAAAGTGGTGTTCTTTATAAAATAATCACTTCAGAAATAGTTTAAATTGCATTTATTAGGACTCATGGGATATTTTAAAAAATAATCCAAACTATACTAGCCTACTTGCCTACATATTTTAAAATTATAGGCTATCATATATTGCTGCCATAATAACCATTTTAATTTTTTATGTGCTTTCTTCTCTTTCCCATTTTTGTTCGCTGAGGTGGAGCTGCGATGAAATATTGTTCTTGTAAATAATTTCCAGCATTTCAGTAAATAAAAGTGTACGTCACGTACGGTGCTCGGCAGTGATCAAAAAGGATTTAAACAGTGGATTTTTAATCTCTTTTTGTAAACTCAGAGATGTGGATTCAGACGGCAGTTAAATCACCACTCGACCTGTTTGTCAAAAAACAGTAGGTACTAATTTGGACAGGGATTTTTACGCGGGTTGGGTGAGAAAAAACACTGATATGGATTCGGATGGCACTAAAATAACCAACTTACCCCTGTAAATGTTTAAAATACCGTTCGAGCCCATGAGAAACAATATTAGCGTCCGAATAGGACTTAACAGTAGCCTATGCTTTCACTGGCCTTTAAAAGCGCTCTTTAATTAAAATAAATTTATAAAATTTTATTATATAATAATATAATTAAAATTCTAACAACAATCATTGTAATGAGAATTTTATTCTTTGCATGAAAACAATTGAATTAGCCTAACTGAACACTGTCTGGGTGTATTAAAACTTCTGAATTATATTCATATAGACCTGCAACAGTGATAAGGTAAAGCTAAGAGTGGTCCAGACCAACCTTACGAACGTATGACTTACAGAAGGTATACTTAACTAAGAAGGTTTCGGAAACCACATATTAACGAAAAGGTACTTCTTAAGGTACAACTTAAGAACGACGTAGCGTTAAGGTAGTTTCGGAGAACGCACCCCTGGTCAGAATTATTTGCCCCCTTGGTAAATATGATTAAAGATGGCTGTAAAAAATAAATCTGCATTGTTTATTTTTTTGATATTTTATCTGACAAAAATGAAGCAAAGAATTGAAGCAGACACTTAGGATGGGTTTGGTGCACACAGGGATAAAAAAGTACCCCATGTGTAAAATGAAATACTCTGCTTTATCTTTAATGCCGTGGGCCTAATTTTCTGCCAGAGGTCCTGGACATCTTGTTCAGATACATGGCAACATGGATTCGATCAAATACCAACAGATAAAAAATCAAAACCTGACAACCTCTGCTAGAAATTGTATAACGTGCCATGTTTGGTTCTTCCAACAGGACAGTGATCCAAAAACAAACATAAAAATCAAATCAAAAATGGGTCACTGAGCACAAAACCAAGCATCTGCAATGGCCATCCCAGTCCCCAGACCTGAACCCAATAGAAAATGAGTGGGCTGAACTGAAGAGAAGAAGCAACAGCATGGATCTGAGAATCTAAAGGATCTGGAGAGATTCTGTGTGGAGGAATGGTCTCTGATCTCTTGTCAGGTGTTCTCCAAACTCATCAGGCATTAGGCTATAGGAGAAGACTCAGAGCTGCTATCTTGGAAAAAGGAGGTTGCAAAAAGTATTTCACAAAAGGGGGCAAATAATTGTTCCCAACGTGTTTGTTGGGAAAAAAATATATCAAAAAGATTAACTGCAGATTTATTTTTTACAGCCATCTTTGATCATATTTACCAAGGGGGCAAATCATTTTGACCAGCACTGTATTTGTGTGTGTGTGTGTGTGTGTGTGTGTGTGAGTGTGTGTGTGTGTGTGTGTGTGTGTGTGTGTGTGTAGTGGGTTTGTAGTGTGTTTGGTGTATTTTTTGGGTGACGTCATGACAAAATGCGTCCCACGTCATTTCCGCCCGAATCGGCTAAAGGATGCACAGCGTGATGCTGTGTGAGTGTGAGCGTGGAGAGCTGCTGCACACGGAGTGTACATCTTATATCCTCCGCTTCCTTCCTGTTCATGTTGCTGATGATACCCGGGTATGTCATTTGAATTATGAGCAATAAGCAGAGTATTGTTTGTTCTTGAGTATGTTTTGTTTGTTTTGTTGTAGCAACAAGCCTGGCATTATGGCGAACTTGTACATCTGGTATTGTTCTCTTTTTCCCCTGTTCATGTCACTGATGATACCCGGGTGGGTCGTTTGATTTATTATGTGCAATAAACTGTGCATTGTTTATTCTTGAGCATGTATGTTTTGTGTGTTGTAGTAACAAACTTGACACTGCGGACGCTGACTTAAAATAGGAAACATTTTGGAGGTAATTTTAATGTTTTATGTGTTTTTATATATATATAACTAAATGAAATTTATGGTCTAAATGCAACTTGCATATTTTAATGGTGTATGAATGTAGGTGTATTAAACGTGTATTGTGTTTTTAAAGACTTATTAGGAGCTGATCGTGTATTTGACTGCTGTTTTTCCCGGTATGTAAAGTTTATGTACAGTCGTGTTTTGTTTTGGTTGATTTTGTTATGTGAATAATCTATAGTTTATTGGTCTTTGTTTTCTTTTTCATTTGGCTGATTTTGTAAGGTGAATACTGTATAGTTTATTTGTCTTTGCCCGGATACATATATAATAGCAGGTTTGCATTCCTATTTTTTTTATGCAGTTTTGGATTTATTTTGGTCATAATGTAGTTTATTTATTTATTTATACACAACTAGCTTATTCATTTTCCTGGATTGTGTTTTGGGTCAACTTTTGTAGCTTTTAAATAAAATATTAACAAATATGTCAAATAATTTAGTGACATAAATTAATAAACTATAGAATTTTATATTTCAATAACTATATTCTTTTACAGTATATTTGTTAATAAATGAATAAATAATAATAATAATAATTATTATTATTATCATCATCATCAATTATACAAATATTATATTAGGTACACATTTATATATATATATATATATATATACACACTCACCTAAAGGATTATTAGGAACACCATACTAATACTGTGTTTGACCCGCTTTCGCCTTCAGAACTGCCTTAATTCTGCGTGGCATTGATTCAACAAGGTGCTGAAAGCATTCTTTAGAAATGTTGGCCCATATTGATAGGATAGCATCTTGCAGTTGATGGAGATTTGTGGGATGCACATCCAGGGCACGAAGCTCCCGTTCCACCACATCCCAAAGATGCTCTATTGGGTTGAGATCTGGTGGGGCCATTTTAGTACAGTGAACTCATTGTCATGTTCAAGAAACCAATTTTAAATGATTCGAGCTTTGTGACATGGTGCATTATCCTGCTGGAAGTAGCCATCAGAGGATGGGTACATGGTGGTCATAAAGGGATGGACATGGTCAGAAACAATGCTCAGGTACGCCGTGGCATTTAAACAATGCCCAATTGGCACTAAGGGACCTAAAGTGTGCCAAGAAAACATCCCCCACACCATTACACCACCACCACCAGCCTGCACAGTGGTAACAAGGCATGATGGATCCATGTTCTCATTCTGACTCTAACATCTGAATGTCTCAACAGAAATCGAGACTCATCAGACCAGGCAACATTTTTCCAGTCTTCAACTGTCCAATTTTGGTGAGCTTGTGCAAATTGTAGCCTCTTTTTCCTATTTGTAGTGGAGATGAGTGGTACCCGGTGGGGTCTTCTGCTTTTGTAGCCCATCCACCTCAAGGTTGTGCATGTTGTGGCTTCACAAATGCTTTGCTGCATACTTCGGTTGTAACAAGTGGTTATTTCAGTCAAAGTTGCTCTTCTATCAGCTTGAATCAGTCGGCCCATTCTCCTCTGACCTCTAGCATCAACAAGGCATTTTTGCCCACAGGACTGCCGCATACTGGATGTTTTCCCCCTTTTCACACCATTCTTTGTAATCCCTAGAAATGGTTGTGCGTGAAAAGCCCAGTAACTGAGCAGATTGTGAAATACTCAGACCGGCCCGTCTGGCACCAACAACCATGCCACGCTCAAAATTGATTAAATCACCTTTCTTTCCCATTCTGACATTCAGTTTGGAGTTCAGGAGATTGTCTTGACCAGGACCACACCCCTAAATGCATTGAAGCAACTGCCATGTGATTGGTTGATTAGATAATTGCATTAATGAGAAACTGAACAGGTGTTCCTAATAATCCTTTAGGTGAGTGTATATATATACAGTATATATATATTCATCAATTTGTTTCACAATTTAATCAATTAATTGATTGATTTTGATTCATCAACTCATTTATTTTTAATATTTTAAAGAAACAATGTTCTGCACAATTCAGAAAAAACAAGCTATTTCATTTTTTTATTTCAATAAAATAAGAATAAAATTGTTTTCTCCTAATATGCCTTTTATTGTTCTAAATTTTGTATCACCTGTAGATGCTTACAGGTCAGTATAGTCTATTGTAAGTATAATCCATCTTACTAACCTCTGTAGGTCCAGCATTCAGTAACATAAGTCTCAGCTTCTGTGGTGTTGTGCTGGTGAAATAGATGTCAAAGGATTTATTAGTGGCCACAATGGCGTGGAAGAGAGATACTCGCTTCTGACACGTGTAGCCGGCGCACCAGCCGTGGTCTTGTGGGCCTGGAACAAGATATTCACAGTAAGATTAAATTTCAATAATACACAAACCTTAAACCTTTTCTGCTTTTATAAAATGATATTATGCATAAAATAGTAGGTGTTACAGGGGGAGGTAAGAGTCATACCATTCACCAAATCCACATATTTGTCCCCCAGGATGGCTACAGGTGAAAGACGCCTGGTCTCTGTGTCTGCGTCCAAACTTTCGATGACCAGCATCCGATAGTTGAGCCCAAAGCACTTGTAGCTCTGCCAGGTGTTCATGTACGTACAGGTGTCTCTGATCACTCCTGCACAGGTAAAACAGCCACGTCATACGTTAAAAGCAGCTTCATCATTTTAAATTCTCTCTCTTAGATCACTGTAAATGTACTGTACCTTTGTAAGGAGCGATTTGATTCACAGGTATCCGGCTGCCGTTGAGAGAGGTGAGCATGACTTTGGGGATGCGGTAATCGCCCAGTCCGCGTCGGGGATCCCCGTTCCACTCGTACTCGGACTGGGGCACCACTGCTCCTACTGCACCCAGGAAACTGCCATCCAGATCCTTCAACATCGTCTTCTTCTTAGCATCACAGTCCATGTCCACACAGTCTGATGGGTTCACCTTGCTGAGATATAAGAGTGGAAAAAATCAATCAGTCACTTCATGTTTTTTGGTCATCCCTCTCAATCATACATTTTCATTGTTATCTTTCTACATTTACATTTATGTATTTGGCAGATGCATTTTGCCAAAGCGACTTACATTGCATTTCAAGGTACATATTTATATTCTTATCAGTTCTTGCTTTCTAACCCATGACCTTGGCGTTGCAAGCGCCAACCCTTTACTGTTTGAGCTACAGGAAAGCAGCTTCTAATGTTTCATGAATATTTTTTTCGGGACTAATAGTTTATTAACAGTAGAGATGCACACCACGACTAACCTTATTAACGTAGAAATTTTTAAACCGACTAGTCTAACAACTCCAGAAGATAGTCAAAAAACGGTTTACATTTGAATATCTGTCACGATCCCCAGCTGGAGTGCCCTGGATGTCCACCAGAGGGCACTCCCCTCTTGTTCAGTTAAAATTAAATGATGTAGAATGTTTAATACAATTTAGTGGACTGTCTCGAACATTGTTAATTAACAGTGTTAACTTTGTGAATTGACATTGACTAGCTTTTGGTTTACCCCAGATCAGGCCGATGAATGTATGCCAGAGCGTCCTCTGTGCTGTTTATCTTGGCTATCCTCTCAACACTGATTGGATGTTGTAGATCCTCATTTCCCGGGTTGGTCATGAACATGTAATTTGTCTCTGTTGAGCACACACTCTTGAACCCAACAAAAGTTGTGTCTGGAAATAGAAACAAACAGTGTAAATAGATGCTTTTTTTTTTTTTTTTGTATTATGAAAGTTTTAAACTGAAGAGTCGTACACATTTTGAAGGAATATGACTCACCAGAGACAGTCATTAGACCGGCTATGGCATTGTAGCTCATCAGTCCAGCGTGAGGCTTTTGTGGTGCATTATTGTGGTTAGATTCAAATGTCGGCCAGGAAATTCCAGACCTTCCACCTGTTGCACACAGAAAATACAGTTAGAATCAACACGGAAAATGGATCAGTTACATCAAACAAATTTATTCAGTAGTGCATAGATGATTCTTTAATCTGTATTGTACCATTGGGGGGGCGAGGGGCCCTGTGGCTTTGGCTGAGCAAAACATAGGTCATAGTTGTGGACAGACTGTCAAAACAGTTGAAGTTAGGGCTGCTGCCCACAATCAGGGCACCCTGTAGAGATGATTTTTTTTTTAAATGTAATAAAAAAAATTAACAGGATAAGATTGCTTTATTCTCTTAAGGCTAATTCACACTGCACCAACAGATGCCGACCAACAGTGACAGTCACTAGATTACAGTATGTAACTTCACAGACATTCCAAGACCCAACAAATGCTGATTCAACATGTTCAATCTGTGAAAATGAGAGCTGACAGATGCTCTCATTGACCCTACAAAGTGTCTGTTGCCGTCTGTCAGTGCAATGTAAATTGGCCTTTAGTTTTGACCGAAACGACATATAGTGCATCCTCACCTGTACACGGACTATTTTGTCAGAGTATGTGTGGCTGAGCGAGGGAGGACTGTAGATGAGAGGCATGATACTCATTCCATTATCAATAAGGCTCACGTTAGAAACTAACACGTTCATTGAAACCTGGAAGTGAGGAGAGGAAAACATTAATGGCCAGCACAATGCATTTGTATAAACTAAATTAACAATTTATCTGACCAATAAAACACTTGGCTTTGCAGTTACTGTAGGTTATTATAGTAGTAGAAAGTTTGCAGATCATTTATCATACTTGAACATAAATGCCAAAATCAAAGCTCCTCCAGACAGTGAAGCCCTGGATTTGAGAGCAACCAGCAAGTCCATCTTTATTCATGTAGAGTCCGTACAGACCGCCATGTGCCTCATTCTGACTCCATTGAGCCACTGAATTTGGAGATCCTTTTGACATTTTGTTGGAAACATAAAAAAAGTTAATATTTATATAAATATTAGGGCACTGTATATCAGTACTATATCAGTTATCAGCCTAAATTGGAGTTTTTTTTATATTATTTATCAGGATTTGTACATGCTCATCAATCACTCAATTAACACTCATATAAAGTTAATATTAAAAAAGAATAATTTAGTAACAATGTAAAAAAAAAATTTTACATTATAATGTTGTGATGCCTAAATTCACTATCAATCAATACGGTAACACTTTACAATAAGGTTTAATTAGTTAACATTAGTTAAATACTCTTATTTAACATTAATTGACAATGAACAATACTTGTACAGCATTTATTAATCTAAATTAATGTTAATTTCAACATTTACTAATGCATTGTTAAAATCAAAAGTTGTGCTTGTTAACATTAGTTAATGCACTGTGAACTAACATGAACAAATAATGAATGACTGTTTTTATTAACTAACATTAACAAAGATTAATAAATACTGTCACAAAAGTTTTGTTCATAGTTAGTTCATGTTAGTTAATACATTAACTGATGTTAATTAATTAAACCTTATTGTAAAGTGTTCCCATTATAACAACCAATTTGTTTTTATTTATTTTAAATTTTCTTGTATTATTTTTGAAAATAATTATTGGCTTCTATACCTGGGCATGGTTCACCATCAATTCGGAATCCAACTCGTTCATAGCCAGCAACAATATTCCCTTGAAGAATTGCATTGGTTGCCTCACTCACCTACAACATCAACACTAATATATCAGTTCTTTATCTAGTACTAATCTTTGCAGCCAGCAATCATGTTTTCACATGTACCATGGTTATATCATGTTTTTTGAACATGTACCATAGCATTCTTGCATTGTGGGGTGCCATCAAGATACCAAGGTAAATTAATATGGTAATAATTCTCTACCATGTAACCCAGTACATTTCTTTAAGGGTTACCTCAATGGCTGCATTCCATTCAAAGTTAAATTCCTCCGCTCTGCCATTGTACGATCCAGGCCACAGTGTCAGTGTAACCAAGTTCCTCCTGATGGCATTACTGTCACCCCAGACTTTGATTCCTTCGAAATTGGAATAAAAAGTGCAGAATAGAAAAGTGCTAAATCATATGACCCAACTCATTGTGATTATATTTAGTTTAATAGTATTTAATAGCCGTTGAATCTGCACCTTCTCCAACGGTGTGATGGATCACATTGTCATCGATACTCAGTCCGTCGGTTCCGAAAACACCAATAGCAGGAGCAAAGCCGTCATGAAAAGCACATCCCTTGACGTAAGACTCACCAACCACCTAAAAATATTGTGACAGTAAGTAGTTGAAAGGAATATGTGTGATAATCAGGAATGGGCACGTACTGTATCAAGACTTTCTCTCACCCCTCCCAGGTTATTAAACACCAGAGAGTAACGTGGGTCTGACAGGTCGTTCCATCCTTCCTGCCCGGTGTGGTAGAACTGAACATTTCTGATCTGGGCTTTTCCTGTGAGGCAAGTTATCAACAGCTTTAGTGAGTTTTCATTACTTACACAAATACAAAAAATATAATTTTGACATGAAGTTCTTTGAATATGACTGCTTGCAAGATTATTTTTATTAAAACTGCAAAACATTAATATTTTTCTGCTTTCTCTCGTCTTCTAGGTAATTAAACCATATCCATTATATATATATGTGTCCCATTGAATTGAATGCAGCAATTTATGTACTGTAAGAGTTTTGCATGTGATTCATCCTAATTGTGTTTAATGTGAGGCTGAAATATCTGAAACACTTCCAATACAAATTTTCCAGAGAAAAGATACACGATACCAGCTGCGCTTTATCACCCTCTCATCTCTCCAACAGAGAGTTGACACACAAACCCACCTCCCCTCACACATTTAATTTACCCGGATGAATATTGTTGGTGTCACAATTATGTTCTGTCTTGTCTGCACCTGTTCTTGTTAGTCCCTAATTAGTTTACCTTCATCCACCTTTGTCTAGTTAGTTCCCTCGTTTACCCTGAGTATATATTCTCCCCGTTCAGTTCAGTCCCTTGTTGGTTATTGTTTGTGTCTATGTGATACACGCTGTTGCGTCCTGTTCACCTACCCGTGTACATTAAAGCTTTGTTATATTTGCTTATGTCTGCTTCATCAGCCAAAGCGTGACAGTTGGTGTTACAGGATTTGAATTTCGCCATGGGACTGGCTGTTTTAAGCATAATTTAATTCATTCCGGCAGATTTTACTCACATTCAAAGTGCGCAGACATAAAGCCACAAATAGTTATTTTTCACTGCTTATTGCACTTAAACAGTCAAATAGTCACAATGCCGGTCTTGGCGAGTATTCACGTTAACAGTCAGTTATGTTTTAAGAATGTAAACAGTTGAGAAAGAAAACGCATGTGTAACAGTATAATGGATCTGTGAGTCAGGTATGAAAGTGGCAGCAGGTATATTTGGTGCCAAATATACCTGCTGCCAAATTATGAGATAACATTAAAAATACCTATATGGCAGTTTTCCCCCATGGTATCAATATCAAAATTGTGGCTCAGGCAAAACTGAAAATGCTGAGAGGCTAGTAACTTTGGAAAACCACTAGCCACCGTGGTTGGTGAGCAAAAAAGTTCATGTCAAGCCCTGATAATACCTCTGTAATCATTCCCTCCACTGGAGAAGCTTCCCACCAGCACTCTGGCCCCATAAGACTGTGTGTACATTTCTGGATAGTCCTGACCAATGATCTTGATGTTCCTGGTCAGTAAAGCCACATTGCCTGCAAGCTGATAACTTCTTGAAGTACCTGGCACACTGTAGCTCTCCCCTATATGACCAAATACATTTAATATTAATTTAATTAATTGTGATTTTTTTTAAGAAATCAAAAAAGTGAAAATGTATCATGGTTTCCACAAAAAAAAAATGTGTTTAATGTATTTCTTATTGTTAAAAAACTGTTTTTAACACTAATAAATGTTTCTTGAGCACCAAATCAGCATATTAGAATGAAGACTGGAGTAATTGTTGCTTAAAATGTAGCTTTGCCATCTTAGGAATAAATGACACTGTTAATAAAATATTACAAATAAATATGAATAAATATACAGTCATGTGAAAAAAAGTACACCCTTTTGAATTCTATGGTTTTACATATCAGGACACAATAAAAATCATCTGGTCCTTGGCAGGTCTTAAAATTAGGTCAATAAAACCTGATGAACAACAACACATGACATATTACACTGTGTCATTATTTATTTAACAAAAACTAGGAAAAAATGGAGAAGTCATGTGTGATAAGTACACCCATACTGCTTCCATAGGAATTAAGAGGGTAAGTAACAGTCAGGCGCTGCTAATCAGAAAGTGTGACCAACTCAATAAAAGCAGAAGTTTTGACAGTTTGCTGGTCTGGAGCATTCAGGTGTGTTTTAACACAATGCCAAGGAGGAGAGACATCAGCAATGATCTTAGAGAAGCAATTGTTGCTGCCCATCAATCTAGAAAGGGTTACAAGGCCATTCCAAACAATTTGAAGTCCATCATTCAAATCTACACTGAGGAAGATTATTTACAAGTGGACAGTTGCCAATCTTCCAAGGAGTGGATGTCCCAGAAAATCTACCTCAAGGCTAGACTGCATTGCTCAAAGAAACTGCAAAAAACCCAAGAGCTACATCTCAGACTCTACATGCCTCAGTTAACATGTTAAATGTTAAAGTTAAGGACAGTACAATTACAAAAAGACTGAACAAGTATGGCTTGTTTGGAAGGGTTGCCAGGAGAAAGCTTCTTATTTCTAAAAAGAACATGACAACATGGCTTAGGTTTGCAAAGTTGCATCTGAACAAACCTCAGGAATTCTGGAACAATGTCCTTTTGACAGATGATACCAAAGTGGAGATGTTTGGCCATAATGCAAAGAGCCACGTTTGGCGAAAACCAAACACAGCATATCAGCACAAACACCTCATACCAACTGTCAGAAGTAACAGTCAACCTCATACCAACACAGAATTCAAAAGGGTGTACTGTCTTTTTCACATGACTATATCTGTGTACCTAACAGCTTATTGATACAGCATAATGCCTATTATTGCTATAATGACATTATCTATAATCTAGGGGACTAACCGATGTGTGTGAATGATAAAGGCTGGTCCAGAGTAAGTGTGCGGCCATAATCTGAGATAGCAGTTATGGTGCGGATTTCTGTCTGCCAAGGGTCATAGCTGGTGGTGGACAGCAGGATCTTCTCCCCAACCTGGAGGCAAAGAGTGTAATGGTTCAGAGCACAAATGCAGCTTGGAATCTAAAAGGCATCACGCAATCATACAAGGAGGTTCAAAAGTTCTCTTAAGGTCTAAATTTTTTTTGTGTCATTTTTAAAAAAGCTTCTCACCTTCCAGTCAACAGGTTCCTGTAGAGAGAGAGTGCTGTTTCCTGCCTGGGACGTGCTAGCCAGCTTAGTGTGATACACGTTGTGTGGAATACCATAAAGGTCAAGAGATCCAAACACACCTGGAAGACAATGTTTCCACTCAAATCTACACTTCAGTTGGCGAACCATTGAGGGGAACGTCTCTAATGCATATACAATCAATAATGAGATTTCTTTCCTGTTGATTTACCTAGAACTTTGGACCCTTGGTTTGGTCCAGATGGTAATAGCCAGTCTGGTGTGGAATGGCTTCCTCTCAGTATAATCTGCAGCTGACCTCTGAAGGGTTCATCAGGCCACCCAGCAATCAGACGTCCACCCTGATGAGTCAAATGAACATGTATTGTACAGATAGAGTTAGCGTCTTTAGTATGGACAGAAGTAAGTGAAATTAGCACACAGGGCAGGAAGAGTCTGGTTCTGATTTGGTGTAATAATCCTAAAATGTCTATAAATGCCATTAAGATGTAAATGCCAGTAAGATGCCATTTGAATGTAGTTATGTGCTTACTTGAATGGAGATGTATGTGGCATTCAGAACAATGTTATTATATTGAGAAACACTGCTGTTGGAGGGGCCATTGTTTGTGTCTGGAATCTCCAGAACTCCAACTATTTTCAGCTTGTTCAGGGAGGGGACTACAACATCTACAACCATCCAAATGCCTTCGAGAAATAATGGGACATTTTTTTAATGAAATAGCATACCATATTGATAAATAGCTTTTTATTTGTCTTTGCTTGTGATTTGTCACATTAGAGATGCTTACCAGCTGGAATGACCACATCAGAGCCTTCTTGCGGCACATTGAAGTTGTTCTCTAAATTTGACCGCCAAAATGATGTATTTGACCAGAGACTAAACACAACATTATGTTTTATTAATAAAAGTAAAAACAGTAGATACAATAGTTTACTATTACTATTATTATTATTATTATTATTATAGAAGCTTGATTATTATCATTATATGTTTTTTAAATTCCTGCGCATGTGTGGTAACATACACATAGTTTGCAGGTCTGCGGCCGGTTGTATTGGATGTGTTGGCTGTAGTGGCTACAGGACCAGTTGGAGAAATACAGTTGGGATAGTAACACTGATACACTCTAAAGTCCAACGATCTGTCTACAGCTGAGCGGTCCACACTGTTCCTCCTCCTCCGGCTAGTCACACGGTCTCTTCCAGACACTGTAGTCACAAAACTCAAAGTCTTTCATTCTTTGCACAGTATTGAGCAGATTTGAGCATGATACTGTATGTGCCCTCTTTAAATAGAAAGAGAGCATAGATGTCTTAGGTGAAGAGGCGAGTAGTTTTACCCATGTAATAGAGGCTTCTGGATGACTCGTTAAAGTACCAGTCCCCATTTACATTCGCAGTTGGGTTCAAGGGCTGGGAGGAACCATTCCTGTCATCTATAATGCGGAAGCGGTCAGGTGTCTGAGTCAGGTTGTGATTCATGATTATATAATTTTCTGGCTGTAATGGAGAAAGAGAGGAAACATTAACATGCTAAATACTAATCTTAATTGGATGGAACATAATTAAAGGCATAGTTTTTATTTACCAGCCTGTCAAATTTTCAACTTTTCGTTTGAATGCACATTGAATTATTTAGTTACGTGTAGTGTGCATACTTTACCCGAAAACCGTAGACCATTCCATTGTACGAGATGTTAGTGATTTGGGAAGCACCATCAAAGTACCAGTTATAGGTTTGGCCTGTGGGCAGCATTGCCATCCAGCCAAGTGTGTGGGTCACAAGTTTTTTAAGGAAAGGAAGCACACATGTTCCTAAAGAGAGACATAACATTGTGAGTAACTGTACCAACCAAGAAGCTTTCTAATCATCACACATCTCACTTCAACCCTACAAACACAAAATGCTCCCCAATGTTAGTGTTGTCAGGGTTCTGCCCTGGCAGTGTTGTCTGTGTCTCTGTTCAATGTATCTATGTTTATGTTGTGCTTAAACACATGGCCGTGTCTTTGTTTGTGTTTGCCATGTGCTCCTTTGTCCCTTCCTCCTTGTTTCCCGTACCACGCCCCCTTGTTTAGTTGAGTCCGTGTTTGAGTGTTAGCACCTGTCTCCTCGTTAAGTCCTTGTTTGTCTGAGTGTGCTCACCTGTTCCTCATGTTCTTAGCTCCCTTTATATGTTCGCTCTTTCCCTCTTGTGTTTGCCAGTTCGTTAAATGTTGTACTTCAGAGTACTACTGTGTCTCAGTATCGTTCCTCTTAAGTCGTTAGTGTTTTGTTGTAGAAGTTTGTTAGTGCTCTGTTTACTGCCATTGGCTCGGTCTTGTTTCCCTGTTCCAGTCCTGGTCCTGTCCAAGTCCTGTCCAGCAAGCAGCCCTGTTCTGAGCCTGAGATACCTGAGTGTCAAGCTGTAGGAAGTCAAGCTGTAAGAAGTTCCTGTCTGGCTTTAGCTGGTTACCTCTGGTCTCACTCTGATCTGCCATATCTTCACTCCAGCCTACGGATACCTCATTACATCTGCTGCTCTGCTGTTGGCATTGTCTCATTTCTACCTATTGTTTGGATTGCTACCTTCTCCTACCTCGTCGTGTCATCTGTTTATCAATAAAGCTGTTAATTGTCATCCTGCATTTGAGTTCTCCTTCACAGATCCATAACAGAACGAACTGGCCAATACAGGACTCCGCAGGATGAGCATCAAGGTCCTGCCACCCGCCAACATGCAAGAGAGAATGGCCCGTCATCGTAGTCTCACTGTTCTTCGCCAGGATGGCTTAGGAGTTGGGGGTTTTGCCCAGAAGTTTTGGACCTGGTCTAGGGGGCTAGATTATAATGATGCAGCTCTCAAGGATATCTTTAACTCCTGCCTGGATGACCCCTTGCCTGCATGGGAGATGGATTCTCTCCGTGTTCTGGATTTCTGGGGTTTCGTTAGTTACCTTGGTAATCGCAGTAAGTGGGGAATGCCGCCAAGCCCACCTGCATCTGCCTTCAACTTTCCCCGCCTGTTTCGTCACATTTATGATCCTC